>NC_143404.1:61240583-61542157 GCF_052110815.1 Crocodylus siamensis | reverse complement strand
GGGACCATGCAGGAAAGCTGCTCGCTGTTACAAGTACTGCCCTGCCCTGGCGTGGTGTCCCCTGCACACGTGGCATCAGTGAGGGGCACAACCCCATGCTGCCTCTCCCACTGGTGCTGCATGCGCAGGAGACGTGTTGCCAGGGCAGAGTAGAGTTTGCAGCAGGAAGCAGCGTTCCTGCGTGGGCCTGCTGTGCCCTGCAGCGTGGAGTTGCACCCACTGGGCCGCAGAGGCCCCAGGAGAGGACAGCAGGGCAGGAGCCCACAGCAGGCAGCCTGCACCCGCCCTTGTCCTATGCACAGATATGGGGGGGCACAGGTCCCCCTGCCCCTTGGGAGTGCACGCAGCAGCAGGGAACTGGGCCCACCTCCCGCTTCTTGGACAAGCTGCCCATCACCCTGTCCTGCTCCCCACCAGGGCCCTGCAGCCACACATTACGGCCCTGGGCCCCAAGTCCCCCACCCCACTGGGCATTAGTCCCAGCCCTGCCCAACTCCTTCCCTCCCTATGGGGGGCCTCATTCCCCCCGCATTTACCTGTGGGAGCTGCTCTCCAGGCTGTCTGGGACCCCCTGCCTGAGCACCCTCCTCCTGCTCCCCCCTGCCCCCTTCCGGCTGGAACGCTGCCAGTCTCCAGGGAGCTCTTTGGAAAAATGGAAAATCTGCAGGGATTTCTGCTAAAATGATAAACCCACAATTCCCCCCTTTACTGGAGAAAAAGTCATGTTTTATGCCATTTTTCTGTAGGAAACAGAAAACCCAGATCCCTTGTAATCACCCTCTTGAGGGAGAAACCATAGCACCTACAGCTTCAAGAGCAACTTCTGGAGTAGTGCGTACAATTTCTGTTTTAAGTCCATCCCAGACATCTGTGCATACACTAATATTTAAATCTGTTTAGACTGTAAACACTTTGGCTCAGGAAGTTTCCCATTCTTTATGTTGGCACAGCAACTAGCACGCAACAGGTCCTGACCTCGCCATTACCATAATAAAAATAATAATTTATCTATCTTAGGATTCATTTGTGGGTTGTTTAGTGAAATGCAGCATTGTCAGAATAGGGATCTAATTATGTGGAAAATCATCTTAAATGCATGCAAGAAAATGCCTGATTTAGGGTTGGCCTGTCATAAAATTAAATTTGGTGAAATGGTCAAGAAATATTTTCACTTAAACAAGACTGTGTTGTTCTTTATTCATTTCCTGAAACCAACTGGATTTCCAAGCCTTTTGCATTCTGTAGGAATTTCCTTGGTAGATAAGATTTCTTTTTGTTTGTTTGCAGACAGCGGGTGGAAAGCATGAAAGATGATACTTCACTTTTTGATAAAACCACCTTTTGTAACTGTGAATGGTGAATGCCATTCACCCTAATATTTCCTGTTTTGCAGCTTGTAGATAAAGTGGCTTTACCTGCTGAAAGCATTGAGTAATTCCTTAAATGGTAACTCATTTGATTTATTTCTGATCATTTACATATATGCTTACCAAAGCTGGAGTTCTGTGATTCAAGGCACACATTTTGGCATTATCTCATGTGGTGAGTCTGCTGTACATTTCTGTCAGATCTCTGAAACTTTGCATTGTAAACTTGCATCTAACACAGAGCTGCAAAAGTGCCTGAAATCCAATGTAACTCCTTTTTCTATATCAAAAGGGGAAAAGAAAAGAAAGGATTAGTTTTAAAGGAGAAGCAGCAACAAAAGGAAAAACAGGGGAAAATAACCTTTTCTGCTTTGGAAAGTTAAAATGTTGCGTATCTATTTTTCAGGTTTTCCTTTTAAGAGCAAAGTAGGGTGGTTAGTGGGGAATCTTTCAGTAGAACAATGTATGCATGTTTATTCACCTGCTGATTCATTACTTGGGTGTTTGTTCTTCTCCAGTGTATTAGGGAACCTGGTTCATCCCTGTGACCAATCCAGAGATAGATTTTTACTTCTTAAAATACCTGGAACCAAAGCAGTACAATGCATGTCAAGTTAATAGGAAAAGAAATGCCAAGTGCTCCTAAATATCCTGGGGGTAATAGCATAGTGTTTCCAATACTGTACTGGATGTTTTAACAATCCTGATGTCTCAAAGTAAAGCTGAAATAAAGTACTGCCTGCCTGGAATGAATGGGACATGTCATGTATCATTTTAAAAGATGTATAATAGCTGTTGAGTGTAAAAGATAGCATATTCTTAAGGTTCACTGCGAAATTCTGGCCAACCACAATAGAATTTCTGCATTAGCGCTGGAACTAGAGATGATGAACTGTATAAGTTATCAAAATAATAGAAAAGGGATCTCCAGAGGTCATCTAGTCCAGCTCCCTGTCTGAGGCAGGATCATTCCAAGTTGAGAGCCTCGTCGAGATTTAGGGCTGTCAGTTAATTTGTGATTATGTGATTAACACAAAGAAAACAAATTGATGTGTTAATTTTTTTTTTTTTAATGGCACACATCATTTTGACCACTGGAGCAGACCAGCTCTGGACCAGCTGAAACCGTTGTACCAGTTCCGGCCCCAGCCTGCCCCGTGCCTGCTCCGGACTCGCCTGCCCACCCTGAGCAGCGGCAGTGGCTGGACAGAAGCTGCTACTTGGCACAGGGGGGAAAAGTGTCCCCTCCTGCTCACCTTTCTTGCTGCTATCACCCAGAGCCCATGCCTGGGGTGCCCCATAGCTCCTCTTTGCTGCCATCACCACCATCTCCAGGCTGCCCAGTCAGGCGGCAGTGGCAATGCAGATGAGCCGCAGGGCAGTCCAGGCACAGGCTCCAGGCTGCTGCGGCAAGTAGGGCCCTGCAGCGGTAAGGGGAGGGAGGCTGCTTTTCCTCTGTGCTGAGCAGCAGTTTCTGCTGCTCAGCATGAGCAGATGAGTCTGGAGCAAGTGTGCGGTGGGCCAGGGGCAGGGCTGTTCTCACAGCTTCTGGCTGGTCTGCTCTGGCCAGGGCAAGTCTGGAGCGTGCACGGCACGTGCCGGGGTCTGGGCTGGGGCTGTGCGTTGTTGGTGGCAGCAGGCAGAAGCCACAGGGCATTTGGCTGTTGGGAGGGTGGGGTGCTGCCAATTGTTTAACTGTGCTTAAAATTGTGATTAATTGTGACTGTTTTTTAAATCTCACAATTTTTTTAAAATAATTTGTCAGCCCTATCAAGAATCATGCAAAAGGCGCATAGATGTGTTTAAACATGAATGCAGATTGCTCAAGTATTTAATTCATTGCTCTTTCTGCATGGCCTATGTGTTACCTGGCATTATGAATGAATTGCATATTTGCTGAATTACCAGAGTAAAATTCTAGCACATGCCAGCATGATTTTCAGTCACGTTCCCCTCACTGATTACAACAAAAGGGCAGAGTGGTGCTCAGATTGCTTTGAAGGAAGGTTGGTTCATGTGGACTTCTGCTGCCTACAACCATTTCAAGACAATAGCAAGTGAAATCTTTTTACAGACATTGGAGTGATTACGGTAGACATTGACCTATGCTGCTTTAAGAGCACCTGCACAGGTGCTTATGTGAGGATTGTAAATGGGACAGAAACTGAATTCCGCCCCTTAAGTAAGCTCTAGGGGTGTGGTAGTTCAGAATAATGTAAATGCTCTACAGATAGCTTTAGCTTTCTCTATTTTGCAGCTATCCATCTGGGAGGAAAATAATTCAATATTGCTATTTTCCAAGTGTGGAGAAATCATGAGAAGTAGGGCTGGATTAAAATTATGAGAGTTGTGACAAAGATTTTAATGTTCTTTTTTATTTGCCGTCTGATTCTTGAGTCTTCGGGGGACACAGTTCACATTTTCAAGTTTTATTCTGCATTCAATTGGGCTAAAAACTTACTGCTCCTTAAAGGAAGATTAAGGCTTTCATGTAGTTTTGTCTTTTAGCCTTCTATCACTGAGAAAAATGCCAAATATTGGCAGTGTTGGCAACACTAATAACTTCCAAATGCCTGGAATCTGTAATTTTCTGAGACACAATGTCCTAAGAGCACTGGAAGAAATTTAACAAGCAATAGTGAGAACAACACACACATTAAAGTGAATATCCAGGGCTATAGGCTGTACAGGAGGGACAGGAGAGGGAGGAAAGGCAGGGGTGTGGCTCTCTACGTTAAGGAAGAATACACATCCTCATCAAGTAGCACAGAGTCAGAGGAAGGGCACACGTAAGTGCTCTGGGTTAGAATACAAGGCAGTCGAGGGGAAAGGGACTTAACAGTGGGGGTCTACTACAGACCTCCCAACCAAGGGGAAGAGCTAGACCAGGAATTCTTAAGTCAGCTCACGGAGGCAGTTAAGTCAAAGGACGTGGTCATCATGGGTGACCTGAACTTTCCAGACATCTGCTGGGAAGAACAGTCAGCCAGGCCTGACCACTCACGTAGGTTCCTAGCCCAAATGGAGGACCTCCATCTAACCCAGGAGGTGCATAGCCCTACCAGGGGAGGCGCCTTATTGGACCTGGTGCTGGCCACGGGTGATGACCTGGTGAGGGGGCTGCGGGTGCTCGACCACCTGGGCGACAGTGATCATCGCCTGCTGGAATTCACATCCAGCACAAGGTGGCAAAGGCATGCAGCAAGGCAGCAGCCCTAGATTTCAGGAGGGCAGACTTCAATGAGCTAAGGAGAATAGTCGGGGAAGCGCTGAGGTCCTGGAGGGGAGGGGAGCCAGGTGTCCAAGAAGAATGGTTGCTCCTTAAGGAGACGATCCTCCAAGCCCAAAGGGTGGTAATCCCACATGGATCAAAGGGAGCAGGAGGGCACAAAAGCCCCCTTGGTTCACCAAAAGCATCCGGGAATGTCTTCTAGCTAAAAGGGAGGTGTACACCCAATGGCAGGGAGGGGCCAGCACCAGGGAGGACTATACTGCGGTTGCTCTTGGCAGTCAGGAAGGCCAAGGCGGAGATGGAACTGGGACTAGCTTCCCGGATCAAGGACAACAAGTCCTTTTTTAAATACACAGGGGGCAAAAAGAAGGTACCAGGTAACATGGGGCCCCTGCAAGGCACGCTAGGAAATTTGGTCATCACACCAGACGGCAAAGCTAACCTATTTAATAACTTCTTTGCCTCCATTTTCCTGAGCAGGGACCAGATCAGCCCCCCCACCAGGTCCCCTTAGGCCCCAGGGGAGGCATACCTAAGCCAAGGGTCAGTGAGGATCTAGTCAGGGAACTTCTGGAGAGACTGGATGTATTTAAATCAGCTGGTCCGGATGATCTCCACCCCTGAGTGCTGAGGGAATTAGCTGAGGTCATTGCGGGACCCCTGGCATGGCTTTACAAGCACTCGTGGTGCTCTGGTGTGGTGCCAGAGGACTGGAAGATGGCCAACGTGGCTCCCATCTTCAAAAAGGAAGGAAGGAGGACCCAGGGAACTATAGGCCAGTTAGTCTTACCTCGATCCTGGGTAAGCTTTTTGAGAGAATTATTCTGGCACATGTCCACAAGGGGCCAGCAGGGGAGATTATGCTTAGGGGCAACCAACACAGGTTCATTAGAGGCAGGTCCTGTCAGACCAACCTGGTGGCCTTCTACGACCAGGTCATCAGATCCTTAGACGCAGAGGTAGCAGTGGACATAGTCTTCCTGGACTTTCAGAAGGCCTTCGACACTGTCTCTCACCCCGTTCTCATTAAGAAACTGGGGGACTGGTGTTGACACCTACACAGTCAAATGGGCTGCCAGCTGGCTGGAGGGCTGCCCAGAGAGTGGTGGTGGATGGGTCATTTTCAGCCTGGAGGGACGTGGGCAGTGGGGTTCCCCAGGGCTCGGTCCTCAGGCCCGCACTGTTCAACATCTTCATCAGTGACTTGGACAAGGATAAAAAGCGCCCTGTTCAAATTTGCTGATGACATTAAGATGTGGGGGGATGTGGGCACACTAGAAGGGAGGAATAGGCTACAATCGGACCTAGACAGGTTACAGGGGTGGGCAGATGAGAATAGGATGGGATTCAACACTGACAAGTGCAAAGTGATGCACCGGGGGAGGAAGAACCAGCACCATACCTACAGGCTGGGGAACTCCCTTCTCGTCAGTGCAGAGGCAGAAAAGGATCTTGGAGTCGTCACTGATGCCAAGATGAACATGGGCCGGCAGCGTGGGGATGCAGTCAGGAAGGCCAACCGCACCTTGTCATGCATCCACAGATGCATCTCGAGCAGGGCCAGGGAGGTGATCCTCCCCCTCTATGCGGCACTGGTCAGGCCGCAGCTGGAGTACTGCGTCCAGTTCTGGGCGCCGCACTTCAGGAGGGATGTGGACAACATGGAGAGGGTCCAGAGGAGGCCACTCGCATGATCAGGGGGCAGCAGGGCAGGCCCTATGAGGAGAGGCTACGGGACCTGAACCTGTTCAGTCTCCATAAGAGAAGGCTGAGAGGGGATCTAGTGGCCAGTTATAAATGAGTCGGGGGGATCAGCAGGCATTGGGGGAGTCCCTGTTCCCCTGAGCACTACCAGGAGTGACCAGGAATAACAGTCACAAGCTGGCAGAGGGTAGGTTTAGGTTAGATATCAGGAGGCGCGACTTCTCAGTCAGGACGGCTAGGGTCTGGAACCAACTTCCAAGGGAAGTGGTGCAGGCTCCTACCCTGGGGGTCTTTAAGACCAGGCTAGATGAACACCTTGCTGGGGGTCATTTGATCCCAGTACTCTTTCCTGCCATGGCAGGGGGTCGGACTAGATGATCTACCCAGGTCCCTTCCGGCCCTACTAACTAGGAAACTATTACAGTACAGCTGCTTGACTATAGCAAGTGCACGTCTTCAAGTCTTCATTTAGAGCAGAGGTTGTCAACCGGGTGTACACATACCCCTGGGGGTACTTGGGAAGGTCCTAGGTACACACAGGTGGGCACGGACCGAGTACCACTGTCTCCCAGGAGCAGGGCAAGGGGTGGGTGAGGGCAGCAGTGCCCCTCTGCGGGCCACTCAGGCACCGCCTGGCTGGCCAGACGTGGGGGTGAGGGGAAGCTTCTTCTGTGCCGCCGCTTTGCAACAGCCTGTGCTGCTAAAAAATCCACTAATTTTTTAGTAAGTGTACCCCCTCCCCCCAGCTCCACGTCTGGCTGTGCACCCCCCTCCCGCTCCCCAGCTCTGGGTCTGGGTGCATGCCACATCCCCCTGCCCCAGGCACCAAGGGTACACTTACTAAACCACTAATCTAGAGCTAGACCAGAAAGCAGTCTTTATTATTTGTGGCACTGCTGAAAAGGCAGATGCTGATGTTTCATAAACGGGTGATGTAGAAACATCCCCTTATACACTGCAATATAGTATATTATAATGCAATCGTATATTCCGTATGTTAAATGCTTTCTCGATACAGAAATAGGTGTCCTGTGGTCACAGTGTCAGTTTTACCATGCTGAAATTTGTGGGTTTGGGGATTTCCCATTCAGCTTTTAGCAAAGGTCAGGGAAGTTGTTAAATAGCCTCAGTACAAGCCCTAGAAATGTGGAAAGAATAGAAAATTAACAGACTACAGCTGGAAATCTTTATTTTCTGTTTACCTTAGATAATTTTAAAGACTGGTAGGAGGAGAGTGGTTAACAGGAAGTAAAGAGTGCTTTCTAAGTAAAAAAAAAAAAAAAAAAGTCAAAGCTTGATGGGCTGCCAACTTCAATGGTTTTCTGGGAGGAAAATCTTGTGTCTGAGATGGACACGTTCTCTCCACAAAGTAATTTTAAATTGCTAAACGTTTCCTTTCATAAACCTCTCCCAGACTTCTATAATTCAAACGCACCTAAACTTAAAAACTTAAAATATTATGCATATTTGAAAACTACCTCCTTTGTCAAGGGGTAGTCAAGCTGGGCATTTGACAACTGGGAAGAAAATCTCCAGAGCTAACAGATGAGCTGCTACAGCCTGAACAAAAGAGCCCAACTTGTGCAGCTGGGGCTATCCCATTCATCCTCAGTGGGGTGGCACAGAAGGCTCCCATAACTTTGACTCAGCAGCAAGTAATTCACAATTTTACTGTAAGTGCAAATAAAGCTAATAGTTGGTAATAGTGTGCACTGAAAGTCCTAAAGGCTGTGAACTTAATATATATTTTCATCTTAAAACTTTCAGAGAACTGCAACATAAAAATTTTGTCATGAAAGGGGATTTTTCACAGAATAACCGCAAAATATTAATGCTCCAGGCAAACACTGTACTGAGCATCCATTGTAGAAGGACACTATCAAGTGACATTCACATTTGTTTGATTATTTTTTATGTTCTTAAATTTTCAGCTACAATTCTTATAAGGGAGAGCGGTATTTTTGGAAGGAAGTCTGTATCCTTCTTTCAGTTTGTTTACTTTGGACATTTGTTCAGAGACTTCCATTTATAGTAAATTCACTTCCTCCTTTGTTGACATGTCTTGGCATAGCAGCCAGAAAGTGAGACAATCAATAAAATGCAGCAGCCCTTCTAGCCAGATGCAAATGCTTTATATTGCTGAGGCCCAGATCCTGGATCAGTGCAGAGGTGGGGAGAATTTTTTAATTCTAGAAATTTGTTTATGGCAAGAGATTCCTGGTTGTAGCCACTTGTGATCACCTCAGGGTAATACGTGAGACTAGCCAGGAATGGAAAGAATCCATGCTTCCCTCGCTGGACCAGAAAAATGTAGGAGAAGTTCTACCTCTTGGGTGTGGTTGGGCTAACTCACTGTGTGGTTTCGTGCTTGTTTTCCCCACATGTAAAATGAAAATGATATACACTCGGTAACCATGCCAGAGTATTAATGGAGATTAACCAATATCCATATAACACTTTGGACAAAGATGTAATATTTATATTAGAGGTGCACTGATACATTGGTCCAATATCAGATCAGCACTGATATAAAGAAAATTGATTGTTTCAGAAGTTGGCCCAATGTGACTGATAATTTGGCCGAGAAATGCCTGTGCATGCGTACAGCCGTAACACAGCATGTAGGTGGTGAGGAGCAGTTTGGAGAGCTGTGTGCACCTGGTAAATCTGTTGTGGTGGATGGGGAGAGGAGAGGAAGGGTCATGGGGATGCAGATCAAGGCTCCTACAGGGAGGGAGGGAGTGGGGCCTGAATGGGGTGGGCACAGGATGGAACCGCAGCTTTTCCGGGGTGGGGTGGGGATGGTGGGGGTGCTTCTGCCACTGTGTGCACCCTGGGAGACCACAGGGGGACATGTGCCTCCAGATCTGTGTGGGGTGTAGGCAGGGTGGGTTGCCACTGGGGCCAGGGCTGCGCCGGGCTCTTCCCAGCATGTGGGAAAGGCGACTGGGCTGGGGCTGTGCTCAGAGCAGGTGGTGGTGGCACTAGGAGGGGCCTACAGTGAATTTTGGGGTTGCTGCAGTTCCCTGCTATAGCCCCCTCCAAGCGCTGCTGTAGCCCAGCCCAGGCCAGCCCACCCCTGCGGGGAAGATCCCAGCACAGCTGCAGCCCACCCTACCCTACCCCTCACAGATCCAGGGGAACATGCTCCCCCCCAGTGTCCTCCTACGGTGCGCACAGTGGCAGGAGCCATCCCCCCCCTCCCCGCGCCCCACAAACAGGCCACTGCTCCATCCTGCACATTGCCCCGCCACAGCTAGGCAGTGCTTGCCTCAGCCCCACTCCTTTCTCACCTCAGGGGCCTTGATATGCCCCCTGCATTTCCCTTCCCTCCCTCCTCCCCTTCCACCACAACAGGCTTACCAGCTGGGTGCAGCTCTTCAAGCTGCCAGGCTGCGTGTTTGAAATCAGATCGGTATCGGCTGATATGCCTCCTTAAAACTGGCTATTGGTATTGGCCCCAAAAATCTCTTTTGGTGCACCCCTAATTTATATTAATACTTTGGTAGCAGTAATGGCTATGTAAGTTCTGACCCCAAACTTCTCCGTGTATACTCTTTCCTGGACTTTGGCAGACTTTGGGTCAGGCCAGTAATACTTCAAGTATGCTAGGTGTTTTACTAGAGTAATAAAAAAAATCAGGGTCTCAACTCCAAAAGGCTTGCAGTCTAAATAGGCTATCACTGGGTAGCTGTCAAAGAATTAAACAGTCTTACCTTTTGTTTGCTCTGTAGCTTTTACGTGGGTTTATTTAGCACTTTTCTACAGGCAGTGTTCTGCATTTGCAGTTTTTACTGAGTTTCACTGATAAATTCCTTGATTTTTTTTTTTTTTTAAAGTCATTCAGATTTTACTGATTTACACACGTTTTTTCAGTTCAAATCCCTATTAACCGGCACAAGTGAGGAATGTCCCATTCCCCACTCATGCTAGTTAACAGGGATTTAAAGTGAGAAGGGTGGTGCTGGTAAGCTAAAAGTGCTGCTGTACTGGTTACCTGTGATCCAGGTTTCTGACTGGACATTGGTGAGGTGTGGCGGGGGCCACATGTGGAGTGGGTGGTTGTGGGGTGGCGGTGGCCATGCGGGAGCCTGGGGGGGGGTGACTGGAGCCACTGCCTGGGGACACAGGCTCTAGGCTCTGACCCTGGGTGGGGCAAGGTGGGCTGTGGGAATCACTCCCAGGGCAGGCGTGTCTGAGCTGCACCCCAGTGGCTCTGGCTTTGGCCCTGCCTCGGGTGCTGGGAGCTGCAAGCCTTGCTGGGAGGGGAGGCAGGTGGAAGAGCCTGGCCCTGCTCCCTGCAGTGGGCATGCACCCAGCTGCTCCTCACAGGCCTGCAGGGCTGGAGCTGATGCCTGGGGCACGGGGCTCCTGGCTGTGACCGGGGGTAGGGCGGAAGGTGCCGGTGCCAGAGTCGGGCTTGGATCCCCCCCACATCACATCCGGCTGCACGCCACCCTCCCCCCGCTCTCCCCCACAAACGCCAAGGCAGCCTGGCAGCAGACTGCTACAGCAAGAGGGAGGGGTGGAAACACAGCCAGGGAAATAAGGCAGGGCATGGTGCCATGTGCTTTCTGCCACTGCTCCAGGGGCACGTGCCCCCCCAGGAAGAGCTTGGCACAGGCCCCACAGCCCTCCCAGGGGGCGCATAGCAGCAAGAGCTGCCCCCCCCCACCCCGTGCCCCCCTGCATCCACTGACAGGTCCCCCTGCTTTGCTCCCTTCTGCAGCCCCACGAGCAGTGGACAGGCTCCACCCACCCCTCCCCCCGCCCATTCCCTAGTCCCAACCTTATTCCCTTCCTCTCTCATTGCCGATTTTTTTTCCCCCCAATTTAAACTGATTTTTATCCTAATTTCATCCTGGTTTTTATGTTTCGATGATAAACTGCAAAAAATTCCCAGATTATTTTTTATTTAAAAAACCCCCTCAGAATGCAGAACACTATCTACAGGGATACTTAGAGGTTTGGGACTTCAGAGACTTTGAGAAAAACAAGACAATCTACATGCCTAAGGAAGGCAAGGGGTGTGTAGCAGGTGGAGTCATGGACAGGGATAAAATGAAAAGGCTTCTGGAAAAGTAAATCTGTTTTTCCAATAGGTGTTGTGAGTGCCTAAGATGTTGTGGAAGAAGAGACCCAAGGCCTCGTACAGTTTGGCTCGGCCATCCAGAAAAAAGAGACCAGCGGTACCCCCGCAATGTGATCAACAATCAAAAATACAACTTCTTTACATTTCTCCCTGGGGTAGGTATTCCCAAGGGGACTCCTGGTCTCCACATCCTGCCTCATTTTTGGTAGGTTTATAAAGTATTGATGCAGAACCTGAATTCACAGTAAAGAATTTTGCTTCTGCTCCTGTTTTTTTAGTTAAAATGTGCTTTTTGGTCACCATTTAAACATCTATTTTAAGTATAAAACTAATTTGCAATCTGTATGGTGGTATAATAAGTAGCCATGCAAATGGCATCCTGCTGTCTTTGTGGGTAGAATTTACTCCAAGTCCCAGAGTTGATTATTTCATTCATCCTCTCCCTTAACTTCTACCCGTGGTCTGTAGATCAGCTGCACTGCAGCATGTCTGCTGATGCTTTTAAATATACAGGCTGGTTTTTGTGACCTTAGGTTCTCCCAAACGAGGCACGTGGTTGTCTGGATCATAGAGACCCATATAAATAGGCAGTGCAGTGATAGCTGTTCTCTTGCATGGGTATTTTGTCTATGATGACCTCATAAACTACTGCCCAGTATTTAATATCTCTCTAACTAGTCTAATAATCAGTGATACTGGATCACCATTGATCATGTAGATGCTGCCCTATGGGTTATTTGGCAGTTTGGTTTCCTCTGAACTATGAATAAGGTATATCAAGGGAGTTCCTGACTTGCTAAACTCAGGAATCATAATTTGACCACCCCCATATTATCTGTGAGCCAAACATAATTTTACCCAAGTATTTATACACAGACTTCTAATGAATGCCTTTGAATGTGAAGCCAATATCATCCCTTCTTCCAACATAAACTTATAGGAAATAAACTTTCAAATCACACTTGGAATACAGTCTGTGCAACTAAGCACCCCAGTCACGTGGTACAGTTTTTGTTCCCTGACTTAGATGATCTAATCTTTATAAATGAGAACAGTACCTGAAGAAATCATTCAGACTGAATATTATAGGGAGAAAGCACTTAATGAAGTGATAAGCGATAAGCAATTTTTGGACCTCACCTGCCAGCCATCAGTTTGCTGTGCTCCTCTCTTCCTTTCTTGCTAGTGGACTGTATAGGCTCCCATTTCTCCCTTGCAAGGGCAGAAGGACTGGTGGCCCTGCTCCATAACAGCAACTTCTGTGTTACATTTCTGAGCTTCTCTCTGCACACCATGCATGGCCTGCTCTTAGAGGCCAGTTTGTAATTCATATAGTCTTTTCATTAGGGACAGTTTGCTTTTAAACAGAGGAAGTAGATGGGTTGCTGTTGGAGTGAAAGTGCCAGGGAAGCAAATGCATGTTTCTGCACATTTTTGCAAGAGAAATGATAGGCAGTAAACTGCTATTTAGAGAACCATCACTTCTCAAAGTAGAGTTTGTCATAAGTTTAAAATGGTGAAATCATGGACCCACCTTAAAGATGAATTATGGAAGAGTCTAGTATGGCATACGCACAGTTGTGTATACTCTAGGCACATAAAATAACCTTTTAAAAATAATTTCCAAAGCAATTTAGGATTTAGACACTCCAATAGCTAGCACAAATATGTCTCATCTCGTTAGTTAAATATGCCTAACTTTGGAGCTCTCCATTAATATCTCCCTCCTCTCTTTTTGTAGGTGCTGTTTAACCAGTTCAAGTATTTCTTCAATCTTTACTTTTTGCTTCTGGACTGCTCTCAATTTGTTCCTGAAATGAGGCTTGCTGCACTTTACACGTATTGGGTTCCCCTGGTAGGTCATCTAAGGTTTATTTATTCAAGGAAGTTTCAGTGTTTGGCTACAAAATGTCCTTTGTTGCCTTATCTCTAGGATTCTAATAATTCCACATTTTAAATGGATTATGTTAGCTTGTTTTTATGAAGTCTGTTCTCTAACCATTCTGGGATGTAGATCCTTGTTCGGTCTTTTTGAATTCAGTTTGTAAAGGTTTAACATTACAATATCAGAGGACGCCGTAACCAACACTGTTCATTTGAATCGTTAACATTATACAGAAGTCTTTACTTATGCAACTTCTTCTGGAGTTACTGACATTGCAGCCAGCCGGCCCTGCCCTCAGTTAAACGAGGGGAAAAACAAAGACCAAAATAAATATATCTTTTTGGCAATATCTAGTCTTCAAAGCTGCAGTTACCAAAATGTGGAACATGCAGACAGAGGATCTGTGTGGGGACATGAGAGAATTTCATGAGAAAAATTGGTAGGGGTCTCGCAGAAGTCTGGCAACCAATGTGAAGGCCTAACAGTATTTTTTTTCAGAATGACCTCGGTGAATGACTGTACACATGCAATAAGTGCAAATTCAGCTGTTCAGCTAGTTGCAGCTGTATCAGCCACCTAAATCTACGTGCCACCATTTCTCTCTACTTTTAAGTCAAGGTGGATATAATGATTTAGGCTGATGTCCCTCTGCTGCAACCAGCTTCCTCCAGCTGGTGATTCCACTTTGATTTTAAAAAATGGTAGACAATATTTGTATCAAGCCCATATAGCCATCTCTTTTCCTTCAAAAGGAGCTGCAAATAAATTGTTGTTTTCTGTCCCTTACAACAAGTTTTAGAAATCCTTGGATAAATGCAGTGCCCATCTAAAGAAAATCCTTATAGTAACTTTGTGCATAGGAAGCAAAAGCCACATTTTTAAGCTATAAGCAGACCTACGAGGTGTGTAAAGACTGCCCTTGGCTTTTGTTTGAGAATCACTGGTGTTAAAAGCTCTGGGAGAATTGATTTGGGGGGTGGGGGCGGGGAATGGGGACTAGGGAGAATCATTCTTTCTATCTCCAGCTGAATGGGGGAAAGTTGCTTTCCATTAAACTCTAAGTTAACAGATATCCCTATTAGTAAAAGCAAACTGATATCACAGAATTGAAGAGTGACATATGGCAGTCTACTGCTAAAACTCTGCTAGCATTCAAACCTGTATAAAGTTGAATTCAGTCTCAGGCATTTACCCATGACAGTTATTGTGTTTGTCCCGTTTAAGAAAACATGTGTGTCACAAGCTAGTTTAATAAGACCCTGTCAACAATTTCTCTCCTTTTTTCCAATTATATAGGCAATTGTGATTTGTCTAAGCCAGATGAGCAATTAGGATTTAGCATATGAGCTGCCAGTGACTAGTATAAGAAAGGTCTTTGTTCATTACTGACTGCTGATACAAGTGTTTGGTATAGAATGACATACGTGATGGCATAGTGAGGCAGCACATGTGGGAATATTTTGAGATGATTATTTGAAATTCAGATACCCAAACTCTTTAAAGTACTGATCCACAAAATAAGCTCAAAATAATTGGCACAGACTCTATTCCTTTCTTTTCTTTTAATTTTTTTCTTTCTTTTTTTTCTTTTTTAAAGCAGCTAGAAGTTTGAAGCTGAACACAAGAAATACAAATTTTAATTCTTGGAGAAGTTGTTAGGGGTTTTTTGTTTCTCAGTTACACAATTGATGTCTTTCTCAGTGGCCCAAATTACGAAGTAGTGAACATACCCTTTAGGAATGAAATGGCTCTCTAAAAGATTATGTATATTAATGACTCTTTAGCTTCTCCATTATGAATTTTATTCTGACATATTTGTATATCTAAAGGAGCTTGAAGTCTTTAGGGTATAGTCTTCCTAGATGGAAGTCCTGTTTAGTGGTACTTTTTGGATGTATGGAAGGCAAAATGAGAAAATACCCTAGGTCATTTGTATTTTTGACCATCCCCCTTCTCCCCAGGGCAAATTTTGGTAGGATTTTTTTGTTAAAACACTTTTTTCTTCTTGCAAAAAATTACTTTCTGTTGTTGTTTTCCAAAAATTTTTTGGACTCATTCTACCTCATGGTCAAAAAAAAAGGGGGAGAAAAAAGGAAAAAATCCTAGAAGTTAAGAACAGTTTATCTTAGGCCAGTAATCTTCTCAGTATTTTACTGTCAGAAAAATTAGCTTGTGTGCAGGAAAAAAAAAATGACCATTTTTACAGGGTGTAGGATTTCATTAACATTAACAAATTCTGTGTTAGCTTACTAACTTTGATGTCTCTTCTGCTTTTAATCTCTGCCAAATACACACATTCTTGAAAAGGAAAAAGTGCAAGGGTGAAAATGCCAGCTCTTAGCTTTCACTCGTTTCTTGACTATAAAATAATAGAGAGATAGTTTGCAATTCTGTTGCAAACAGCTCAGAAGGACTGCAACAGGTCAGAATGGGTTTGATGCTATTTCTTACCTGGAATCTCTTCATTTATCTTGTGAATTCTGTCAGTGTTTACACACCTGACAGTGCTGATATTGCGTGGCATCCTGAGTTGAAATTCATTGCTCTAAACACTGCATAATTTGTTAGTGTTGTATGTTTTCAGGTGGGGCTGTGCACAAGAAGCAAATCTGGAGTCTGTTGATCAGTAGTTTCAGAAAATGTTCTCCTTAAGTTCTAATAACCCCAGAGTTATCCTAGGTTTACACAGAATCATTTGACAGTTAACCTGACAGTATTAAGTAATATTATTGGACTCTACAGTCAACAATTTTCAAAATGATTACCCACTATTATGAGCCTCGGGTTTTGCATACCCAGCTCAAGATGACATAAAGCAATGGTGTTGAACTCAACTAGCTCCACAGGTCAGATGAATAATACATGGTTGACTCTGCAGGCCAGATCGGGCCCTGGACTACTTCCACTTTTCCCATGCCCAGGCACGTGCACAGGCGCGCGCACACATGCACACATGCCCACGCTGGGTCCAGTGCACAGGGCATTCACTCTGGTCATTCTGGGAATGCACTGCATGGAGCACCCATATGGGTACCAGTCTGGGATGCATGTTGCACACGGGCCCTGGATTGGCTGGGGCAGGCCCCCTGCTGCCCAGAGCACCTGCTTCTAGGGGGGGGCATACTTCCCAGCAAGGATTGCTTGCAGCATGCCTCCTGGGCTGGCTGGAGCAGGACTGTGTGACATGCATCCTGGACTGTCTCTGCATGGACACCACATGTGGCGCAGGTGCCATGTGCAGCATGGCTGTGGCTCGACTCCAGGCCCTGAGGCAGCACTGGGTGCTGGGTAACAAGGCTCTGCAAGCCTGATCCAGCTCATGGGCCCATCTTTGACATGCCTGCCTTAAATCGTTATGATTTCCAGGGAGCAGGTGATCAACATTTTCTAAAAATCGGATCCCAATGAGGTTGAGAACCACGGGCCTAGAGTGAGTTGGGCATTCCAGTTACGTTAGTGAGTTTGAAAAAAAACCCACTTTACTTCATTTCCTGCATTCTTTTTCATACATCTATCTTTGGTTTCATTTGTTTATATTCACTGGGGGTTTCTTTTGTTTGTTTGCACTCTAAATTTGCCTGAAAAACTAATAAATGCATTGGTGGACAAGAGTCACCTTAACTGGTTACAGATTTTTCTCATAAAAATTTCTGTACATGAAGTAAAATGTACATAGCTCGGTTTAGTTGGTGTTTAAGGTTCAGCCATCCAGTCGATAGGAGGTGAATATCTTGTGTAAAATGACTTTGGAATATTGGCTCCACAGAGAACTGCCTTGTTTGAGCTCTACCTATTTTTAGAGACATAATGCTAAGAGTATGATGGAAACTGAAAATTTTAATGAAGTATATAGAAGAGCAGGGTTGAAGTCCCAATCCTAGAAATACCTATGAACTTACTGAAGCTTGCTGCTGAAACAGTCCTACTGGCTTCAAAAGATAACTCATGGGAGCAAAGTTAGTCATATATGTGGATTTGTAGGATTAAGGCCCAAACTAGGTAGTCACCTTTGGTTTTGTGCCCTAGTTTGGGAGGCACTCCTGTGTATTTGTCTTCCTGTGTGATTGAATCACTTCTTCAACTCTTTACCTCAGTTACTCATCCATCAAATGGAAATACTACTATGCCACCTCACAGGAGCACTGCAAGGATAAATCATGGTATTTGTGAGGGGTTTGGCAAGCATCAGAGACAAGTGTTGTAACTAAAAGATGCATTTTCAAAATGCCAGGATGTTAGGTTGCTATTTGGATTCTAGATGCCACCCGGCATCCTAGTAATTAACCAATAAAGGGTCAGGTAAGCAAGATTAAAATGCAGAACATAGGCATGGCTATTGCTAGTTATCATGTGTTGTTTTGATCCGAGACAGATGATATTTTCTGGCTTTTTTTCTCCATTCGGCATTTTTAGGGGTTTGTTCTTGCGGTTACCATCATCCGAGAAGCAGTGGAGGAGATCAGATGTTACATGCGCGACAAGGAAGTAAACTCCCAGATCTACAGCAAGCTCACAGCAAGAGGTCAGCTCTTTGGCTCCAGCTCTCTACCTCGCCCGCTGCATCCTGTAGCTGACGGCTGGAGCAGCAGGGGTTGCAATTCAATCAAATGTTACTGATAATCGGAGAAGCAGAGTTCAAAGAGTGGTGGGGTTTACAGGCACAGAGGCTCGTGGCTTAACAGCCACTTTGTTGCTTCTGGCACCGGCAAGGCATCTGCGGGTCTTGGTGAACTTGCAGATAGCTTCTTGCATAACTGCAATTGAAGCTGCTTCTACTCGAGTGAAGTAAATTGAGAGCAAAGGTGCATGGGCTAATTATCTTGAAATACTCGAGAGCACAGTACATGCAGCCGGGGTGGTCAGAATCTCCCTACTGTTGAGATTAGCCTGTGTGACAGTGTTCTTGGTGCTGTACAAGCCGAATGATAATTAAAGTTCCTTCTCATGGTTTAAAATTTATATTTATGCACCAACAGGTGTCTCAAGATAAATACTTGGCGAAGAGCAAACAGCGGTATAACATTTTAGGCTTAAGTCAGGGGTTGGCAACCTAAAGCCAATGGGCTGGATCCACCTGTGATGAAGCTACATCTAGCCCCTGGTCGCTCAGGGAATTGGCATCATATTCCAGCCCAAGCAGCAGAGGAGGCATTTCCATAGTCCTGGGGTATTTATACACATACACTTGTCTGCTCTAACGTGCTGGAGCAGAGTCTGCTCCACATGTGAGCTGATGTGCCCAGTGCTGCATTGCATGCATTTGTGTAAAGGCAAAATGCTCATCAGTGCTGAGAAAATGGCACACCTTTGATGTGTTTTAGTTCAAAAGCGCACTGCTGCCATTTTCTCAGCACGGGTGCACATTTCACCATTTATACAAATGCTTGCGCCCATGCTGGAAGTGCCTGGTGCTGCGGCGCAAGCATGTATACAGAATAAATGCCCCTATTGCCTGCCAGGTTCAGTTCACTCTCACTGCTGCAACAAAGGAAGCACCCCTGGGTCCTAGTGCCTGCATCTACGAATTCTCTTCATAGCACCTGCCGATCACCAGTGGGGGCTGCCTGGGTGCAACCTGTGGCAGGGGCTGGTTGCAGGCGGTGGCCTGCACTGGCAGAAGGTTGCCAACCCCCAGCCTAAATCATAGCTCATACCAGGGCCGTCTGCTCCATGTTCTCGTCTCTTTCCAGTGCACTGATGTGTTGGCAGAAATGGAATTAGGGTCTGAATCTGAATTAGCCTGGAGTTGGGTTTTGTTTAAAAAAACAAAAAGCCCAGAATCCTTTGCCTTTGCTCACGTACATCCATTACTTGGAGAATTAGCAGTGAATGGCCTTGTGGGGGAAGAGTTATCGAAGGGGAAATGGATTTCCGTCTTCCCCTCTATCCCCAGTCTCTCTGAAGTGCAAGAAGTCATGTAGTAGGAACACAGGTGAGACTAGAGATGTGGCAGATATGATTTTGTGGTTTAAAACTGTGTGTGTGGTTTCTCCTAAGTAGCCATGCACCAGTATTTCAATAATACTTTTTTTTTCCAGGTATGTGACATTACTTTCCCATCTATGTAAAAAAAACACATGTTACATTGTCACGTTTCCTATATGCAATATTTAATTTTGACTTAAGGTTGCTGAAGTAAACAATCCTCATGCAAAATACACTGCCATTAATATGTACAACTGTAGCATACAAAATACCGTGCTATTAATAAGCTCTTCTGAAAAACAAAAACCCTACTGCAGAGTGGCAATGAACATGATTTACATAAATAATCATTAACCCTTTATAGCTTGGTTTAAAAATTTACTGGGCACCACATGGCCGAAAATAGCTAAAACATTAAAAGATATAGATTTCCATTGCTACAACTGAGAATACATAAATAGTTGATGACTGTACTGATATAAAAAATGTAAATTCTGGGTTACCACAGCCGTCTGAACCAAACCACTCTAAATACCAAGGATGTAGGCCTGGATGACTTCTGGTGAAAAGTTTATTTGCAGAGATGTATAGGATTGGGTAGATTAAAATTAATGAGAGAATGTTCCAAAAAATCAAACATCTCATTTTTGACACACCAAAAAAAAATGTTAACCTTCCACTTTGAACCAGTGTTTAATTTAGGATTTTATTTCATATTTATTTTTCAGAATCATTGTTTAGGTAAAAAAAAAAAAATCTTTTGGCCACCAAGCCAAAAAACATCCATTTTTGTGTGTTCTTTCATACAACACAGCCCTGAATATAACAAACACCTGGTGTTTGAAAAGCAGAATGAAACAGCCGCTGAGTTCTGTTAGGCCAGCTTCTCTTCCAAGGTATTTATCAGCATCACTGCTGCCCAACCTTGTTTGCCAAAATTGCTCACGTATGAAAATATTACACAACAGTACTTTGTCACAAAAAGTACACATTAGCATTCAGTTGCTATTTCCTCAGCTGGTTTTCCTGACAACAGTAGAAACATTTACTGGGTTTGTTGCTTATAACTTTCAATATTTTAATGCAGTATACCTGGTTTAGCTAGCCTTCCCTCCAACTTTGAAGTAATGAGGTTTATGTCATAAGGACATACATCTTTTATAAGGAAAGGTGTTTTTTTTTAAGTAGACATTTTCAGATTCTTAAGAAACAAGAGTTTCATGTAAAACTTTCAGAAAAAATTGACCCATACTTTAGGCATCAGTGGTGGTGGTGTTTTTTTAATATGATCATTGTTTAATATTATGCTTAACAAACGCACTTTAAATGCTACTTTAAGTAAAGAGCTCCATCCTTAAACATGGTGTTTCTGTTAATGCCTTGATAATATCAGTGAGGCCAGGGGATTTTTTTTTCATAGAAATTGAAATTTAACTGGCTTCTCTTCTTACTGAGCATCAGTCTTCAATGTAAAGACCTATAGCACTTCAATTTGAAAACGTAGTGAGAAGGATAATATTAAAAAGAAAGCAAAAAAGGTCCGCCAGTTGGTTCAGGCTTTAAACACTTCGCTAGTTTGAGTGCAAGTTTTCTTTTCATTGGAATTGCTTAAGGTTGTGTATATATTACATGCCAGGAATTATGAGGCTTCTCTGGACTAGGGAATTGGAGTTGCTGAATATTAAATCCCCTTTTAATAACATGTTCTTACTACAACATTTAAAGTGCTTGGCAACCAACAAAAGCCCCATCAGAGAGGGGTGTGCTACATCTATTTAAAGGTATAAAGGAGTTGCCTTCTGGATTCTATTCATTGATCTATAAGGGGTCCGACCTTTCCTTAGTTCTTTTCATATTGCAATTACATTTCCCATGAATGATTCTTCCCCCCACCCCCTTTAACTTCACTAGCTTCTTGAAGAAACTGAGTAGGGTTGGCAGCTGCGCACTAGCATAAAACCTAAGCCTTTTCATTCTTCTTTTTTAATGCATTTGCTGAGGTAACAATAATGAGATGCTACAGTGGTCTAGCAAGAGCAGACTGTAGGGAAAAGAACCAGGAAATGATTTATTAGAAGTTTTAACAGTAAGACAAGTGCATTAGGGGTGATTATCTAAACTTTTTAAAAAGCATTTGCATAGCAATTTTGACATAGAGTTAATTTAACCATCTTGCTCTGCATGCGAAAGCTGGCAACTTTTTGAGGGCTTGGCTGTCAGAGGTGCTGGAGTGTCCTCACTCCTGTTGACTAAAGGCTTAGCACTTCAAAAAAATAGTTCATAGGTATATAGATGTCACCAGTGAAAGTCTCTTTTTTGCCATTCGCTAAATGCAATTTTAACCACCAGAATCACAGCTCTGCAGGTTGTAAGCTATATTTAGAGAAGGAATGGGTATAGGTGGTACTTTGCACCCAGGGTCCTGGACCATGACTGGCATTAGGTATTATCACAATCCAAATAAAGGTAGAAACTTATTTAAAAGGACAGTGCAGGAGAGTGTGCCCGTTTTCTAAAAAGTCATTATAAAAATTTGTAGTTCAGGGAAATTTTCCCTGATAGATGGCAGTCAGGAAGGGTAAAGTAGAAGAAGAGGTAAAATTGCTCTGTTGTTCTTGAAGAACAGCTGTGGCAGATCTAATAGCTGACTGCAACCCTTTGCTGACTCATCTTACTTCTGCTGTAGAATATTTTTTTTAAATCATCACAAAAATCTCTAGATAACTTTATTATTTTTCTTTTTCCAAACAGCAGCCCCTCTGTACAGTTCCAGGGAATTAAGTGCATACTCATTTCCAATTCAAGTGGAGATTTCAGCACATACTTATGTGCTTTTCTGAGAAGGGATGGATTTAAACAAGCTTAAATGACTTCATGGGAGTCAGGATCTCCCTGTCTTTGCTGTGCATCTTTCTCCTGCTTTGCTTCCTTGCCAGTTGCATCACTACAGAGATGCAGATTTACTGATCAGTTAAATAATCTCTTGTTAATGCGCTTCCATAACATACGTTCTTTCACCAAGCTAAGCACGCGGCACTCCAGTTTGTTCAAATACAAACTCTCTGGTGTTTCGTAATTTGGGCTTTCAAGCTTTCCTCTTGTTTTACCAGTTGTCTAGTGCTGTTTTGGTGAAGGTCTTTAGACTGTTCCCTTTAAAGTGAATAAAAGGGAATCCTTTTTAGATCGCTTTATTTATCTATTTAACGTAAATAGCCAAAGTCATGTTAGAGATTCCTGAAGAAAGGCGAGATAAAATAGTGACTGTTTTACCAAATGAACCTATTATTTGGCATAATCAACAAGTTTGGAGCCTGATTTGCCCTTTTTTTAATGGATTGCTAATGTTAACTTTTTGATATACTCTGCAAATTGGAGTTTGAAGTTAACAAATTGCTAGGAAGTGTTTTTACAGGGTGCTCTTTATTTGGAGGCAGTTGTTTGGATTGTAATTAAAAATAATCAAATTTCAGTCCTCTATTCATAAATGTACAAGACCCCTTGTGTTACGAAGTCTGCAGGCTGGGTTTCTGCTTGATAGAGAGCTAGGACTTCGCTTGCAAATTCCAGGGTTGTTTTTTCTTCTCTTTTTCTTTCCCCCTGGGTAACAGAGCATAATAGAGGGAAACTACACAAAAAGTAAGAAATGTGAAGAGATCTCCTACTGAGGGGGTGCTCCTTCAGATACAGATCATCAGCATTTACCAGCCATACAAAAACAATATTTTCCCAAACCCTCTGTGCCCTGCTCCACTGCTTACACAGTATAAACTAGGAGCACAGCAAAATGGATCAAAACAACCTATTTCTGATTTTCGGATGGGTTTGACTTGTTTTTGTAAACATTCAGCTTCACCTTTTAATTCTGACTGAATTGTGTTTTGATCCCTGCCATGATAAAGACTGTGCAAATCCCACATGAAATCTCCGTTTAGGCCCTTATATGGTAGGAGGCATTTCCCCTTGCTCATGTATTTGACACTTTAAATTGTCTGCATAATGGCATGTTCATCATGCTGGGGATCTGGTGGAAATTCAAAAGCCCATGATTGCATGTCAGTGTGAACCATTTCCATGCTAGCGTGCACATTTTTTTTTTGTCTCTATATGACCCAAACAGGCACATTCAGAGCACATGAATAGCTGAAACTAAGAACTCTAGGCAGAGATTTTTGTTTGCACGTCCAAAAAAAGGCATAGAAATTTCTTTCTTTCCTTTAGAAAACTTGAAGAAATCCCATTGTACAAATTAAGAATGAAACCTATATTGTGTAAAAAATAAATCCTCAACATTTTAAACTTGGAGAATCTGACTAAATGGAACAGGATTTTTGAGGTCTGAACTCTGCATTCAGTGTTAATTATTGAAGTATATTCTAATAAACTTCTGAAAAAGTAGATTTAACAACTGACATTTTAAAACATTGTTATCCTTGTTAAAACTGGACCAGTTGGAAAAAGTCCCTGGCACATGTACTATATATACAAAATATCTTACTAATTTTTATAATCATATTGATAATTGTTATTGAGTATTTGCTTAAATGTACATGAAAATTCCAGTATTTTGTTAGCCAATTCCTTTAAAAAGCCTTGAGAATTCCCAAGATTAAACTAAAACTAATTTTAATAAATGGCTTTATGCAAGTCTTGAGTCAAAGGAAACATCTGGTCTTGCCTTCTTCATGAGACATATGGTGCATACTACAAAGATGTCATCCATGAAGGGCCATGAATTTGGTTGGCACTGCAAAATTAGATTTACTTGTTAAAAGGGGTGTGGCTGTCCCTTGGACAACAGGCATCCTTGGAAAGAGCATATTGGTTAGAAAAATAATGTGACCTGTCCTTTTGTTACATTGCAAGTGCCAATACTAAGATGCTTATTGGGCCTCTTGTGTGCATGTCTCATTATTTCTGATTTGAAATGGCTTGTAGTGGAGAATGGTCTTTCCCAGATGCTGGCACAGAAAGATCCATACAGATTTTTTCTGCACATGGTAAAGATGAATGGGACAAGATGATGGTCTGCTGTGGAGTTCAATCTTTTTCCTAAGGTCTATTTATTTTTAAATAGCCTGTCTCACTGACACTTTCTCATTAGTAATCCTGTAGGTCATAAATCCTCCTACCAGTGGTCACCTAATATCCCTGGGGCTCACATCAAAAGCATACTAGAGAAATAATGTAAACCAATTTTGAATGGCCTTAAGTGAAATTCATATCTCCAACCAAGTGCTTTTTGTACCAGGGTTTAGGAACTTTTGTGACCATAGGGGAGGAAGGTCTCGGTGCTTCCTTCCTTCTATGGTAGAGTATTCACGGGTGTTTGCTGTTATACCATGAATGACAATATAAGGAAGGAAGCAAGAGATCTTTTTAATGTCCTAATATTATAGACTCTACAGATGGTACACAGTGAGTGATGTTGTTCAGGAGTGCAGTTTTCTCTGCAAATCTCTCAGTGGCATGTCAGAGAGTCTAATCCCCAGTACGCTGCTTGTGCCCCTGGCTGTGAATTCAAAGGCTTCTTTTGCCCAGCATATGCTTTATTTCCTCTACTTAACTAACATTTCACAAGCCCAAAACCCAGGCCTGAGAAGACCTATGAGATATTTTTGAAATGGGCCATGACTGCTTATAATTTGTAACAATAATTACAGCATGTGAGGAAGTCTGCATTTATTAGCAGCAGTGATGAGGCATGTTGTTAAGCACACTGTGTGTCACCAGAGCAGCAGGCTGCCTGGGAGCTTAGAATGGCTTTCATTGTTAATTTGGAGCAGAAACACTGAAGCATATCCTGAGAGGGATGCTAATGAAGGGACTGCCAGTAGTAAAATCCCTGTGACCTTTGGGCTTTTTGCTAATTTCCTTTCCCTCCTCTCCAACGCCCCCCCCCCCCAACACACCCCTTTCTCCTTTCCCCCTAAGCTTGCAACAAGCCCATTAGCCAATGAATTTCAAGGTACAGTAGGAGCGTTGTCAGTCCCGGGGTCCTGCCTGGCATGAACTCCCACAAGACTTTGCCACTTCCATCCAAACCGCGACTAACCAAAGACGCTTTTGTTGAGGTATAGCAGGCAGGCATGTAAAGGCAGAGTTTAAATTAACAGATAATAAATCACTAGTCACCATAAGAAACCAAATCTAGAGCTGGCTAATGCTTTTAAGTTACTAGCCAATTGTTCAATTAATGCTCTATTTAAAAAGAAACTGGTAAAGTGCTTGGCCACTGCGAGAGAATAAATGTTAGCATGCTCCTATTAGAGGCTACCTATGAAATTATTTTTATTGTCAGCACAATATAGCAGTTTAGTGACCTGAAACCCCAGGAGAGAGAACCTAGCACCTCGATTTGTAAAACACAGGCATCTCCTCCTAGGTAGCAGTAGTATGGATCTGCTACTGTGTAGGGACATGACCCATTGTCCTTTTGCATTAGAGTTGTTCTTGACTGCCTCCAAAATGATCTGTTTAAAGTAACTTGTATATAGCTCCCAGCATAGCTTTGTGGACTTCCAGTGTGGGCCAAAGACCCTACTTTTCTGTATGTTTAATTGTAATTTTGCTGGAATATTTACAACTGACATGGTATGTATTGTATCTCTGCAGGAACCGTGAAGGTGAAGAGTTCTAATATCCAAGTAGGGGACCTTGTCATTGTTGAAAAGGTTCGTAGGGATGTGTGTGGGTGTGTCTATGCACATATAGATAATATAAAAGGTTTTGTTTGTGAAGTACTCCTTCACACTCAGTGAAATATGATTCTGAAATACCATGCCACTTGTGTTTTACAGTAGGCTAAATAGTACTGAGCGCTGGATATTAATGATCTTGAATCACCTTTCCTAGTAATATGCTCTTTTCTATAATTTTCTATTGCATTAAATAGTCATGGTAAAGTCTTAACAATGAATCGCTGTATTAGAAGCCTGTGACCTGAATTTCCCACATACCTCTGCATGCCAAGATAAAAGGGCCAAATGGCCCTGCCTCTGTGCATCCAAACAAGTAGGTCAAATTCTTTGCATTTACAAATGCATTTTTTATACTCATAATTGTATTTTTGGACACATGAGGACACAGCTGCCGATACACAGGCTTGCATGTGCCAATATAATATGTTCCTTACTATGTAAGGCACCTCTGAATTTACGAATCATCCAAAATTCTGGCTTTCAATCAGAAAAAAATACAACATCAAATAATGACACAGTCTACAGGGATACAGCTTCTGTATGTTGCATATAATAGCTTTCAATTAATTTTAATTGAATTTGAGTAAATTAATGGATGGGGACCACATTTAGAATAAATGCTTATTTTAAAAAAGTTCTTTTTTCTGAAGGGATACAGTATTATTCCTATATGAAATCTCTCTCCTATAATATTATAGGTATCTGGATTTGAAAGGATGCAGTATGTATTTTGGTCTGTTTTCAAATGACCCTCTTCTGCATTCAGCAACTGCTTCTTTGTTCTGAAGACGGTTTTCACAGACTTGCTTTCTGTCTCTGTGCAATGTCTGTCACTATTTTAATATAGAGAAATCTGCTACAGAGAAACAGCTATCAGAATTTGTGCAACAGAAAGCACATGCATCTGCCTTTCTGCAGTAAAGTTAGTTTTTTAGGCTTTGAAACAAAATCAATCCTGATCACCAGATTGTCGAAGAGCAAAACCTTTTTTTTCTTTCTTTCTTTTTTTTTGAAAGCTGTTATTTTTCTGCCACATCACTACTGAGGATTGTGGGGGTTGCCTGTGTATGCATCGGTGTACACACAATAATGGCCTTTCTTTTCGTAACAGAATCAGCGAGTCCCTGCTGACATGATCTTCCTGAGGACGTCAGAAAAGAATGGTAAACATCTGGAACCAATTGTGAAAATAGCCATTAACCTTTCGCTGGTTATTTAGAAAAAATAATCAGCTGAAAATGCAACCGAAATAGATAAAACTTTTGTGTTAGGAAGACGGACAAATCCAAACACTTTGAGTTGTCTTTTTTTGTGGTGTTCTGATAACTTTTGATGATTAAAGGATATAGGTAGTTGAACCCAAGTTGAGGTGCAGTTAAGGAAACTCACACAATTGCCTGTTTTACATGCAGAGAGGAGAGAAATGGTCAGAACAGCATTCAGTTTTGTCCTAGTGGATCTTAGGATGCTTTGCAAGAGTATAGGTAAATGTTTAACAGAGTTTTTAGAAATCTATATTATGAAGATTCAGAAAATAGTCTGAGTATGTCTTAAGGACATAATGTAGAAGTTTACTGTGTTCTGTAGTACCAAAGAGGTAGACATGCATAGCTTCCATGTTTCAGGAACCATTGCGCCTGTAGTGGGTTATCAAGTGAGCAGCTGCCTACAGCACTATTGTCTTAATTCCTTTTAATTTGTATCCATTGAAATTGTGAAGAAACTTTATGTTGTTAGGGTTGTTATTTCTCACCTGTTATCCAGCACTATCCAAATGTCTGACCTACAGTCATGTATTCTAGTATCTGAAAATGATCTATTTAACTTTTTTCATATTCATGGATTCCTCAACCACTGAAGTATAATATAAAGTCATTTTCCTTCTATTTGATATGAAATAAAATGGAGTCAACAGGAGAGGTTGAAAGATGCCAGCCCCAAAATATACATTGCCAGAGCATTTCTAGGGGAACTAGTAGATGTGGTTCAAACCTCCTCAGAAAGAGAAGAGAATCTAGTTCTTAGTGGGTGCATCTACACAAGACATTTGCTGCACAGTAGACTAATTAACTGTGTAGTAAATATCTTGGTGTCTACACATGTACCCCTGTTAGGCTGGAGTAAACTAATTTACTCATCAGCAGGATAGTAATGGAACAGTAAAAAAAACTCTGCAATACTGCATGTGCAGATGCTGCCCCAGCTGGCTGAGGCATAGGGTGCTTCAGTGTGGAGGCCGCCTGCTGGCTAGCCCTGCACTGGAACCACCCTCATGCCCCTGCCAGCCTCTGCACAGCACATTGAACTGGGGGGAGCAGCCCCGGGCTGGCAGGCCGACCCCCACAACCTCCTGCCAGCTGAAGCTACTCCGCCTTGGCTCAGTGTGCTGCAGTCCCAGGAGCACATCCAAATGGTAGTAAACTCCAGAGTGCACATGTTCAAACAGCACACCCAGGAGCTATAAACTATGGAGCAATAAACTCTGGAGTTTATTGCTTCGCATTAATTGTACATGTAAATGTGCCCAGTGAGTGCCATAGCCAGTGGTGATTGGGCAAAAGGGTTATTCTGAACCAAAAAATCAATTATTTACAGAGTCTAGGAGTGATAAAAACTAGGGGATATCAGTTGCCAAAAACAAACATAGGAGGAATCTCAAGAACCTTTTCTTCCTATGGGAATAGCTATTTAATTACATTTACAGAGAAATTTGGATGAAATGTGCTATACCTAAAAGAACTACCATGGGCACATTTACATAAGACACAAACTATGCAGTAGCCTAATAACACTGTGCAGAAGCACATCACAGGCCGGCCAGTGCTAATACGCTATTGCACAGTATTATTAGGCTACTGCACAACAGCGTCACTAAAAAGGCATTCACTGGTGTTAATACTCGCATTCACATATATTTAGTACTTACTTATACAGTTACTGTGCATATATTTAGTACTTGTATAGCTAAGTACTAAATATATGCGTGGTAACCACTGCACATTAATGAACGTGTAGATGGCACACCCTATGTACCTGAAGTGGAAGTGGGAAGATGATTAACTCATATTGAAAATCCACAGGATCCTGCTTCCTTCGCACTGATCAGCTGGACGGTGAGACAGACTGGAAATTACGTTTGCCAGTTACCTGCACACAGAGATTACCGACAGCTTCTGTAAGCAGCTTTCTAGCAAAATATTTTTTTTATTGACTTGCAAGTTTGAAAGAATAGCTAATCTGCCAAAAGAGGGGGAAATGGTTTTTACAGAAGATGGAATAATAACTAGTTTGGCAGGTTAGGTTGCCAATAATAACGTGCTGCTCCAGACCTGAAAGGTTGCCTGTGAAGCTTCTCTGGGCTTGTCCCTGATACCCACTCTCAAGCCCTTGTTCCTTAGAAGGCCCAAGAAGAGGTGGTGGGGATGAGGCTGGAGCTACCTTATAGACTAACTTCCATTTCTGAATCAGGTCAGTGGCTGAATGGGTTGTTCAGTGCCACCAACATATAGACAGACTCAAAGATGAAGACTTTGAAAAATTATATGTACACTTCATCATCCAAATGGGACTAAAATAATCCACTATCCTCAAAAACACATTGAGATGTTTTGGGTGTATGTTATTTTTATTACCTGGTTCTCGTTTGAAACTAGTTATTGCTTGAGATTTTTGAAAAACCTGAGAAACTAGGTTATAAGGAACAAAAAACAAGCAGTGTTTTTGTTGTGAAGACTACGAAATGGTACTGTATAAAGATGGAGTTGATATGAACTGTATGCCAATTCCTTATCTGAAATATATTTCGTTTGGCTCTCCCATCTATACTTTAAATGCATCCCATGAGACATAATTAAATCTTATAGGTGCACTAACCTCTTGTGCTGTATAAGGTGTTCTCAACATGCTTTGGGAAGTGTTAAAGCTAGTTAGGTTGCTAAAGGGGAATGGCATTTGATTTAAAAAAAATTCTTCAATCACAATTACAGCTTCCCTTCCTCAAGGAGGGGAGACAAGCAGACAGCTTCCTGAAGTTCATTAGGGACTATACCAAACAGATGCAGTTTACTTGACAAATGTTTAGGTGTTGCAATGACAGAAAGCTCTGACAGACTTTGGGAGATGTCGACACTAAGCTTACAGCCTAGCTGTGGCAGCATGGCGCTCAGGGTGGGCTAACTGAACCTCGTTGGCCCACATTGTTGTAATTAGATCTAAGCTATCTTACCTATCTCTCTAATACAACACAGTCACTGCTATGCAGACATGCCTTTGCTGCTGCTTAGCTAATGTCCAAAGTAACACCTTGAAATGGGAGGTGACTAATGGACTTTTCATGGTATAAATGGGGGATATCTACCAATATTTTACCACACAAAGGTCCATTCCCTTGATGATTTTACTTTCTGCTTTTTCATATGCCTTTCTCTACATTAATTGAACTCCATTATATTCCAAGAACACAACTTGGGTATTTCCTTGAAATAGAATATTAGCTTCCACAGCAATCATTGCTTGCCTTCAAGAAAGGAAAGCTTTAATCAGTTGTGCCTCTTCATCATCTGAAGTAAACATATTGCCTCGGTCAACCGCTGTGGCTCTCCCAGTTTCCTAAACTGTAGCTATCGTACGGTTTGTGTTTAAAAAAGAAAGACTCTGAGAACATCTGTTTTACAGCATTCTGCATACAATAAATATGTTTAAATTTAACGTTTAAATATACAAAAACCCTGCATAGAAGTATGAAAGTTCTTTAGCAGTGATGTGAAGATTTTATATCATTCTAGACATTAGCAGGGAAAATGGCTTGCAACATTAGCATGTCTGCCTTCTTGCTTCTGCAGAATTGTTCCCTATTGCACACACTGATGTCTTGACCTGAACATCCAAAGTGATGGGCCTTTCATTGTTTCCAATGGCAGATCATTCCACAGTCTATTAGAAGTATTATACGTTGTCCTAATTATTCAGCCTGATACTTCCCTCCTGATGCACCAACCATCAAGTAACTTCCAACAGTTTCTTTGCTGACACTGCTGTTCTTGAAAAGCTTTTCTAATGATTTTGTTCTTTCTACATCAGAGATTTTTATCATATCATTACTTCAGCTCTTCCATATTAATTTGTTTAAAGAAATGGCTGTCAATTGTAAAGGCTTTAAAAGTATGTATTGAGTTGAACTATCCATCTTTTAACCCTCTGCTACAACATTTCCATTTTGTATAGGACCTTCTTCAAATTCGATCCTACATTTATGCAGAAGAACCTAATATTGACATACACAATTTTGCGGGGACCTTTACCAGAGTAAGTATTGACCAGTCCTTCTTAAGCAGTGTATAGAAGTGTATGCCATACACAGACCTTTTAAATAATTTCTGCCAACTTTCATATTTCTTCTGGAGAAGCACTGACGTGTTGCTATCTCCCATACAAATATGCTAAAGTTAAAAAGTATAATTCATCTATAAAATTTAACAATCCTCCCTTCCTTCTCCTCCCCCCAGCTCTAGAAAAAGAAAATTAAAACTTTATAGCTTGTAGTAGGTTTGGCATAAAAAGACGCAAGCTGTGCAGAGCAGAGGCCCTTATTCAGATGATATTAGCTGTGCTCATTGGTGTCAAGCATGGTGGCTGAATACCAAATTCTCCTAGTAAGAAGAACTTGCTCACTGCACAAGCTGTAAAAGATGAAACAGCTATCCGTTCAAAGCTGCATGAAGGCAGAAAATGTGCTCTCAAATGTCCAAGCTCTGCGTTGGTGGCTCTTCTCCTTCCAGAGTCATGCAACTGGAAATTGTATACATATGCAGCTTGCTGGAGAGTGGTATCTGAGGGATATATATTATACAGAGGGAAAAGTCAGAGCTGCAAAGTTGAGGAAATTTGTAGAACTCTTTGTAGGTGTTCATTTACCCAGCAGTCTAAAGGCAAAGTACTTTAGACTTCATCTCTCAATGCATGAAAAAAACTACACCAAATCTTGCTTACTCATTGATTGACATATCATATTATTTATGACGCTTTCCAAGCATTTTTGAGGGATTTAAATCGGAGGTGAAATTATCCTGATACTTTACTATGAGACACACAGCAAATCATCAAGAATTTTCATGAGTAGATGCTATTGATGGAAAGCATATTCACCGATGGTGTGGTCCTGGGAGCTGTTAATCAACATGGTGCAATAGAAGATGTCATATCATTGTCAAACATTTATAAAAGAAGCCCCTCATTCCATGCCTAACTTGCAGGGGGCTTGAGGTCAGAGGAGGTAAAAGTATAGACTTTTCCATCCTTCCAGCTTGTAGAAATGAGATCCCTGTGTTTATTGTCTAACAAGGCTGATCACACTGCAGGATTTCTCTCTGATTCACATACAGATCTAATAAATTGGTTGAATTATTTTTATTCGTGTGTGTCTGTTGTAGGAGGACAGCGATCCTCCAGTGAATGAAAGCTTAAGCATAGAAAACACCCTCTGGGCCAGCACAGTGATTGCTTCAGGTAAGATGGAAGCTCTTGTAATTTTTTTAGGGAGTATGTTAGCAATTTTTTAAAATCCTTTTGTAATTGGAATAATCATCTCTGTCAGTTGGAGAAATTTGCAGTTGGAATGAAGTTTTCCACTTGTCCGAACACCTCCAGGGAGTTGAGTTGACATCTAATTACCTGTTGGACATTTATAGATGAGAAGGAATCGGAATTCGAGTGGCCTTTGGGCACTTCTCGAGCATCCACTACCAGAATAGCACTTAATTGCTTTCAACATTGACGTTGTAATCTGTAACAGAAATTGTGTCAGATTCTAGTAATAGAAGCTAACATAAAAATGGCCAGGTAAATGCTTCTGCTGACATGTGGTTTTGTAGGGGTTAAAATGGATATATTCTGTGATTAAATGTTGGGATGTCGAGAGCCATGAATGCTTATCAGGAGAAAAGACTTGTCCATTGGATGCTTCAAGAATTTACTAAAAGGTTTCCACAGGAAAGTGGCAGAAGAGATGTGAAATTCAGAGTTTGAAGTGTCTGAGTTTGCAGCTCTTTCATGGTGGTTAGCTATCTGCTAAGAGACATCAAAGACTGCAAAGAAATACAAACTTCAAAAAGTTCTACTTTATAATGGAACTGAGATTGTTTAATTAGCAGAAAAAGATAACTGCTTTTCACTTCTTTAGTGTTTCCATCTAATGCTTCTGCTGATCCTTTTTAAAAATACACTAAAATGTTGTCATAGTGATGCATCCTTTGACATGAAATGTAGATGTCCACACACAATTTGGCAGAGTGCTTTTTTTTTTTTTTTAATAGATCAGTAATTATTAGCTGGTGACTGGCTTCCCACTTTGCAAAGAGCAAATACACATGAGTTTGTGCAGGATAACTGCTATGCCATGCGGCTATACAGTTAGTAATGTGAGTTCCAGTTCAGCCCCTCTTCAAAACATAGATGAGGAAAAATAGGCAGGAAAGCCATTGTTCTAGATCGGTGGTTCTCAACTAAGCTCAAGGCTCCCTGTCATAATTTTTCAGAATTTAGGGACACCCCAGCCGAGAGCCACTGAGGTAGAATCTGGGTTGTGTCGGGTAAATGGGGGGGCAGGGGGCAGATCTGCACCCTACGGGACCCTGCTTTTTCTACCACCTCCCCCTCCCAGCCCCATGGTCTTTACCTGCGGGGCAGTGCTGCTTCACCAGGGACTTGAAAGCTGGTGGCTGACTGAAGCCACATGCACCTGTAGCCCCAGGAGCATGGAAGAAGGGAGGGAAGCATGGAGGATGAGCTGAGCTAAAACATGCAGCACTGTGACCCCATGACTGCCTGTCCACTTGCACGCGTGCATCTGCACACGGCATTCTGCTGGGAGCATGGGGCTGGTACGGGAGCTGCTGTTGGGACAGGGAGCAGCCAGGGGCACTGCTTATCTGGATGCTGGGGTGCCTGGTGCTCGGGGAGAGGAGGAGCAAGCCACAGAGGCTGGGCATCACAGCAGTTTAGAAGGATCTCACGGCACCCGGTTGAGAATTCCTGCTCCAGACACTGTGCCCTCCAGCTTTTTGTTCTGTGAATTCTTTCCTTGTGTACTAGTTGATCCAGCGGGTGGATTCATGCAAACAATACGATACTGTATGTGAAACAGTGCCATATAACTGGGTGCAGCTCCCCCTCATGCATTAAAGCAGTCGTCCAGCATGCCCCATCTTCTGCTGTAGTAGGAGTGAGTGTGCCTCCTCTTGCTGTTTGCTGTCTGATTTGGAGTAGCCTGCCATCTGCTGATCTGAAATGGGTTGATCTTGCCACCTTCTGCCATCTGGCTCAGAGCCTTATTTTGAAAGGAACGCTTCCCAGGCTGTATTTGGAAGCCACCTCTTTTCAACTTGCACTTTAAGTTATTTAGGAATTAATTTGCAGCCTGCTGAAAGCCTAATTAATAACAGGAGTGGGGAAATAAAGCAAATTATTTTAAATTAGTCTAGGTTGGAATAAGACTAAGATTCTCTTTCCAAGAGATGCCCATGCTCGCTCTCAGCCTTTTATCAAGTGATTCACTAGAGTACTGTTGTAGCATAAAAATGTACTAGTAGCCTCCCAGCAGCTCCATCTGTTGCTAAATAAGAGTTAGCCTGATTCGGAACTGGGAATACCTGTTCAGAATCAGTTTTTCTTTTGCTCCGTTTATGATCCAAATACCTGAATGTTATTGCTCTTTGGTTATTATCTACAATTAATAAACTTAATTTGTTAAATGTGTATCTGAACATTAAGCCCATGAATCAGATCCTTTAGGAATGTTCATCTTTCTGGCCGCTTTAAATGAGAGGGGCATTTTCCTTGTCTGTTTGTTTGGGGGCTTGGTTTGTTCTTGTATTGGTTTTTTTTTTGTTTTTTTTTTTTTTACTGTTTTCTCAATGTTGTATATTTTGCCTTTTTCCACTTAGGTACTGTTGTGGGAGTTGTTCTTTACACAGGGAGGGAGCTGCGCAGTGTTATGAATACTTCAAATCCACGAAGTAAGGTACAGTTTAGAAAAAAAAGCAAGAAAAACAACACCCAGTTACCTTGAAAAATAAATATTGAGCTTCTGCCTATTACACAGCAAATGTCTGAGCACTGGCTATGCTGCAGTGGCAGCATCAGCTACATTTTAATTGAAGTTCAGCTTTCAATGTAGGATCATCCTCAAAGCCAGCTCTTTTTCCTTTATTTTCTCAAGACTGCTATACACACCCTTTTTATATCATTATGATTCTGTCTCTCTCTTTTTTTTTTAAATGATAGAATTATCCTCGTATAATCCTTTGCATCCTCAGAGCTATTAAAGGAAAGTTAATTGTACAGGCATTGTATTGGATGTGCTGAATGAAAAACAAGATGCAAGGGAAGTGTGTAATTAGGTCATAAGTGTATTAATTCCACTGCCTGTGGATCACTGGCAAGAACTCGTATAGTGCAGACTGTGACTTTGTTTCTACCTGCTCAAGGGCTTCAGCCAGTCCCCCTAGCTGGTGCCCAGCCAATTGCTTGTCTGAGGGTGTAGGGGCTGAGGGAATGGAGTTGCCCATTAACGGTATATGACATTATGAGCTCTAGCCTTGCTCCTCAGCTTTTTAGAAGAGTTGCTTTCCTCCAAATCCATTTCCAGTTTTGTTTTATCAAGGCGGTGGGCTCCCTAAGGCGTGCAGAGACTTTGCACTGGGCACCAGCTCATGTTGAGTTGCAACAATTAGAACCTGCCTTTTTTTGTCTACCTACCTGGGCCCCTCATATTTTTTAGGGCAGGCAAAAAAAACCCACCCCACCCTGGCCAATCCAAAAGGGAGTAAAAAATTCCTTTCCAATCACAAAAATGTCAGCTAATACAGTGGCACATAGTTAGCCATGTTAGTCTGAGGTCAGGCAGAAGGCAGTGTAGATAATCACCTTATAGACTAACTACAAGTGATAAGGAGCATAAGGTTTTGTGAACTTGAGCTCACTTCATCAAAGCTTATGTTCCCTATATATCTTATTTAGTTAGCTAATACAGGGCATCTATACACATACGGTGAGGCTGCTCTGTCGCACTGTAATTACGGTATGTCAGAGCAGACTCAATTCATTATATCATTATGATTCTGTCTCTCTCTTTTTTTTTTTAATGATAGAATTATCCTAGTATAATCCTTTCCATCCTCAGAGCTATTAAAGGAAAGTTAATTGTACATTGAGTCTGCTGGAACATGGTAATTCCCACACTCCAGCAGACTCCAGTATCATGTGTATCAGCGCCCCATGGTGAAAAGTGATGGCAGGGTGCTTTAACTAATGAGCTTTAGTGAGGTTTAGTTAAAGTGTCCCCACTGCCATTTATCAGTGCAGATACTCCGATACATGTGATGCTCCAGGTGCTTTAAAGCACCACCCACCCACGCCCAGAGCATGTGTATAAATGCCCACAGCAGACCTAAGAAACTAGGTTCAGATTAGAGTGGAGTGGGATCCACTAATTCAGTCTCTTCTCCATGTACACAAGGAGCCAGTGACTTAGCTGAGCCTGACCAGCCTCCCTGCCTGGGAGGGGAGAGACCCTTAAATGACCCCTACATTACCTGCCAGTCCAATGAAAGCACTCCTACTTTAAATTTGCAATAGTTACATAAATATACTTATACAAGCATAGTTCATACCAGTGGAACTACGTTTCCACTGGTGAGTTATGATTTTTCAACTGTATCAGTAGAGTTAAAATAATATAACTGTTTGTGTCTGGACAAGGCTTCATTGTCCCCTAAGTTCTTTGGACGTTAGCAAACCATTCCTGACTACTCAGGTCATTTCACTTCTTGTCAACTGATTGGGTCTGTCGGTACTCTTTTTTTGTTTTGTTTTTTGAAAAATGAGTTTACAGTAGAAAGTGGCAGCAGCAAATGGGTAGTCCTCCTGCAGCTGTAAAATTTTTGCTGCTAAGGATGCAGGATCCTGAATGTTGAGTTAGGGGGAGAATTGCTTTGAAATGCAGAACAGACATTTTTAATTAACAGAAGAAAGTGTCTGGTGATTAACATTTTGAACTACCCGTGGCTTTGAAATGAGCATGCCATCTCACTGTTTTTGGTTTAGGTCTGTGCAGCTTGCTCTGCTGATACCCAAGAACTTTAGAGCTTTCATTTATGGGTTTGGTTGGTTGGGGGTTGTTTTGGTGGGGGGGTTGGCGGGGCGGGGAGTAGTTGTAATAGAGATGCTATCAATATGGGTGTACATGCACTTCAGGCATAGTGACAGCTCCATCCATGAGATCATGGCACTGATAACACCTCTGCCTGTGTTCTAGGAAATGCTGTGTTTTGTCTCGTTTTATTTGCTTAGATTGGGCTATTTGACTTGGAAGTGAACTGCCTGACCAAGATCCTGTTTGGAGCTTTAGTGGTGGTCTCGCTTGTAATGGTGGCTCTCCAGCATTTTGCAGGCCGCTGGTATCTTCAGATCATCCGATTCCTCCTCTTGTTTTCAAACATCATTCCTATTAGGTAAGGAGGTCACTTAACCCTCCCCAGCAAAAGGTTACCTTCGATGCACTTTGCACACTCCTTTAACAAGCACAGGCAGGTAAAATCCTATCCTATGAGGTAACTAAATGGCCTAGCAAGAGTAGAAGCCAAAGGACTGCTCAGACATCAGATACAGACCGGGTTCTGCCATTTTTAGATCTGTCTATGCGCACTAAACTTTTCCACAATTACAGGTTTAAATTTATTTCTGATCACTTGGACTGGTTTATGCGCATACCTGGCCTGGATGTTTATGCTCTGTCGTACTGACTGAATTTTGGCAGCTCACTTGCAACCAAGCAAGAACCTGTTTAGTTTCCCTCGCTTCAGCAGTGTTTAAATGGAACTAGTCACAGACAAGCCTTTCTTACGGCAGGCATTTTTAATATAGGAGGACTGCCCTTTTACTACAGCCACTTCATATGGCAGCTCATGGTGGTGATGTCATTCAAAAGTTTAGAGAAAAGTCTGCATTTCTCTCAGAGCCATTTATCAAAATAAGCTGGGTTTTTTTCCCTTCTCTGCACAGTTTACGTGTAAACCTGGACATGGGGAAAATAGTCTATAGCTGGGTGATCCGTAGAGATTCCAAAATTCCTGGGACCGTGGTTCGATCCAGCACTATTCCAGAGCAACTCGGAAGGATCTCCTATTTACTTACAGACAAAACAGGTATGCAGGTAGATGAATTAGCAGGAATGAATGTTTTTTCTCTCTTACTGATCTGTTGTGGTTTTCCTTACCCTCTATTAATCTTTAGCCTCTGTTCTCTGTCTGATGAGTAGATGATGGAATAATTTTGGTTCTTTAAAAAGTGCTTGTTTAAATGGTCATCAGCAGCATAATAGTGAATATGCTTAAAAGTAAGACCTTGTGAACAGAAACCAGCCATCATTCCAACAGCTACTATCTCAAACTGTGCAGCTCTGGCTGAGGAACACAAAATTTCAGTGTGAAATCCTGGCCTCACTGGAGTCAAAAGCAAAGCTCCTATTGGCTTTGACAGGGCCAAGATTTCACTTTGCTTGTGTGGAGCTGAATGGCACTTGGTGAGTAATCTCATTCATTTTAATCGAGTGCTTGCCAGGTACCCTTCTTCTCCTTGTGGGAATCTAGTTGCAAGTATTGTCTTTTTCTCTAGCTCCAGACTGCACTAAGAGTCTATTATAGCACCCAGGTCAGCTTTTGTGCTCAATAGAAATTGGTCACTCTATTGCGTCCTTTCTCCTTTTAGTTGGGAAGGCTTTCAGAGAGAAAAGATCAGCCAATGCTCAGACATGGCCTATAGTGTTGTTTCTGTTACAGGAACTCTCACGCAGAATGAGATGGTTTTCAAACGACTTCACCTTGGAACAGTAGCTTATGGTCTGGACTCTATGGATGAAGTACAGAGCCATATATTTAGCATATATACACAGGTAAATTCAAGTCAGATTACTGAATTATTTGTTCACAAAACAGTGAATAGAGTTGTTTATCAACTAGTGTGAAGGGGATTCTGGGAATGTGACCCTAATTTTCTGAAAAACTTGCAAGTAATTAATGGCCTAATACATTTTTAAAAAAAATTGGGAATTTGGATGTCCATACTATCTTATGTACATTTGATCCATACCAAGTATCTTTTCTAAACACTGTTTACAGGTCTGAAATGCCTTCCACAGCATTTTTGTATTATTATTTAGAACTGTTTAATCATAGCTAAAGATACTGTGACATGATCAGTATGTAAAACTACATTGTCTTACAATATGCCACACAGCTTTTCTTTTCTTCCTCCTCATAAATTTGCTAAATGAATTCAAGGACTATAGGATTTATTCCTTAGCTTCCTGTCATGTGAAGGTGATCATGTCTTATGCCCATGTGTATTCTGAAGAGAGCGTCCAAAAATTATAAACACCAATCTGTGAAATACAACTATATATATTCCACTTCCCTAGATCTGAGATGCTGTACAAAGCTTTGAAAGTGAAAAAAGCCAAAAAAAACCCCCCCAACTGCACCCCAAAAAAAACAACCCCCCCAATAATTTCGAAAATCAAAAAAACAAATAGTCAGGGGGTGGGGGGAGAGAGAGAAATCCCCTTTGCAGTATAATATTATGATCTTTAAATTGCTACATGAAATTGGTTTGCATTTTGAGCTCTTTTACCTATCAGAAGATGTTCTTTCTACTAAAATGGAAACTTTCCAGTAAAATTGGGCTTAAGTAAGGTAGTTCTCATGACAAGAAACTTGAAAATGAAAGTGTTTTTTTCAGATGAGAAAATGGTAGTGAGGGGCAGGGAAAGAAGGGCTCTTTTCTAAACTTGGTGAAAATGCAAAAAGACCATTTGTTCCACTAGGGAGTGTTTTCAAATTCAGTAAAAATGTATTTTACCAAAGTTTAAATAACTGAAGTCACTTTTAATGGTGATGAGAGTTTGATATTTCTCTTGGCTTCCAATGGATTTTTCAGATGTTCATACCAAATATTTAAGTTCTCCTTTCTAATAAAATGCAGAATGGGTTTCTCTTCCTCTAGCCCAATACACTGCTAAGTTTGGTGGGGAAATAGTTTGGTCATTAGGAAGCTGTCAGTAGCTAATGAACTAGGTTGCTTTTATATTAATGCTGTTTTAAAGATTTAAAGAAGAATAGTAAAGTGATCATCAATAAAGCATTACTCTTTTTTTTAATTGCTATTAATAAGATTTCTTTCCAGCCATCAGAATGTCCTGCAATTAGAAATACCTTTGCAGTGAGTTATTAATTAAGAACAGAAGTCTCTGTCTTTACTGACTGCTGGCTATTCCCATTTGTAAAATGCAACCCTGCAGACATATTCTGTGGAGTCTGGCAACAGATTAGTGGGCCTGTGTACATCAAGGTCTTAATGTCAACCACCTCTATTTCTTATTGGTTATGGAATTACTTTGCATGTGGCAGAAGTATTTTCCATATGGCTTGTATTTCTCCTGCCTCCTTCCCCCCCGCAGCCAAATACCCACTGCAGCCAACTGATACCTTCCTTGCACATTGTATTTGCTTTCATTTTGCCTTGAAACAGGGGTCAGCACCCTACAGCCTGTAGGATGGATCTGGCTCAGGGAACCACTGGATCCAGCCCACAGACATGGGGCTTCGGCTGCAGACACTCTCCCCATGCTGTTGCAGGGAAGAGATCTGACCAGAGGCTCTCCTAGCGTTACCCTGGAGGCAAGCAGCAGCAGTGACTGCGTCCTAATGCCCACATGCCCCCATCTGCCTCTGACCTGGGGTGGGGAAAAAGGTTGCCTAGCTGGAAAAGCAGGAAAAGTTGTCTTCCACTGCCTTCAAATGTAGAATCAAGGGGCTCTTTAACCTCTCCCTCCTGAAAAGTTAAAACATTAAATATAGTCCTTTTGTCCCTCCTCCCCAAACACTTTGGGGACCCCCCCCCAAAAACCGAACCAAAAATGCTCTAAACTGAACAATTTGGAGCGTGCGCACAGCGTGTTCAGTCATTTCCTTTGAACCTGAGAATCTCTTTTCAGTAGTCGCTTTCCCCTGTGCAGTTGTCAGGCCATTTCCCTGTCCTCTCACCAGGCAAGTGAGAGCCAATGGCCATTTGGTGTTTCAGGCTGCTGTCTTCATGTTACATCCATGGGCGTGCATCTCACATCTGCTTTCCTGCCTCTTGGTTACTCTTGCCCGTTGAATGCTTCACAATCAGTGTGTGGACGTTTGTAGATGCAACTTTCAGTTGCCACAGCTATCTCAGTTTTTTGCTCTTTGGTTTTCAGAACCTTTATAAGATGTGACCTTTTCTGTGTTTTGGCTATACGGTTGGGGTAGCATCTCTGTCTGAATAGGGAGGAAATGGTGGTTACTTATTTCCTAAAATAGCATTATTCAAGACAGAACACCACATTTAATGGACAACTGGTTGGGTCCAGTATGTGAATCGTGCTGTATCTGAGTCTAAATGTACTTTAAGGACTTCTCCATTGCTACTGAATTTTGATGAAAGGCACTCTGATCTTACAGTGATAAGTGGTATACATTTTTAGATTAGGCACTAGAATTTTGAAGATAGTATTTAATTGTACAAAACTGTGCAATAAAAATAACTTCCCATAAATCTTGTGTGCTTATAATTAAGAGGCTAGATTCTTCATAATCAGAAGCATTTGCTAGTAATGATTCCCTTTAAACTGTAGTTCTTAGTCATTACTCTTATTTTTACCATGCCATGCCCTTTGACCTGGAAGTGAAACTTTTGTCCTCTTGACATTAAAGGTTAACAGAGCAGGAAACTGGATCACCGTGTGTCCCTTCTTTGACCAGCATAATTTAGTAATTGTGTAATTATCTGAGGACTCTGATACTAAAAATAGTATTAAAAATTAAATTAATGAAATTTAAATTTCTGGTCCCATGTAAGCCCATCTGCTTTCAGCAAATGTGTTCATTCATATGAAATCCAATTCGTGTTAAAGCATCAGAGCCACTGATATTTTCCTGAGTAAAATATGGTTTCAGTGGAACCCATGATCTCGTGGCTATTAGTGTCTGGTGGATCTGCAACAGATGGTCCTTGTCATTGATGCTGGGCTGAAAGCTCCTGGCTAAATATTTGAGTGCTATTTTTTTTCCCCACCAAAGCTATGGTTAAGTAAATTGATATTCATTTAGTTTCCTGTGAATAGAAGATTGTCCCCTGGTCAGTATGCATAAAAAAGGATCCCCCTGTCAAGAAAATATCCCAAGATACTGGAGGACTACATCTGTACTAATACCATGTGTGTGGTTTTAATTGAAGTAAGATCCTTAATTGGAATCTGCTTTCCTTCCCGTTAAGAGCTTTTTTGTGACGTTCTTTTTCTTTAGCAGCCACAAGACCCCCCTGCTCTGAAGGGGCCCGCTCTAGCCACCAAAGTACGGAAAACCATGAGCAGCCGGGTTCACGAGGCCGTGAAAGCGATTGCCCTCTGCCACAACGTGACACCAGTGTACGAGTCTAATGACGTGACGGATCAGGCTGAAGCTGAGAGACACTATGAAGACTCATGCAGGGTGTACCAGGCTTCCAGTCCAGATGAGGTAAAACCTGCTAGAAAAGCTGTTGTTTTTTGTTCTCCTCTGGGTAAAAACAGACATAGGGTTTATCTGGGTATATAAAAGAATTAAAGGCCAGCGTTTTGACTGCATCAGAATAGGTATGAGCAAATCATTTACACACGTGGCTTGAGTTGGCAATTAACTCACATTAGTCATGATTGTTTTGGAAAAAAGTGGTCTCTCGAATATCTCACAGGTACTTAAAGTGGGACAATGGACTTGTCTATCTGTACGATTCTGGGATAAAAAGGCTTTGTCCTGAGAGAAATCCAAAGTCTGTTTTTATACGCTTTTAGCTCAAGGCGGGCTTACTGCACTCAATTCAAGCAGCCCCCGAAACCCTCCGTCAGAGTGGAGCTCTCTGCTGGTGTATCGGTGCCAAATCTTGTTCCTTGCCTTCATCCTCCCACCTCTGTGAATTAAGTCCTCTTCATTGCAGAACTACTGCAGGGCACTGACACCTCAGTAAGCCTAATTTCTCCACTGCAAAGCCCTACTTGTGTTTTAGGTAGATCTGGGGACATATACCATCTTTTTTTGTTTTGTTTTGTTTTTTGTACTGAAATGCTCTGATTGTTTCCTTACCAGTTTTGGGAGAACTTGTTCATGGGGAGGTGAAGTTAGTGGTTATGGGAAGGCAGTTGAGTACTGTCAGACTTCAGCGACTTAGCCTGCATTCACGCTGCTGAGCGGGCAGTAACCCATACCCCTGACCACAGGACATAGCCCAGGCTTAAAGGGATCTGGCTTAAATCTGCAGTGAAGAAATAACCTGTGGGTGCATATGGGCCTGCGCTGCACCTGGTCTACATTCACATGGCTTGAATGTAGATCAGAAGTAGCAAATACAGCCGTTGGCTGCTCTTGGGAGCTGCGTGGCAAAATTAGCGCAAGTAACTCAGTGGGGAACAGGGAAGGAGTGGGACTTGTGGTCTATGGGAGGGTGGGGGGGTGGTCTGCAGGACAGGATGGGGGGTAGAGGAAGAAGGGCTAAAAAAAGCCCAACTGGGGTTAGGGGGGCAGGGAAGGGGTGGGGAATAGCACAGCTTCTGCATGGGGCAAGTAGCCGAGCTTTTCCAGCCATGGACCTTCACTGGGAATGGTGTTTAGAGGTGTTCACGAGATCAGGTTAACCCCTACATAGATTGATCTAACCTGATCTTGATCTAAGTTATCGGTGCACCTGCTCAGGTGAACTAATTTAGAGTGGGCATGCCATTTTTGGATGATTTAAGCCCTCCGTGTGCCTGTAAAAGTGGACCTTTAGACTGACCGAACTCTGGTTAAATAGTCTAAATGTAACGCCTATATGTACCATCATCAAAAGACTGGTAACAAAAGCAGGGTACCTCATTAAAACATTTTAAATGTTTCCTATTCATTCAAAAAAGCAGTGAAGTTATTACAGGGAAGTAAGGATTACAGGGTCCATGCTGTATTATCTACAAGCTACTTCTTACCACACAAAACAGATTCTTTTTTTCTCCAATAAAATTCTTTGTCCCCTCTGACAAAGGGTACTTGTGCTACCAAAGCAGCAGGGGTGAATGTGCATTATAAAAATGGCTGCTTCTGAACTGTGACCTTGGTCTGTGCTCTACTTGCTCCCCTTTCTCTCATTTAAAGCGTTACTTTTTGTGATTCTGCTCTACAGGAGCGGGGAAGTGCTTTCGGGCTGAAACGGATCTGAATAGTTTCTTACATTTTGTGATCAGAACCTGAAGGTTTTCCTAGTGTGTGCATACGTTTTCCTTGTTTTTTTTACCTACATTGTCAGTGAAATCTGAACTTTTTTTCTTTTTACAAAGACTCCTGCTTTAGAATTTTACCAGTGTGGCTGCAGCCCATGCTGTTTTTATTGTAACTTTTATAAATCATCTCGCTGTAATCATGTTTTAGCCTACACTTGCTTGTTTTTTTTTTTATCTTGTGATGATTTGAATGGTGACTCACACACAGTCTCAGAAATCAGATATGTTTTACCACACTGAAGAAATCTTGTCTGTGGGTTTCAAAGGTACAAATATCAGTCAAACATCTATTCTGTGTCTCACAATAGGAGGTACTGAATATGAGAACAGCACTAGTTAAGTCCTTCAGAAAAGTGTGATGCTGTTAAATAACCTTCCCTCTAGGAATCCAAGAAAGTCTTTAACAGGCGTCTAAATCCTACCTTTGAAATCCTATACCAATAAAATATTACCGTGGCAGGAAAGGTCAGTTTATTATATGAGCACAAAAACTTGTATTCTTTTTACTTTCGAATGGTGAGGGTAATTTCTACCAGTTGGCATAGGATTCATTTCCTGTAACAGAAAGCAGGATTTCCTAAATTTGTTTCCTGTGCACATTCCCAGTTAGAACTCTTGAAGTATCTGTATTCAGATATCGGTTACAGCCTTGGGGCTCTGTGATTGTGTCAGTTATAGCCATACAGTAACTAACAGGGGAAATGAAATAGATATAATCTGATCAGAGATAAGTGTGCCTGAGATTCTTGGGCAAACAGTCTTTAACCCTGACAGCGCTCCGGAGCTGCCAGGACATGAAAGGGTGTACTGGCCAATTGACTCCTGTTGTTTCCTATGTGCCTGGGCAATCTGGATGGGGCATTTGAAGAGCAACTTATAATAAGCGAGGATCAATTTGTCTCTCTTTAAAATGAAACTTGTTAATCAATATTTGTTTCGGTCATGGCTTGGGCCATGTAATTATTGGAGAAAGTAAAGTTAAAGGAGATGAAATATAGAGTTGCACTAGCAGTGATGGCTTTTATGCATAGCAATATCTCTAACTTTACATAGATGCAGAGAGCCAATATCCAGGGAGATTGCTTGAGTGCAGTAATGAAGGCTTCTTAGATGTATTGGTTGCTGTTCAGTACTAAGCATGTATTTGCCTTTCTTGGGAGAGCTCTGAAATAGCTGTGTCTTGTTCTTCTTTTATATCTAGAAATAATTTTCCATGGAATTTTCCACCTCGGATACTTCTCTCAGATAGCATGGCTGTTACTTAAAGCACTTCTAGAGAACATTGATTACCCATCTCTTATACCCAGAAAATATACTACTGTTCTCTGAGGGAGATTCCCGTACAACAGGGTATTCAAAATCCGCCTGGCTGAAGGGCTATATATCATTATTGTCACTATTATTTATCAGCATTAATACACAGCCTAGAGGCTAGGTCCCTCCCTGCCATGTTAGGTGTTATACAAACATGGTTATTTTAGTATAGTTAGTAAAGCTAATAGAAAAACTTCAACGTTGAAGAGCTGTGTCCATCCGCACCCCCATCCCCATCCCAACAATTTTTTTGCTATAAATTTTTGTAAGCTGGAAACTATCAGTCACTTCCCTGTCCTGGAGCTGAATGCTTTCCATCTGGGATGAGATTAAAGGTTGGAAAAAGGAGTTGATCTAGGATTAGAAAGTTGGCATACCACAGCAGGGGAGAAGATTTGATGTGTTCTTCCCTTGCCCAGGTTTCTGTTAGGTATTCACCCCCATGAGTTTGTGTTATGCTTTCTACTGGTTTATGATCAATATAAAAATGACGTGCACCGAGGTAACTCTCGTCGGAACTATTCTATCCAGAAGGAAGGGGGCTTTTAAAAATATATTCTTGCCTGCCTTCATGGGCTGAGACTGGAAAAAAGGTGATTCATGTGTCTTCAGAAAACTGAAGCTTTTAAGCAGCATGAAGATGCAAGAGAGTTACAGTAGTGGAATATCACTCGGTGATGAAGCGCTGGGACAGAGTGAGATCAGGTCAGAGAACAGAGGCAGAAAAAACTTTAAAATGCTCCAACCCATGTTACTTATTAACCAAATCTACAGAAGCCAGAGCTCAGACCCTGATCTGGAGGTTTGTTAAGACAGGGGACAAGGCAAACGGCAACGTCTAACTGACCTCCTTTATGCTCTGGGGATGTTTTGGAGAAAGTTTGGAAAGAGATAAGCTTGAAACAGCTTTGGCTTTGTTCTCATCTTTGAAAACAGGCCTACAAAAGTTGCTGTGAATAACAGGCAGATTAAGAGGTTTTAACAGTGAAGCCAATTTACCTGAAATTTCTTTTCACGTTTGATGGCTTTTTTTTAATTAGAAAAATGTTGTTTTTCACTTTTTGCATAGCTGCGTGTGAGTGAAAAAATATACATAGTTCATTGCCATTAGACTAGATTCCATTCATAACTTACTAATGTTTTCATGTCTGATGCACTTTTTAAGAAATTATATTTAATGTATTATGATAATTATGAACATAGAGCTCACAAAGCAGATTTTGAAAGGCACAAAATAAGGCTAGGTGCCTAGTTTGCCTTTGAGCCAATGGCAGTTGGATGCATAGCCCTTAATTGTGCCTTTGAAAATCTCCCTGTAAATACTTTCCCTGGTGTTGTGCAGATGTTCTGAGGCAAACTAGTTTTCAGTCATTTCTGGAGACACGTTTTTTATAGGGCTGTGTCATACTGTGGTATTCTTACCTCTCACCTCCAAGACCTTCATTAGAAAGAAAAGCAAAATAGCTCAGCAAAAGCAATTTCAGCTGCCTATGAGAGGGAGATTGTATGGGGAGCTGACAGAAAAGAAAATCAAGTATTGGTTTCTTCTGTGTCTCAAGTTCCATTGCAGTCTGAAAAGGGCTCTTCTCATATATTCAAGGCATCCTAAATTACACTCAGAATAATACCTATATAAATTCAATTAAATTATCCTCTTACATGCTTTAAAGAACCCTGAAGACATAGGTTTTATACTCTTTTTTTTTTTTTTTTATTTCCTCTCCCAACACAAAGTGCTTTTGAGCTACTGGTCCACTCATTGTTTGGAAGTTGATTAGTATAGAGATTCTGCAGATCATATCATTTTGGTAGGTTTTGATGAACCATGTTAACACCAAACTGGGCATATCTACACAAGACACTTAATGCGCAGTAACCTAATAACACTGTGCAGTAGCGTGCTGCGCAAAAGCCGTGCTAATACACTACTGTGCAATAGTATTAGGCTACGTGCAGTAAGTGTCACTAAAACAAAGTGTGCCAGTGCTATTGTGTAGTAACTTAGTTACTGCACATTTAGTTAGTACTTCATTGAGCAAGTACTAAACTAAATGCATAGTAACTACTGCGCATTAATGAACACGTAGACATGCCCACTGATGAGGAATAATCCAGGTTACGTAGGTTGCCTGCTTTATTGTGAATGTCCTTGCGGTCTGCTAAGTAGTGCTTTAGAGAAGACTGATAAGAGCAAGGGAAGTGACTGGACTTGGTCACATCTTAAGGGTTGAGTCTTCCTATTATAAGATTTGACGCGTTTCCAAGAGGAAAAAAAATGAATCTCTAGTTGTTCCCATAAAGCTGTTCTGATTTAGCCTAATCCAACTAATTTTATGAATGGAGATCTGTAGGGAAAGTTCTGTTCTTAACATTTTGTAGTTCTTAGAGAGATGGTATGGAGGCTTACAAGTGCTGGCAGTAATAGTGCTCAAGATCTTTTTAGCCTTTAGCAAGGAGTTTTCAAAGAAGTGTTATAGTAGAATAGTTTGACCATAAAACATTGGAAGTCCTATTAGGTTCAATATTTTCAAAGGTGAATTAAATGTTGACAATTCATTTTTAAAAGAATAAAATTAATTTGCTTTTCCAAATATTACATTGCACTCCTAATTCCATTGAAGGAAGTCTGGCCAGTAGGAAACTTTCTAATGGTCTATGGCTTCACCCTGCCACATTTTTCCAGGCTATGTTTCATAGTCCAGGCTAAGTTTCATAGTCCATGAACAGTCCCCTGTGAAATACTTGTGCCAGGTATTTTGTATGACATGTAAATGTGGCCTTTTACAAAGTTACTTCAGTTGCAGAGATGATGAGTTTTAATCTCAAGTTTTCTCAACCAGTGTTTGCACTTACTTTAAACGTGGTAGAAAATACTGTTTCTCAGTGTTGCTGGTGGAGGTGACCACACGTGGGGCCTTGAGGATATGGGGCAGCATGTACCCAAATGACCCCTGCTGTGGGGCAACGCGAAGGGCTGCTGACAAAGGGGACTTACCTCTAGGTCCTGGAGCGGTGAAGCCCCAGTGTCTTTATGAATGACATTGTAAAGACGTGCCTGGAGACGGAACGAGTTGAGGTATTTAAACCAGCAGGAGACTGCCAAGCAGGGGAGCAGCACGGAAGCTGCTTTGAAAACCCCTGCATGTTGGCTCTGACCCAAGCCCGGGCTGCTGAGCCAGGCAGGGGCTGCAGGAAGGGTCCTGAGCCTCACAGAGCCAGAAGATCAAGACTCCAGGGTTTTATCCCAGGCAGCCTTGTCAGAGGAGGACTCGGAGGAGTCCTCAGCTACACAGCAGGCATCCAGTGAAAGGAATGCCGACAACTGGGGATTCACAGACAGCTGGACAATCATCAAGATGGGATACGTGAGTTTGAATCTCACAAAGTGCCAGATATCTGGCAACATGAGACAACAAATTTAATTGCCGTAGTTTAATTTTCTTTTTTTTTTCTTCTTGAGTGTGCTGAAAGGCCTGATGTTGGGGTCAGGCATGGATATAATTTGATTTCATTGATTTTGAGCCAGTACTGACCCTGGAATAAGAAGGTGAACGCCTAGTCATTATTATTTAATTAGTTGGACTGACATGCCTGCCTTTGCCCTAATACAGAAGATGGCAAGCCACATTGCTAAATACTGTTTGGGTGAATACCACTTGGATTACAACCAAGTGTGGAAGAGGTATAGGGGAGGTAGAGTCTCAGAAACACACCAAAAGGGAGATCCCCATATTTAAGGGGACTTACCCATTTTTGGAGCCTCCCTTTTTGTATAATTTCTTTTTGTATATCATCAAGTCGTGGCAGGAAAACAGAGGGGGACTTCATTTCCTCCATTTGGTAAGACCCAGTGAGGGTCACAGTCAGAAAAAATATACATTGGTGGCACAGAGTAAAGGAATGAGGTAGAGCAAAAGGTACAACTGGGAGGTCACTGGATACTAATTTTCTGCATAGATAAAATCTGAACTGGCCTGTCAAGAATTCAGCCTTTAGGGGTAGGGAGACCAGAAAATCTGTACACAGAAATATGTGAAATATTGGACGAAGAAGCAACTTTTTAAATGTCTTCCACCTCCTGTCCGCCTAGATTCCCAGGTGTGGGATTACAATCATTTTGGAAAAAATAAATGCTGAGATTCCCCCCTCTAAATCATTAAGTGCATTCAGTGTTTTCTACAGCACATTGTAATTACCTGATGAAGGCGAGTAAGCCACAAATCTGGTACAGGCATGGACAGATGCATGTATGTCCTGGTGTAATTTGCCCTGGCTGTGTATACCATTGTAAATTCCACTGGGATTAGGAATGGATAGATGCTATCCTGGAGTAGCTCTCACAATAGGCCTAGGGACAGAAGTTGCACATAAACTTGTATAAGTGATCAGAAACTAGTTCAAATGTGTAACACAACAGAAGTTCAGTGCACATAAACTGCTTTCAAAGTGGCCACAACTGGTTTAAGATACACCCGGATGGATGTAGTATCAAACTTAACTGATTTAGGTTAAATCAGTTTATTGAACTTCTGTCCTAACCTCCAGATTCAAGTTAACTTGCAGTCTTCCAGCATCCCAGGATGATTTACACCTCCCCAGCAAACACCCCTCACAGGGTGGGCAGGCTAGCCTTAACCCAACCTGTCTGCTCCAGCAGAGCAGGGAGGCACGCTCCTGCATTCCCTGGTTTCTGGCCTGGGCTACTGCAAGCATGTGGCTGCATTTCCGGAATCAGAAGTGAATGTCTGTCTGTTCACTTATTGGTTCAGTCTACACAGCTTAGACTAACCTGCAAAGATTGAATCAATTCAGCCTCGGGCTTTTTTCTGTTTTTAGCCCAGGCAACTACAACTGTGTCTCACCACTGGGCACTAGGGGAGCAGGTTTGTCTTCAGCAAGTAGCTACCAAGGATGGATAAAAACAAAAACTTCTTATTCAGTGTAATTTACACTTGGAGAGACTTACTCCTTACTCTTTCAAAGATAATTCAGCACTGGATTGGGCCAGGTTACCTCAGTTTACAGGGTTTTGTCTTTTGTTTGCTACTTTTTTGCACTAGTGTACTGGTCTATATCCCTAGGAAACTTTTCAGCAACACAGAACTGGCACCAGAGGCTGCAGCCAAGTGTCTAACTCCTGAAAACCGATTTATTTAAAAAAAGAAACAAAAAACCCCCTTCCCCTTTCAACTTTATGAGAACCTGCACCTGCTATGGAGAGCCACGCCAATAGATCAGGGGTGGACAAAATACAGCCCACGAGCCAGATCTGGCCTGTGGAGAGGCTTTGTGTAGCCTGCAGCAGGTCTCTTGGTCCCATCCAGCCCAGACACTGCCCTCCCATGGTGCATCCTCCCATCTCTGGGCATGCAGCGGGGCTGGGGCAGCTCCGTGATGGGACTGCCTTTCTAAGAAGCCCTGGTGGTGACAGCTCTTTCTAGCTGCTGCCACCGCTGGCCCCAGCCCCGCGATCCTGGTGCACCACAACCCTGACCTGGTGCACCCTGCACCTGCTCTGGATTTGCCTGTCCAGGCTGAGCAGCAGCAGGCAGACAGGCAGAAACTGTTGCTCAGCATGGGGAAAAAGTGACCCCTCCCCCTCGCCACTCCCAGCACTTCCTGGTGCCGCTGGCGCAGCCCAAGCCCTGCTGGGCCGCCCTGCATCTCCAGCATCATCACCACCTCCTCTGGGCTGCCTAGTGGCTGCTCTGTACTCACCACTGCTCTGCTGGGTGGTCTGGAGGGGGAGGTGACAGCACCAGAGCTGCAGGGCAGCTCAGCAGGACATGGGCTCTGCCAGCTGAACTAGAAATTACCAGCAATGGTGAGGGGGAAGGGCTGCTTTTCCCCTGCGCCAAGCAAGTTTCTGGCTGGCCACCACTGCCGCTGCACAAATTGGGCGAGCAAGTCTGGAGCAGGCGCAGGGTGCACCGGATTGGGGCTGTGGTGTGGGTCCCTGCTGGTTCCGTGGGGCTGGGGCCAGCGGTGGCAGCAGCGGGAAGGAGTTGCCACTGCCTGGGCTGCCTAGAAAGGCAGTGCTGGCACAGCCCCACCCCAGCCCCACCGCGTAGCCTGGGGGTGGCAGGACGTGCCACAGCCAGGCAGTGTGGAGCAGGTGTGTTGCATGCTGGGACTGCGTGCTGCTGGCAGTGGTGGGAAGGTGCCGCAGGGTGTGCTGGCTCTGGGCTGTTGCAGGGCTGGGGTGGGTGCTGACCAGCAAACCCACACAAATCAAGACAATTTTTTTTTTTTTTAATACAATCAAAATACTTTATTATTTGATTTTTTTAGTATATAATTTGGGGGTTTTTTTCTGGTTCCAAGATGGCAAATCCCCTTCCCCAAAGGAGGACTTCTGGGGGCAAGGAGGGGGACTTCTGGTGGCAAAGGTCAGAGGTTAGGGAGGAGGGATTCTGGTCCCAAGATGGTGACCAGGGGGTGGGGTACCTGTCAAGAGGCGGGGCTACCCTTGTGGCCCTGGGCAGCTCACCAAAATTTGTTAAGCGGCTCTCCAGCTTTAATAATTACCCACCCCTGCAATAGATCTAGATATGAAATATCTTATTAGATGGAAATCCAGTGATCTAATCCTGGGCCCGTTCATTTTGATTTTGATGGAGACCGTGGATCAGACCTTGTGCTGTAGCTGTAACTATGTTAGCAGTATCAGGTTTAAATGAGGGTTTCTCTTGTCTTTTCAGTATGCATACACAGTTCTCGCTGATGTTAAAGCACATATTTCACAATGAGACTATCGACTCATGGCTTAATTATTTCAAGTGGTGTTTCATTCTTTCGTGGACTTCCTTGGAAGACAGGAATAAAAGAGTTCAACCCTTTTTGGAGTAAATTAAATACTTTGTCCTGGGCACTTGGATTCAGCAAATACACTTGCTGTGCAAGAGATGAAATGTCAGGAATAATCATGGTTATAGAAGTGGTTACTCTAGAAGGAAGAAAAACATCGTTAGTAACCCAGTCTCTGCCAAACTCTTAACTCTAATCAGCCTGTCAATAGGAGGTTTATGGCTGCAGAATCAAGATAGGTAAAAGCTTTTCATGTACAGTTCTAGACACCTTTGGTTTTAATGGATGTGTATAAAAATTAGGTGAGAAATTCACTGACACCAAGGCTTTGTTTTTATGTATTTATTGAGTAGAGTGGCTAGATATTGCAGTTTTTCTTCTCAGATATTTTACATGTGCTTTGGATTCTAAATCTTTCCATGCCGGGTGAATAAAGAGTTTCAGATTGCATCCACTAAAATAACCTGGTTATATATTCCCTGATATTATAACTACACTGTAGTAAATGAGGTTACACTAGTAGAAGACTTGGCCTGAAATGTCTATCAGAGATTGAACTGAATTAAATAATCTGACGCAGGTTTAGGCCCAAGGTGGTGGTTGTTGTTTTGGGGTTTTTGTTGCCAGGTTTGGATTTTTTTTAATTTTTTTTTTTTTCTTTTTATGGAGGGGAGGGTTGCTTGGGTCATGAAGGTATTAAATAGAGATGGGGACAGGAAGGGATCAATTACTAAATGTGCACTATAGACTTCATACACATCTGAAACCGTCCTGGTCACATGGAAGTAGCCTGTTGTTACTGTGCTGACTCAGTACAGTCATTTCAAGGGGAGGTCCTGCTGCAAAAGGCTGCAGCTGACTTGGGAGCTTTCTTCTGCTCAGCTCTGTTTACAACAGTTGTTGCATCCCTTCACATTTTAGCCTAATGCCTAGTGCACAATAATTAGGCCTGACTTCACTAATGAACTTTCACTGAATCCCCTTTCATTTCACATTTTAAATACCAGTCGTTGTAGACCTAATGCTGCCCCCACTGGCTTCAGCGTTGCAGATCCTGCTTCATCATGTTCTCTTTGATTCTGTGCACTAATATCCACTGTGTGTGTGTGGGTTGCAATTCAGTCAGGGGGCAAATGAATGCCGTATATTTCTACTACAGAGAGAGGTATTTCAACATTGTTGACTGGTTGGGAACACTGTTATACCTGCTGTGCATTGCTAGATTTTTAGCAGGGTCTACCAAAGCTAGACAATATTGTCACTTGATGGAACTGGCCTCAGAAAATAATATTCAAGGGCCATTTATTTATATTACACGGGCAAAGTAGATAAACTGATCCATTTTACAGTGACATTAATGACTGAGCAACTTTTTTCTTCAGTTAACCCACTCTCCCTTCCCTTCTGGTGTTCATTTACATGACCTTTGAACTGCAAAGCTCAGCAGGCTATCTGACCTACGACCCTTCTTGTGTTTAGGTGGCCCTGGTACAGTGGACGGAAAGCGTAGGCTTAACGTTGGTTGGCAGAGATCAGTCCTCCATGCAACTGAGGACCCCTGGTGGGCAGATACTAAACTTCACCATCCTCCAAATCTTTCCATTCACTTACGAGAGTAAACGTATGGGAATCATTGTTAGGGTAAGTTGCACGTGTGCCTTTTCATCCTTCATGGAACTGAATTGAATAAGCAAATTCATGTTAAGTCTCGACAGTGATGTACGGCATAAGGAATTTTGTATTATCTCTTATCCAGTCATATCATGGTCTAAAACATGGTGTACATTGAAGTACTGTGATCACTGCTTTTTGAACCTGATTAATATATTTTCTTCAGCCAGATGTTGCCAACTGCATAAACCCTGAAGGACTAGGGCAGTCTTCAGTTTGCGATCAACATGATCTGTTCCGATAAAATATCCAGCAAAGATGGGTCGCTTCAGTTTTACCATGAAATAAATTGGGTAAAATCAACTCCAGATGGGTGGCTAGTGCTGACCTTGCTTCATTTACTTCACAATAAAGGTCTTTGCTTTGTGATCAGTGTTTTCTCTTTGCTGGGTATTTTACCTTGTGGTGGCTTGAGTGGGGGAGGAGTTAACTAGTGGGTAGAGTGTGTGAAGCAGTCAAAGACGATCAATAGTTTTCTCAATGTATGCGTTTAATATGCTTGCACAAACAGATTGTACCTTTGTTCCAGTAAGCATCTGATATTGCATCTAATTGAGATGACAAATTCAATGCATGTTCATAAACATGGCTGGTATTGTATTCCTTTTCATCAGCTGACTTATTTTGATAGTGGGAAATTATACAGACGGTGAAAAGATGAGTTGAATTCTCTTGATACCATTTAAGTGGTCTTTTTGAGACGCCTATCAAAAAATGTGGCAAATTTTATTTTTTTTAAAGTAGAAAATATTTTCAACAGCATCTTCTGCTCATTTTTTACTAGGTCTTGTCTATTGTAGTGGTGGGCAGCAGTCATCAACCTGAATTTCATCAAGGTTTGGTGACCTACTCCAAATAAAATGGGTCTGGCTTATCTCAATGACACCTTTCTTTTTCCTTTTCCTCTGAAAAAATTACCGTAAGTTACATTGTTCTAAGATAGACCAGGATTTTGAAATTTCACTTTTTTTCTTTTCCTTTTTTTAAATCATCTATCAGCTAAACTCCTCCCTTTCATTTAGGGGACGGGGAAGCATTTCAAATGTAGAGTATAGATTAGGTGTAATTTAACTGAAAATAATAACAAAACTCCCGTTGATCTTACTGGGAACATCTTTCCCCTGATATTGAGTAGCTAAGTAATTTAAGCCTTACCTCCTCTCTCGTTGTCTTGTTAACATATCATACTTTTATTTTGCAGCACAGAGCACTGTAGATGAGCAACCAAACAAACTCTATTTTCTGTTTTGTATTGAAGCAGACTTTTAATGAATAGATGCTTGCTGGGTCAGTGTCACTGTACCAGATTTCTATATCCTCAAGCATCTGTTTAAAAAAAGATACCTAGGAGTTGTTGCTTGTATTTCACTGTAGCTTTACAGCATGGAGAAATGTCAGCCAGGCCCTAGCACTGGCCCACCTTGGACCCCAGCTGGGTCCTTCTGGGCTGCATCCAGAAAATGTTGCTGACCACTTAGCTAGACAGTCTTCTGCATAACACAGAGCCTAGGATTTCAACCAAAGAGTCCTACATCACCAGTAATATTATTTTCAAACTTCTTTGCAGAGATGTCCATCTCTTATACTCGTCCTATCTGATTTGTCTATTGTAAACTGTTTAGCGAATAAGATCTAAGCAATCAGTTCATATCCAGAACAAGTAGCAGATGTTTCTTGAGTTGAGACAATTTGACAATATTGACTCATTGCGCACGATCAGCTGTCGTTGTTTAGTCGCTTACTATTCCAGTTGTTAGCAGTCTAGTTTTAACAAAACAGCCATGCTTTTTTCCACCCCCGATACTATTTTACTGGCTTATCCTTCTCTGAAGGGGGTGGGGGTTGAGTTAGTTATTTGTTTATTGACTACAAATTTTTCCACTCTTCCCCCGCCCGCTTCCCCCACACATGTGGAATGGTGTTTGCTTTTGCAACAAAGATAGTGCTATTGTCATATCTATTTGAAAGAGGCTTTTGAACTATAGCCAGAATCAGACGATGATGGAAAAAGATGCAGCTTCAAAACAATACAACTGGCAAATCTCCGTGTAGATTTATAGTGTGATCTTACCATGATATGAGAACGCGCTAACCTCTTATTGAACTCGGTGGGAGGAAATGACTAATACAAGGAGATAGTTGATACAGTATTTATATTGGACAAAAATTCCAAACTATCTTAAGCCAGTTCTATAGTACAGGAAGTGCAGTCTTTATTCTGTTTCCTATGGAGATGCTTTTGGACACTGTTTTTAACCTAAATAATATATAAGCCTCTACCTTTGGCCAGTGCCAGAAAACTTTTTAATTAAGAATACTATGGGTTTTCTTTGGTAAAGCTGTAATTCGGACTCTGAAATGCATTGCCTGTGAATATTAACATGGAGACGCTAAGCAGTGCTCAATGGAAATAGATTGCCAAGCACCTGTAAGAACAGTCATGTCTCCCGTCTTCCCAGTAAAATTCTCTCTAAAAGGTCTAAGCAAAAATCTTCAAGCACAAGAACCTGAAGAAGTTGAATCAGAGGGGCTAGATGCTGTCTTCATGCTGACTTGCCTCAGGAAAAAAAAGAGACTATTTGTTCTCATTCTGGCCCCACTGTAACTGTTACTTCTGTGCTGCCTCAGTGGTTTAGAAATAAATACCTTCTCCACCGTCCAAGCCCTCACTTGCTTATTCAGGTCCCTCTCCTGAGACCTGCCATCGCTGGCTTCTGTAGTGCTAGAATTCAAGGCAATTTGCTTCATTTACTGTACATTGGAGAGAGTGAATTACATTTTTCCTCATTTCTTATTGGGAGTAGTTAGTCGTCTTAGCTTGAAGTCGGGCAGGAGGCAGGGCATGGTGGTGACATAGCGACTAACTCATTCACAAAGGCATAAGCTTTTGTAGGCAACAGCTTATTTCATCAAAGCTGTAAGGTATCATCTATGGAAGGCAGCAGCCCATCTTCTCTGGCAGGCATGAGTTTTAATTTTGCTTATTCTTGATAATATTATGCTAGGAAAGGTAGTATGCATTTGAATTTACTCTATGAAATTGTGTAGTTATTTACTTAATTTTCCCAGTTAAATGTAAATGACCGTGTTGATTTCCGTGCTGAAAGCAAACGTACTGATTTAACAGCTATGTTAAAGCCACAACCGGTTAGGAAGAGGGAGACAGTCTTCCATGTAGTATGGTGTAAAGTCAACCCCACCCTCCTTTTGAGTCAAGATCACTTGCTAACCAGAAAGCAGATAATTCTTCTATGAAGTATTTGCTCTCTGCTTATTGACAATGGGACTATAATCGACTGGTTTGAAGAACAACTTGTAAGCAAGAGTCCTGGAGCCATGGAAACATTACAAATGCAAGGTCTCTGCCTGTTTTGTTTTGTTTTGTTTTGTTTTTTTCAGGATGAGTCAACAGGAGAAATCACTTTCTATATGAAGGGAGCAGATGTAGTTATGGCAGGCATCGTGCAATACAACGACTGGCTGGAGGAAGAGGTACGAAGTACTGTCTTACTTGGATATAAAGGACTTTGCATGCGAAATGACACGTGGTGATGCCTCTTACATTATTCTAATGTAGCATACTCTGGCAGCTCTTAAAGTAATGTTCTTTTTCCTGTGTCCATTTTGTCACATTGTTTGAATTACCCTTCAGCCAGAGATGGCAGACACAACAATAATTACATCTAAATAGAAGCCAAGTAGTGAATTCTGCCTCTTTTAACCCAGGATAAGTCTCATAAACAGAATGGATGTTTGTTTAAATTGGTCCAGGTTTCTTTCTTTAGTAATTCCTGATTCTTGTAGGCTTTATTCTTGGTCTGATTCCGTACTTGGCTTTATTTTAAGCTATTGAGTCTGTAATATTTTTTAGAAAAATCACATTTTGATCTTCAGTCTGTCTCTACCTGGCTTAGATGCGTCTTTCTCATTTTGATGGTGACACAAACTCAGCTATAGAATTCAAACTATTCTTGGGGGTGGGGTGTTCTTTGTTTGCTGCATATAAGAATAAAGCAGTATCTCTTGTGGAATCACTGGGCTTGCTTTTCATTTAACTGGCTAGGGACAGAAATTACACATAAACCAAAATGTGTGATTGGAAACAGGTTGAAATCTGTAGTACAACTGAAGTTCAGTGCACATAAACAACTTTCAAAATAGCCCAAACTAGTTTAAGATAAACCTGAATGGATGTAGTATCAGGCTTAACTGATTTAGGTTAAATCAATTTATTGAACTTCTGTCACAGATCCCCTCCAGCTTCAAGTTAACTCAGTCTCCCAGCATCCCAGGATGCTTTGTACCTCTCCCACAAACCTCCCCCCGCCCCATAGGGTAGGCGGGCTAGCCTTTTGGCCCAGCTGTCTGCTCCAGTGGAGCAGGGAGGCATGCTCTAGCACCCCCTGGCTCCTGATCTGGGCCCCTGCAGGCATGTGGCTGCATTTCTAGAATCAAAAGTGAATGTCTGTTCACTTGCTTATCGGTTCAATCTATACAGCTTAGACAAACCTGGAAAGATTGAACCAGTTCAGCTGCAGGCTTTTTAACTGTCTGTACTTAGCCTTTGGGAAATGTGAGATCAATGGAGTTGCTTATGTTACCTGGATACCTCTGTAAGAGGATCATCATACCAGATTGCTTGTACAGATTACAGACAAAATTTATGATGCACTCGATCCAATGTTATTGATTCAGCTGGATCATACAACTGAGAAGATTATGCTCTAATAATAAAATATCTTATTTCAGTTTCTGCAACCTAATGCAATTATGGTACAGTTGATTGTTTACAATGTGAAACTTCTTTCCAGTGTGGTAACATGGCAAGGGAAGGCCTGAGGGTTCTTGTTGTAGCCAAGAAGTCCCTGACTGAGGAGCAGTACCAAGATTTTGAAGTAAGTTTTTCTTAAAACATCACTCAGTCATGTCCAGAGTTCTCATTTTAATGTGTTCTCATCTCCACCTTCCTTATGTCACAGTCACCATCCTATCTATCTTGCAGTCTTAATCAGCTGATCCTATTTATTGAGTATCAACAATCCACATAAAATTTCCCTTCTAGGCATTGATCTCACAGGAGCTAAAGCCCAGAATTTCTTCCCTATAGATTGTTGTCATTGACATTTAACACAACAAATGATTGATGCTGCTGAGTGAAGCTCATATTTGTTGAAAAAACTTGTATTGACATTTCTACATTTTTAATTTTGTATTCTGACATTGATAAACCTATGGGTATTTGAAGTGTCCAGCATGGGACCTTGAGGTTCTTCTTTGTGGATTTGTTAGCTAGGACCCTAGATGAATTAGCTGACTGACCAATCTGCCCCAACCAAGCAAAATCCTAAAGCAGGTTGAATTGTTTGGGACCCTTTTACATCTGTTCATAACTCGGTAAAGTGACAGTTTAGACCTGTAGTCTGTATGAAGTTTCCACCTGAATTGACACTTGCAAATTTTGTGAAGGTAGGGAAAGCTGTTTGTGTGCATATATATGTCTGGTAACTGCATCATAGTGCCAAATGCATGCAATAAATTTACAACCGTGCAAAGTTTTATGGGAGCTCCTAGGAAAGACCTATTTTAGCATTACATGTCTACAAAGGGTACCTTTGAGAGGCCTCCCAAGATGATAGATAATTATGAGTTTATAGCCCATTAAATTCTGTGTTCCTCAAACATGTAAACGCTCTTGCTTTGAGTTACAGTGGCCATTTTTATCTTGTGTTGTCCTCAGGCACGCTATGTCCAGGCAAAACTAAGTGTGCATGATCGCTCACTGAAGGTGGCCACAGTGATTGAGAGCCTGGAAATGGAGATGGAGCTTCTGTGTCTGACTGGAGTGGAGGATCAGCTTCAGACAGATGTCAGACCCACCCTGGAAACCCTAAGAAATGCTGGCATTAAGGTTTGGCTAACCTAGAGGTGGAGTACAGAACTTTTGCTTGACTGGCAGTGCAAGTGGTGATAAAGGCAGGCACCTTTGGAGTAAATGAGACTATCCTGTAAATAATAACCCATACATGATTTCTGAGCTTCAGTGAAGCTTGACGTCAGCACCTTTTGTGAGTGGTGGCAGTGCTTGAAATCCAAGCTGGTGTTTGATTTCTCTCCCTGCCACAATGTCTACAGACAAAAGCAAGCAACTCTTTGTATAACATTCAGTCCAGAAAAATCCTTATAATCTAATATTGCTGTGTAGTGACTATTCAACAGGACTTCAGAATGTGAGTCATCTGTGTTGCATAATGTAAGTTTGTGCAGCAAACATGTAAAGCCCCGTAGGTGTCAAGCAATGACTGATTACAAGAAATTGAAAAACAACTTATTTAATATACAAAAAAGCCAAGTACAGAGGTCAAATATAATTTATGTGAGAAACATTTAGGGAGTTGCTAGACTTTAAGATCACTACATGAAGCAAGAAACCTGTTAAAGTTAATTCTGCAATATTCTCTTTGTTTTCTGGCATCCAGATTCTCATTAACGGGAATCTGGGTTTTCCATTTCCCATGGAAAAATGGAGTAAAATGTGCATTTCCCCCTTTACCGGAGGAAAACACGGATTTCTTATTTTAGTAGACAAACCCGTGGATTTTGCAGTTTTGCAAAGAGCTCCCGGCAGGCTGGCAGAGTTTCAACCTGCAGGGGGCTGGGAGGGAGCCGGAGGAGGGTGTTCAGGCGGAGAGCACCATGTGCATGTGCATGTATGTGCACATGGCTGCCAGGCAGCCTGGAGAGCAGCTCCGGCAGGTAAGTGAGCAGGGAGGGATTGAGGCCCCCATAAGAAGGGAGGGAGGGAATTGGGTGGGGGTGGGGCTGGGGCTGCTGCCCAGCCAGGCGGTGCATGGGGCTCGGTGCCCAGAGCTACAGTGCACGGCTGCAGGGCCCTGGCAAGGGGTGGGATGGGGCTGTAGGCAGCTTGTCTGGGGGGTGGATCGGGTAGGGCTGCCTCCCCATTGGTGCGCACACTCCTGGGGGGGCAGGGGGGACCCATGCCCCCCAGATCTGTGCATGGGATGGGGGTGGGGTGGGCTCCCCACTGCAGGATCAGGCTCCCTCTCTGTTGCCCTCCCCCAGCCCAGCGAGCATGACCCAGCACTGCAGGGGACAGCAGAGCCACACAGGGATCTCGTTGCCGCTGCCAGTTCTGTGCTGCCCTTATAATGCATCCCCTGCTCACGCAGAAGCAGCAGGGTTCACAGTGCGGGGTTGTGCCCCTCATTGCTGCCACATGCACACGGGACGTGTCGCCAGGGCAGTGTGGGGCTTACAGTGGGAAGCAGCTTTCCTGCGCAACCCTGCTGTACCCTGCAGCACCAGGTCACACCTGTTGGGCTGCAGAGGCCCTGCAGGAAGGCGGCAGGACAGGAGCCCAAGTCATCAGCCCACAGCATGTACCTACCCCATGCACAGACCTGCAGGGCATGGGTCGCCCCTGCCCCCATGTGAATGCGCACAGTGGCAGGAAGCTGACTCCCCCTAGCCAAGCCTGCAGCACGGGGGTTGCCAGGCTCCGCTCCACTGCAGCAGCCACCACCTCCTAGCCCTGGCAGCTGAGGGGGGCAGGGGCTGTAGCTAGCGCGGCGGGGGGCACCAGCAGGGCTGGGGGGTGCTATAGGAGGAAGAGTGAGGGGAACTAGCAGGGCCAAGCAGTCTGTGGGGAGCCTTTCATTTTAACCATAGATTTTGGGGGTTTTATCAGAGAATTTGCAATTTTTTATCAAGGAAAACTAAGATCCCTGCTCATTAGTAAGTTTTTATGCAGCGAGATTTAAGCATGCAAGCATAAATCCTTAAAGTCTATAAATAACCACCAGAGGGAGTCTGAACCAAAAGAATAATGGCACAAAATACCTATTTTCTGCTTTCTGGTTCTGTCCCTTGCCTTAATCTGGTATCTTGTACTAGATAGACAAAAAAAGGAGACATTTTGGGTTTGCTCCAGAACCTTGTCCTTAGGTTTGGGAGTACAACATGGAAATTGAGGATAATTAGGACCTTATCACCTAGACTTCTACAAGGAGGGACTTGAATAAAAGTTTCCAGTTCTAGCTGCTTTGTTTTAAAAAGAAAACGGGATTAAATCTTAATCTGCACAGAAGCAGGGCTATTTCAAGTTCCTTTCACTTGGACCCCCAAAACTTGGAGAGGTCTCAGTAAATTCAGTAAATGCTTTTAATTTGGCACTGTCTCTATTAATAACATGATTTTGTGCATGTTAGTGAATAGGTCACACAAACAGAATTCAGTTCCAGTAGTTTCCATGGCAATACTTTGATTTTTTTTTTTTAACTAAATTTAGTCTTGGCTATTTACTCCAAAAGTTTGTTTTTTACTTTTAACTAGGTTAGATAGATGCTGAATAGATAGCCCTGTTAGTGAATGCATACACAGTGCTGCAATTCACAGTAGTCATTTTACTGGAAATGTTTATTGAGATACGACATGTCGGCAGAGAACCAGTATTAAAGGCAGTTTTGTAATTCATCCTGGAGCCACTTCATTATCTTACTAATTATAGTAGGGTCACTTTAAACTCATTTTAGGATCAACACAAACAAGTGAATTTTTTTTTTTTTATTTTAAGAAGTTTGATCCCATATTTGAAGTCCAAAATATAAAGTCTAATTGAGGAAAGCCTCACGTAAATAAAATAAATGGTTAATACTCTAGACAGATACATTAGCAAAGAAATTCCCTGTCAATGTACAGCAAATATAGGTCACTACTGTTGGTGACACTGCCTTCTAATGTCCTCTGTAAGTGGCTGAATTGTTTTCCTACATGCCGTTCATTTCGTTTTGTGTTTCGTTTGTTCCAGACACATACATCAGCAATGAGCTCACCCTGTTGCATCATCCACATTTCAGGCAGGGCCTTGCAGCCTCTATTTGCAGCAAGGGCTGGAGCTTTCTGCACAAAAATGTGTCAGGGTGAGGGCATTTTTGCAGAGTCCACCTCATCAATTTGTTTTCCAGGTTGTAGCAACAGAGTTTTGGAAAACTATTGTGCAGATCCTGTAACCTGCTGCATATTGAAGCTCTCCCCCCCCTCCAAAAAAAAAAAAATCAAACAAAAAAATGCCTTCATTCCCTTGTGAGATGAGGATTTTCCTGTCCTTTGTAAACAGGCCTTCCTTATGAAAAGATATCTACCATATATGGGTTACACTGGTGTCTGGTCTTTTTGTACATGCATGCAGCAAGCACCACTTTTCCTAAAAGATCCCTACAAAGATGAGTTTTCTTTTCTTAAAGTATAATAAAAATATTTGCATTTCAGGTGTGGATGCTGACAGGGGATAAGCTAGAAACAGCTACATGTACAGCAAAGAATGCACATTTGGTAACCAGGACCCAGGATATTCACATATTCAGACTGGTAGGTAACACATACCTGTTTACTATGATTGATATTAACCCCTCTCACTAGTCTTGTTCAGGGGGTTCAGAAGGAATAGAATGATGAAATCCAACCTGCAGGCAGATAATAATGGGGCATCTTCATAGGCCTATTTTAACTTCCAGCTGGGAATCACATCCATTGCTTCTGTGTCCTATTCAAGGAATTCCTGGCCAATGATTTAGTATAATCAGGCTACAGAACTGCCCCAGTGCTTCCAGTGAGTCTAATCCTGCACCCACTGAAGTTGGTGGGAGAGCTTCCTCTGTTGATTTATATGGAGCTGGCAGGGATCCTGCATCTGCCGTATGAAATAGTGAAGTCTCTTCCTCCCCGTCACATTACCTTCTGGGTTTGGCATCACAAAGAGCCTTGAATAGGCAACATGCTAGGAAGTAAATACGCTCATTGAAGAGAAGAGTGATAGTGGGCAGGTCACTGGTGATGCCTGAGATAATGCTTTGCTGCTTTCCTAAGGTTTTAGGCCTTAAGTTTACTCTGCTAATTTTTTTTGGTTTGGTTGATAACTTAATTGATATGCCAATAATTCTGTATAAGTGTTGAAGGTTTTTTAAATTTAATTATGTTCTTGCCAGCCACGTGTTCACTCAGCTGCTGTGCTCATTTGCAGGTGACCAACCGTGGAGAAGCCCACTTAGAGCTGAACGCGTTCCGTCGGAAACACGACTGCGCGCTTGTGATTTCTGGTGACTCCTTAGAGGTAAACTCCGGACTGCTGTATAAAGGTCCAAGGATACTATGCGTTTGACACAATGTGGAGAACTACATGAAGCATAATCTTCTCTGAAACTTTTTTTTCTCCTGTTCAGGTGTGTCTGAAATACTACGAGTACGAGTTTATGGAGTTGGCTTGTCAGTGTCCAGCTGTGGTCTGCTGCCGATGCGCCCCAACGCAGAAGGCCCAGATTGTGCGCTTGCTCCAAGAAAGAACGGGCAAACTGACCTGTGCAGTAGGTAGGGAACCTGAGAAACTCTGAAACCAATGGCAGCTTCACCACAGCCTCAGAGACACGGTCTTGTTCTTAGCTTCGTTTTCCCCAGAAATAATTTTGATAAATTGAGTACTTAAAACCATAGTTCTCCATAGGAGATTTCTTTCTAGTACTGCCCATGAGGCCAGTGCTGTACACATAACAAGGAAAAGATCAGCTATATTTTTTTTGTGAACTGTTCAGCAGAATAAATGCCCAATGTCAGATATCCATTTACAAGCCCACTATCCCTTCAGTTTTTGAGGATTTGTGCAAATGAACATATATGCGTAGAAAGATTCAGAAGCACAATACAAACCTGAAATATTTTTGCACAGTGCGTAATTAATTTGTGGAGTTCATTTCAGTATGTGTTGAAACCAAGAGCCTAATAGGATTCAGAAAAGGATACAAGATGAATATGGGTAAGAACGTTCATGGCTACATAGATACAGGTTGTTTGTTTAGCATGATCTTAGGTTTTAGGTTACAATTTAAGTGCTTAAGTGCTAAGGTTAGGGAAGAAGTTCACTTTTTATCACGCAGTTGTTCACTGCATTCTTGCACTTTCTGTGAAATCAAATATTGGCCTGGAGCTGAGACCAGATGCTGAATTACATCTAGTGTAACATGGCAAGGCAGTTCCTCTACTTTATGACTTAACAACCATTTCATTTATAACAAGTGGGAATGTTGCACAGCATCCAGTGACACTTTCTAAGTTACTGTAGTAATAAGAAGTAGCAGATGAAAACCAAGTATGTGCAGAATAATGAGCAAGCTGAAACTTTTCATACTAAAATTTCAGGACAGAAAAAGGTACAGAAATTAAACTTCACAAACATTGGAGTATGACCTTCCAAAATGAAACATTCAGATTGTAACTGGGGGAAAACCAGCATCATGAAGCTCTACTTCTGTGCCAGGCTACTAATGTTGGTTCAGTACTTTGGAGGAAACACTGTGTCCTGCATTGTACAGGAGGTGAATTTGATCTGATGGTCACTTCTAGCCTTAAACTCCTGGAAATCTATGACATCTATCTATGGTATTTGGGTACTCAGTTTCCCATAACACTGGGCAGTAGCATAACTAGGGTGAGGCAGCCAGGGCAGTCACCCTCAACCCCGACTTGGGGAGTGGGAGGGAAAGAGGATGAAGGATGACAACAGCCAGAAATTGTCACCTGCCACCATGTCAGAGCTGCCCTGGAGCACCCAACTGTGTTGTTACACCTTTGACGCTGAGGGAGCCCTGCTGACTTTTCTTTTCCACGTGGTTGATGTCCATTCTGGCCCTTACATCTATGAATTCAGCTGTGCTCAATACCAGTTGCAGGTGACTCTTTCTAAACTTTGCCCTTGTTTCCATGATTTAACCTACAGGTGATGGAGGAAATGATGTCAGTATGATTCAGGAGGCTGACTGTGGTGTTGGGGTTGAAGGAAAGGTGAGTATGAAACATCCCTCAGAGCTAATACAGCTTGTGTTGAAGCCTTTCACTGAAGCAGTCTTTTGATCCAGAACATTTAAAATTCAGTATTTGGGCTAACAATGACGGAGACACATCACAGTATCTCTCATGGCTAGTTTGGTACCCTTTTCATCTACATCCTCTCATTTGAATGGTTGTTGTCCTGGCAGCAGATATGTTAGCGATATAGAATTTTATAATGCACGTGATATGATAAACTCAGAGAAAGTTTAATTTGCAGTCTGGGAACCCTAATTCACAATTTGGTTTCTGGGTTTAATAACAGAGATGAATACCTTCTTAAAATACCTTCATATTTTAATTCTTTGCTTAATGATCATGAGAGAAAGTTGGGGACTGAAAGAAGAATTGTAGATACTAAGATAATGCCTTTTTCTTACCTAACGCTTAAATGACCTCTGAGTTTTACAGCTGTGCCTGGGTTTTTGCTTTTAATCATCCATATGAGATGTATTAACACACATGGCATGTCTTAATCTTCTGTAATTTTGTGATCTCATGTTCTTTGACTTATCTTGTACAAAGGAAGGAAAACAAGCATCCCTGGCAGCAGATTTCTCTATCACTCAGTTTAAACACTTGGGCCGGTTACTCATGGTGCATGGAAGAAACAGTTACAAAAGATCTGCAGCTCTCAGTCAATTTGTGATCCACAGGAGCTTGTGTATCAGTACAATGCAGGTACATGGACTTTTCATCTTGGCTTGTACTTTGTATATTCTTAACACTCCCTACCCCCTATCACACACAAAGTTAAAAAAATGAAGGTTTTCACGTTTTGGCCCCAGCTCCCTTGAGAATGTTAGTGAAAACAGGATTGCTCTTCTACATGAAAGCAAGATACTTCTTGTAAATGTGTTTCTGATTTTGGACAAAAGGCAGCAGGATTTTCAAGATACTACCATTTTTTCTTGAATCCAAGACAAAAATTTTTTCCCTCATTGAACATGGTGAAGAAAGTCCCCTGTCTTGGATTTAAGTATAGCGAGGGTGGGAAGTGGGGTGGAGGGGATAGATGGCTGCCGGGCCTCTGGCTTTATATCTGGCCCCTACCTGGGCTCAGAGTCAGAGCTACAGCCACTGCCCTGCATCTACCCTCTGCCAATCTGCCCCCTACTCCCTCCCCATCCCCTCCTACAGCTACTGCTTACCCCAAGTTGTGGCTTCAGGTCTGGCTCCAGCCTGAAGCATGGAGCACATACTGGTTCTGACCCCTGGCTGGCCCAGAAGCAGTGGTGATGACTCTCCTGTTGCATTCCCCCCCACCACCCTCGCTACTGCTTTCCCCATTGTAGCAATGGTGGGGACAAATTTAAGATGACCTTCAAAAATATATATTCTATATGTGGAAAATCATTTTTAAAAATTGTAAATTTTCCATGTATAGAATATAATTATTGGGGAGGCATTTGTCTTAAATTTAACATAATCTAGGATTGCAGTTAGTTTAATTACCTTTGGGCATGAAAGTTTGCATCAAAAATAGCCAAGCCGTTCACAGAAATACTGCAGAATATTGAATTTATGAAACTGACCCTGTTCGGTAACTGACTTGGAGTGTGTATGTAACAAAAAGCACAAGTAGCAGAGCTGAACTAAATACGATTGCTCACAAGTCTCAAACGAGACAAGTTGCTGAATGAGGTGCTCAGTCTGTCCTGAAGTGGGACAAGAATAAGCTCAGCCCCTGGAGCTGACTCAGAAGCTGAAGCATCCATAAACCTCACTGGTCAGCCACTTCCTAGAGTCCCGAGATTTGATTTGCATGGATTTCATTGGAACCAGAATTGGGTTGTTGGTGATCAAATTGTTTTCACCAGTTTTCAGGCACTAAATATGTCTGCAGAGCTGTAATATTCAGCTAGCCAGATTACCATTGCCAGTTGATTAAAAACAATAGGTTAGCTCTGAGTGAGAGAATTTAAAGAAACTTAAGAGTGCATGAGCCAAATTCTGTCCTCAACTATGTATTTGCAGCTGTTGTGGACTTGAGGTAAAAGATACTTGGATACATTTGAGAGATGAGGTTGCTCTTTGGAAGTTTTTTCCAAGCCATAATATGGTTGATAAATGCATCTCTTTTAAACGTACAAGATTTTTCAGAAACATGCAAGCATCCTCCCTTGTCTAGAGAGTTTAAAGCAGAGGTGGGCAATTATTTTGGGCGGAGGGCCGCTTACTGAGTTTTGGCAAGCCATCAAGGGCTGCATGACAGGCAGCCGGGGCAGATAAATACTAATTTTCTAAATTTTTTAGGGTTCCCACAGGCCAGATAGAATGGCCTGGTGGGCCACATCTGGCCCATGGGCCGCATTTTACCCACCCCTGGTTTACAGCCGAGACCCATGTATGGGTTAGCTCAGTGCTGAAGACTTAATCCGTTTCATGAAAATGGAAACAAATCCCATGTGGTAGTTTTGTCATTGACCAGAAATTAATCTGAATGGCATTGCAAATTGGAGTGTCCATCAGTAAGTTCTGTGAAACTTTCTTCAGTGTTGTACATACCTGCCTAAGCACCTCTCCCCCAAGACAGTTGGATGATTTTAGCAAAACCAACAGCTTTGTATGAAATTCCAACCTCATATTTGTGGCATCGTATTACAAAAGATTCACCACATTCAGTTCTCTGCTTTTGCCATTCAACCTGTTTCACGTGAGATTTGTGGAGGAGCAAAGATGACTAAAGAAAAGTTTCAGGGCTATGCAACTTCTCAGTGGCTGGGGGCTGCACCGCACACAATTGGGGCCACAATAATGCAAACCTAGGAATCGTGGACCAGTGCCAGGTGTACAACTCACCATAGCCTAGAAATCATCCACCTACTATGCCATGTAAAGCCAAGCCTGTAGATTGTACCAAACAAGAAATCAGGGTGCATTATGTCAACATCCACTGTGGGCAGGGCTGAGGGATCCTCCATCTAATAATTGCCAAAGGCTGGAGAAGATGTTTACTAGGAGGAGAATGGTTTGAACCATTGAGATTAAAATAAAAGGAGTTCACAGCTTCATGATGTCTTAAGGGATTTCAGCAAAGTCTTTGAATAGCTCGGTGCGTATAAGGGTCAGCCTGTGTCATTTACGTTGGCTCCAGTTTGTATAAAGCCTCAGCATGTTGCCTTCACCCTTTGTCCAAAAATTGATGCAGAGATTGATCGATTTATGGAACAAAGTGTCCTAGAAGCAACTTTTAAATCCAGTGTGGACCGCTTCCATTGCACTTATCATGAAGCCAAACAATTATTAGATTATGTGCTGACTACAAGTTTACCATTAATAAAGTACTACAGAACCACCCATACCAGATTCCAGCAGTAAAGCAGATGCAGATCTTAAAAGAGTAGTGCCATATTTTGATGATGTCTTCATGGGAGTAGTGTCTGTGCCAGAATTAGTTGTCTGACTGAGAAGTAATTATGTCATATCTCCAGTGCTGGATGGGGCCTTGTTGCGACCACCTTGTGTTGGATCAGGACCATCAGCTGGATCCAGCCCATGAACGGCCTGGGCCCCGCCCATCTGGCCTGCCAGACAAAAAGGTTGAGCACCACTGGTCTATTGGATAAAGATGCCACCTGCAAATTGGACTAAACTGCACAACAAGGCTTTCATTGACATGAAGCAGTTGCTGTCTGACAGCACACTAGTCCATTATGACATGGAGAAGCCACTTTTGCTTACTTGCAAGTGCTTCATCATATGGAGTGGGGGCTGTCCTTAGTCACCTTCAGAGTGATGGATGCGAAACTCCTATTGCCTACCATTCATGTACTGTATATAACAGAACTATAACTAAAACTGAGATGAATTATGTTCACATTGATAGGGAAGCTGTTGCAGCCACTGCTGAGGTTTGGAAATTCCAGGATTGCATATACGGCTGCAAATTCACAGTTGTAACAGATCATAAACAATTGCTAGGGTTATTCAACAAGACTGGACCAGCACCACAGATCGTTGGTCCTTATTTTTAAATGCATATGACCGCAAATTTCACTACCACTCTGGGAAGTTGACAGCAAATGCTGATGCACTGAGTCGTTTGCCGTTGGCCTGTCCTGAATTCATTGTTCCTCTCACTGAAGTTCTGATGCTAGAATCCTCATCCGAAACACCTCTCCAGGCAGGTGACATTGTTCATGTGACTGCTAAAGATCCACTCTTACCCCAGGTACTAAACCTGGTGTAGAGGGGGTGGTCTTCAGCAAAGGTTGCAGACGAATTCAAGCCATTCATTACATGTCAACATGAACTTTCTGCCCTTATGGGATGCCTCCTATGGGGAAACTGAGTAGTCATTCTCTGTGCAGGTCGAACATAAGGTCTCTGCTCTTCACACGAGATGTCCAGGGATTGTTACAGGAAAGCAGTTGCCAGAAGTTATGTTTGTTGGCCAAAGTTAGATGCTGGCATTGAGCAAGCAGAAAAGAGGTGTGAACCATGCTAAGCTACATGCCATGCACCAACCTTAGCTAATGCAGATGAGAACCCTATGGTCTCATCTGCACATAGGTTTTGCTGGCCCTTTTCAAGGCCACATATTCATTATTGTTGTTGATTCTTTCTCAAAGTGGTTGGAAGTTATTTCTGTTGCATTAGTGATGTCACACACTGTAATACTAGTTTTACAGCAGCTGTTTGCAGCTCATGAGCTGCTAGATACCACTGCCTGACAATACTGCATAGTTCACTTCTGAAGAACTCTAAGAAGTATATGGAGGGGAATCTTCTCCGTCACTATATCTGGACCATTCGTGCATCATCAAATAGTCAAGCTGAGTGGATGGTCCAAAGTACTAAAGATGCATTGAAGCAAATTGTTGATGGTGCACAGAACCAACTATTAGCTAATTTCTTACTACCACAGCATGTAGCTCTGTGTACTGCTACAGGTCATAGTCCTGCAGAACTACTAATGGGCCACCAGCCAAAACTTATCTGGAGTGGCTCCATCCAGAAATGGTAGCCAAATACCAGACAAGGCGAGAAATCTAGTGCTTCAAGAAACAGAATATTTCACCTTTAAGAACATTTGAACCAGATGAACCTGTGAGCATCCAGAACTACATGACTGGGCCTTGGTGTGTGTCTGCATCTGTCCTTGGAGCTACAGAGTCAGAATCATACAAGATCCAGGCTCCAGATGGAAAGACACTTCACGGGCACGTTGACCAGAGAGCGCGACCTCTGCAACACCGGGTGTTGCACCGTTAGTTAGTAGGAACAGTTCTGACGAGTCCATCAGCTGCTGGTTTGGACCCATCACCGCTTCCAGTTGCTGAAGCTACTCTAGAACAACTAAAGGAGCCTACTGCTGTGGCCAGTGAAGTGTCTGCTACCCCTGGAGTGGGCCACACAAGAACAGGTTGTTGTCTGGCCCAAATACTTACAGGACTACATTCTTGGGGAAGGGGTGTTGTGTATTGAGTGCATCTGTATACACTGCCCAAACTGCATTGTTTGCTGCTTGTTTAATGTTAAGGGTAGTTAGTTATTGTTAATTAAGATGGTTTCCCTGTCTTCCTGTGTGATCTCTTCAGAACAGGAACCTCACAGATGCACAGTACAGCCTCTACCTCCCTCCCAGTCAGGAGCTGCAGGCTCCCCAACCGCACCATGTCATGTGTGCCACTCTGCTCCCTGGGGCAGACGGAGGGAGGAACACCCTTGTGGGGAGGATGGTAGCTCGGTGGACGCCTGGAGCCACAAATGAACCCCTTGTGAGCCACATGCAGGCCACCAGTTGGACAGCCCTGTTATAAGCCATGCATGTCTGGACTGCAACCTTAATCTGCCTGGCAGCAACCAACCAGCCATGCTGCTCTGCGTGCACTACATCCCTTACCCAAAACAGTTTAGGTCTTTCCATGTGGAGGCAGGAATGGCTGATTGGTACAGTTACTCAGCCGTGCCGTATGTTTGAGAGCACACGTGCAGGGCACAGTAAGAATATGTGGCCACAGTTGTGCCTTCATTTTGTGAATGGTGAATATCTATTGCAAGTGTTTTCCCATTTGGATAGAGTCTAACTTGTAATGCAGTTTCTAGAGGCTGAGCATCTTTTCTTGTCTTCCCTAGGCTGTTTTCTCCTCAGTGTTTTACTTCGCTTCAGTCCCTCTCTACCAGGGCTTTCTCATTATCGGGTAAGAACAAATCTGTTCAGGAAGTGATGTGAGAAAGTTAAACAAGGTGTAGACGCATGTGAGAGTTCTTCCTGACGTATATGTGTGTCTGTTTGAAGTGTAGCTTCCTAGTGCAGATGCCACTTCTCATATGTAAGGTCACATTTTCAGAAAATCATGTAAAATTCTCATCCTGTTTTAGCCCATTTTACACAGAGTGAAAGGGCCTGACAATGTAAAGGGCGGGGGGGGGAACAGATCTCAAATCCCTGGACCTGGGAGGAAAATTCACCACTTGGCTCAGGATTTAAGGAAATCATCTGCAGTCTCTCTTCCAGCAACCTCCTAGAGATCCCCAACGCACAAGGCATGACTGGGAAGGGTCTATAGCACCCAGTGCTTTAGAGATTCGGAGTGGTACTAACGCCCAGAGGGGAGGTTAGCCCAAGGGTTGCTTCATCCTCCTTAACAGACCGAAGTGAAGAGGACATAAAGTTGGCTTGAAGTCACCTTAATCCACCCCTAGCTATGAATTCTGTGCTGTTCTCCTTAGAGGTGCAGTCTAGAATCACTGTAATGCCTAAATTGCTTGTATAAAATATGCCACTGTTGTACTTACAAAGTACATTTGTACAGGCTCTTGGATAAATGTAAAAATATATGACACAGCTTTCCAAGCTGAATTGCATGATTGAATCTAATATTGAAATAGTTCCATCTCTAAAGGGAGTTGGGCCTCTACTGGTAAACGTATAACATCAGTTACAGTTCCTGCAGCTTCCATCCATCTCGCTAGGAATAGTACTTGAGCTGGTAAAGAAGTAAATGTTACAGTTCTTTTGCTGTACAGAGGAGACTAGAATGTACCGTGTGCAAGTTTATACCGTGCATATTTATTTGAGTTATAGAGCACCAGGTATTTCCATTTTGTAGCTCAAATCTCCTGTCTCTTCCTCAGGTACTCCACAATCTATACGATGTTTCCAGTGTTCTCCCTAGTTCTGGACAAGGATGTTAAATCTGAAGTTGCCATGTTGTACCCAGAACTCTATAAAGATCTTCTTAAGGTTTGACAGATGCCTGTTTCTCTTCAGTCTGTCTTACGCATGATCCTTGCCTTGATTTGGAACAGGCTTTCCAAGAGACAAACCAAAAGTATTATCTATAGATGCAGTATTTTACCAGATGCCTTTTTAAAGCACAATTGTTAAGAAGCAAAATTCAGTTTACAACCCTAATTTTATTTCCTCACAGCTTGTTGTGTTTTATTTAACATTCAGCAGCTTATTAGAACTGGCTGGAAAACAGAATTTCCATCCTGTGGGAGATTTTGAATGTTTGATATTTTCTTTTGTTCCAAAATAGAGGAGGAGGAGAAGCTGGCAGGGACTTGGCACGTGGAAGCCAGGAGGCGGTGGTGGGGAAGGGCAGGGAGAAATGGACAGGGACACAAAATTGGCAGGAAATTACTATTGCCTCCTTTCCGCTGAGAATTTTTGCTGAATTCCACATTTTTGTGAACTGTTTCAATTTTGTAGTTCCTTCCTTTTTACAACTGAAAACGGTTCTGTCAGACTTTTGGGTCAGTTGTATTGCTTATGATCTGTATACTGGGAGATGGGGGAAAAGTGGTCAGGGAGTTTTGCTTTAAAGATGGCATAGCCTAAGAGGGGGCAAAGATACTTTTCTGGTGGTCAATATGTACAGAAGGCCCAGGAGAGTTTGGGTTTTTTTCTTGACTTAATCCTTGGTCATCTTTTCTGCCCTCCCTCTGCTCCACCTCACCCCCCAAAATTCTTGGAATAATTTAGGTATGTGAACTGGGAACATGTTTCTCAGTAGAAAGGCAGGGCCAACTCTTTAAAGAGACAACCTTTTCCCTAAGTATTTCTGTTTCAGAGGCAAACACATTTTCCATCGGTCCAAATACGTTGCCATCTGGTTTCACTTGCATGTTTTCTCTGATGTTATAAAACCACTAATTCTCTAACCATCCTTAGGCCTGGGTTACACAGTCTTTGTAATGAGACTGTTGTGCAGATTTAGCTATATCTATTACTCATAGTGGGATGAAGCTATACTGGTATAACCAAACTTACCTTATCCTGATACAGGTTATTCCCATTCCCCCAAGGAAACGGGTAGGACAGCTTTGTAGACACTGTTATTTCAGCACACTGAAGGGTGGATTGTGCTGTTTTCACTGCACTTATGTCTTTCTGATATACTTATGACTTTAAGTCTTCTTTATGCACCTTTAAAAAAAAGTCTCTTTTTCAGGTTATTCTTCCCTATTCAGTCATTCAGTAGACTACCTATTTTAGACTGTAGTCTGATGCTTGCTTTATAAATTTGTTTTTCATAGCGTTTATTTGCCTTTTTTTTTTTCTTTATAGGGACGACCTTTATCCTATAAAACATTTTTAATATGGGTCTTGATAAGTATCTATCAAGGTAAGAAACCAGAACTTCCCTTCTGGCTTCTCTATGTCTATTAGAAATTGCAAAGCGGTCCTGTGGAAAATCAGGAACATCATTTACTTGAATAACTGATACCTAGAATATGAAGTAGACAGCTACTCCTTGCACTGAAACAGTGACAGTGAATAGGATATTAAAGGAAGGAATTGCCTAAAATTTAAGTTTGCAACAAGCAGGCAATATTTTGAGTGTGTTTTGTTATGAGAGGAAAGAGCATGGGCATCGAGAAAGACAGCCTTTCCTTTTTAGCTATTTATTGCTTTGTAGCTATGGGCAAGTCTGTTCTATGCTTCAGTTCTCATCCGTAAAATGGAGGTAAATTTCCTTTGAAAAAAGCTTTTAAAACTACAGAAGAAACTCCCTAATATGCAAATAATAATAGTTTCATAGTTTCTAGGGTCGGAAGGGACCCTATATGTTTACTATAAACATATAGTATACAAGAGGATGAAATGCTGTCGATTGGCCTTAATGATCATAGTTCTAGTTACAGCATGCATAATATGATGGGCTTACCCACAATCTTGGCTATGTCAGGGTTTTGGCTAATTCGACACTGTCTTCACATTATGAGAAACTATTAATTAAACCACCTCTTGTCCCCTGGGTTAGTTCCAAATATGGGATTATACTGGATTATACGCCTAAAAATTCAGCACTTTTAAAAGAAAACAAATAAACAGAAATGAAATCAGTGCAGATGCAAGTCATTTATCCTGTTTTTAATCACAGACTCATGGAACGTGCATGTAGTGCTGATTGAGAATGAGAATGAGATCCTGTGACAAAATTTGATATTTTCCATAACTCCTTTATCACAAGAATGGGAAGAAATGGTTCAAAATTCCTTTTGATTTAAATGATGTTACCATCCTTAAATAAGGAGTGGAGCCAGGAATATAAAACCTCCTATTAGCATTATCCTCTGGAATCTAATGCAGTAGAATGCTATGGCAGGAATAATGGTCTTCTGTTGCTATATAAATATAATGGCAAAGCCAAGGCATTCACAGAAAATTCACAAGTGGTGGAAAGTCAAAGCCAGAGGGTGATGCATTGAGGGAAAGTTTTTTCTAAGCTGAGCCCGCTATCCGGTTACAATATTTGGTTAAAGTGACTTCACTTTTGATGTGTTAAATGACTAAAAAACAGCAGGCCAAACACTTGGACTAGTTGCTAGCAGTGATGGGCCTGACCCAAACCTTCAACGGCCCCACACTTTGGAAAGTTCACAGCTGGATCTGAACTTTGTGGCTCAGGCTCTATTCACTTGCAGGTTTTCCCCTCGAACAAGAATAATATGATGGATGTTGGTGCAAATTACTCATGCTGCTAACATGAGTTATTTGTGCAGGTGGCTGTTCAGGGAATTATGTAAACCAGCCAGATTAGGGGCACAAAACAATGCATCGTTAACAATGCTTTAATTTGTACTAGTTTAGGAGGGAATTTACAAAAGAAAAACTCAATCCAAGGAGTGCAGAAAGTCTAACGGCATCTTTTGTTTTCATCTGGACATTGGGGCAGTGCAGTAGGAGTTCGAAGTGTTTAATGTGTATTATTTTTCCTTTTGAGAAGCGATTGTGCTGTTTTTCTGGAAGGAAGGGAAGACAGAGCTCCACAATCATAGTCCAGTCGACAGTAGCAAAGTAGCCAGAATAATAACTGTAATACATGCCATTCCCTACCTCCCATGTCTGTAACTATGACAGACTTCTGTAAAAATTGAGCACTATATCTTTTCCTTGTTGTAGAGCCGTTCTTTCAGTGCTGTGTCATAAATGATTGATTTGTTGTCTGAGTATTCAACAGTATTTGTGAAAAGCAATTTCAAGCATTCTTAAGTGACCTGAAGGGTTTCTGTTCTTTCAGGACTTAAATTGGTGTTTGGTCTTATAATTTAGAAAAAACAATCTGTCTAGCCTCTCTTCTCTCTCTCACAGGTAGTATCATTATGTATGGAGCACTTCTGCTGTTTGAATCTGAATTTGTTCACATCGTTGCTATTTCCTTTACGTCTTTGATCCTCACCGAGTTGCTGATGGTAGCACTAACAATCCAGACATGGCATTGGCTTATGATAGTGGCAGAGTTGCTCAGCCTCTCCTGCTATATAGCCTCGCTGGTCTTCTTACATGAGTTTATTGGTAAGCTTAAATACAATGTCTATTTTTTAAACCTATGCAGACACATGTTTAACAAGTTAACAGTAACAGGAGCAATAAGGACATGGATTGGACTCAAGAGTTTTTGACCTAAACCTAGTTCAATGATGATACTGGATGAGAATCTGCTAATGGAACATGTTCCCAAATTTTTATATGTGGATTAAACTCTGAGGGGAGACAGAGACATACGGGGCTATTAGGTTACATACAGCCCAGGAAATCTCATCCTGAATCTGAGCCCTACAGTAATTCAAATCCCTATACGAGTCACCATGTATAGCAGTAGCTACGGTTGGGTTACCTATGAGGGTTGAACATGGCATGGCTGAACCTGAAATCATGAGCTTCTGCTGCTGGAGTGAAAGGTCACATTTGGCAGTGAATGTAGTAACAGGCTCATTAAAACATAACTCATTTGGTCTGTGTCATCTGAGCTTATATTTTCATTCACCTTATTAAGTCAGTCCCTTAAGTCTACCACACTAAAGGAAAATGAGTGAGGAATTCTTATTCGATCTGCTGCAAATATGAGATCCCTACAACTTGTTTCATTATACTGTCAGGAACCAGAAGATGTCACTACTTGCCTGGTAACCTTTCAGAATGATATATTGCTACAGAATAAAACAGCCCTCTCGTTTCCTTGGTTCGAAGCCCCCATGCAATATAGGGCTCTCTCTCAAGCAAGAGTATGCTAGCTGAACTTTGAACTGTTACGGATATATGTGCAGTTATGTCATATAGCATACATGGGGAAATGAGACATACTTCTGAAAGAACTGACACAATTTAAACTATCGAGTTAGGGGAAGAGAACTCCCAAAACTAAAAAACATGTAAAGGAAGTGAGCGTACTTGGTTTGGTTATAGAAGAAGGATTGCACTGTTTCATACAGAGTGCACACCCATACTTGCACACACCAGAAAAATCCCTAGTGCAATTCAGTAAGCAGAGTTTTGTGGAGAAAGCTATCTATCCTTCATGAAAGAGAGAGAAGAGCCAGTGCAGCGTAGTGAGTAAAAACGCTGGTTTGTGTGCAGGGAAAATGAAGCTGTACAGGACCGTATTTATTTTCACTTGGGCTTCTCTTTGCAATTCCCACCACAAAGCCCTTCTGACTCAGTTTGCTACCCATCTCCATTGCCTCTGTGCTTTGTCCTTGCAGATGTTTACTTCATTGCTACCTTGTCGTTCTTGTGGAAGGTCACAGCCATCACGCTGGTGAGCTGCCTTCCCCTCTACGTCCTGAAGTACCTGAGACGGAGATTCTCGCCCCCAAGCTACTCAAAGCTCACTTCATAGGGCTCCTCTGCTTAGGGAGCAGGCGTTTTGCACATTCCTGAGAGACAAAAAAAAAAAAAAATCACGTATTTGTTATAACAACAACTACAACTGATAATTGCATTAGGATCATGCAGCAACTGGCATTATGTGCTGCTTTGATGAAAAAGACTTAACTGCAGTAAGTAAAACCTAACAGAAAATGGAGTATTTGGGTGAAGGTGAAGGCACTTGATAGTTTCTTCAGTTTTTGTAACTTTTTGTTTCGTTTAGTTGGGGTCAGATGCATGTAACTGCAATGATTAGTTGTTCATGCGTAAGATCAAAGTATCTGAAAGCTGCTAAATAACTGTTTATATGTGGTGAACTCCTTTTTTAGTTTGGTTTTTTTTAAGTGTCTGTGAGGTTTCTTGCATTGTACTATGTTTTATATTGTTATTTATCCGCTCGGTTCAGGTAAGAAATTCATGGGGTTTCCCTTCGTATAGATGATTATGCTGTTTTCTGACAGCTGACTACTGGTTGGGGTCAGACTGTTCTGGGTGTAGGGCTCCAAAGTTGAGGGTATTTATCCATAAGTGAAAAATTGAACCTAGCCAAGCATGTGTGGGGTTTTTTGTTTCGTTTTTTAATTCAGTGAAAATGAGAGCTGAATGCAGTGAATGCAGTGTGTTTTGATGGTGTCTAACCAGTCATATGCGCAGAGAAGGATTATTAAAAAAAAAGGAAAATTCCATTTTGTTTTGCCTTTGTGCTTCCTGTTAAAAGGAACTGGTGACATACAAATAGCTATACTGTATACTTATACTATAAAGGCAAATTACTAAAATTAAAGCAAAGCCTTTTGGAAGGAAATTTGCAGCTGATCAGCTTTTAAATGTGCCGACAGTATGATAAGAGACGCATAATATTCTGCAGGCAATGTGGCAGACATGTCTTGAATCCTTGGAGACCAAAAGGAAAGGTCACAGAGCTGCTACTCCTCACAGTTGCATAAAAATCTGTTTCCTGTTAGGATTAATTAATAAAGATGAGCTGCAAATAAGCCTAGGCATGTGTGTATTTGCACGTGCGTGAGCATACACACACACTCACAGTGTGCATGACACACACAGAGAAAGGCAATTGCAAGTTCCACTGCTACTGGAATGGTTTAAAACTGGAACTTATCTAAGAGGAGGCAAGTCTTGAGAGCTTGCAGAAGTTGAGCCAATGCAACCTATATTTGCTCTACACGTCAGTCTAGCATGATTTTTTTTTTAACTTGGGGTGGTTTTTAACCCATGTTTTATTTACAAAAAAGCCTTCATTGCAGCTGGAGACAAGAGCGTGTGCTTGGAAGTCTCAGGAAGATGGCAGGGAGCTAATGGAGCCTTCAGCCACTGGGTCCTTGGGTCATTCATGGCTCAGCTTTAGTAACAGTCATTCTCATCTAATACTGTTTAGTCTGTAATAAGTGAGTTGTTTGATCTCTGTCTGTCCCATTCCTAGTGGAACAGTCTCTCCACTTCATAAAAACCACCATAGTAAGCTGGCACTAAATGGCACCCTTGTTGGTAAGCGAAGCAGACAGGCCAGGAATGAATGAGCCAAGTAGTCTGAACATCCCACCTCCCCCACCCCCCTTGTCTCTAGAGGCAGCCTCCCTAGGTCTGGGTGACTATTAACTTTGGGACCAGCAGGCACGCACTCTCTGCTATACTGTACCTTTTTGAAGGATTGCCAAGCTCTGTTTTCATTGCTGCAAATCTGGCACTTGGACAGGCACTAAAATGATAAATAAAATTCTCTGGTGTACAAACCTGAATGCAGAATTGGAGCAGTGTTTAAAATGAGAGCTACAGTCTGCAGTGACCCACACCTCCGTCTTTGATTTTCAGCTATAGAAAGCTGTAGTATTACTATATGTAAATGGCTCACTTTGCTATGAAGTCCACAATCTCTCTGCAGAAAGTGCTGCACAACCTGGCAAACCGCCCCAGAGGTAGGGTGGGTAAATGCAGGTCCAGCGAAGGACCACATGAAGCAAGCCTGGAAACCACAAGGAGAGGGGATAGCATGTATACCACTCACTTCACAGCATAAATGACTGAAAAGTGTGCATAGGCAGACAAGGTTCTTTGGGTGAAAAGTGTGCACACACTTTGCAAAAACTCATAAAGCCCTGCCTGTGGAAAATCACTCTGGAGGGAGCCAGCTTCCCTGGGGAGATGTGTGTAAGTCGAAGCAGTGTCTGGGACATTCCCAAGGGGGTGCGAGTCAGGAGCTGCCACCTTTCCGTTCCGTGGAGCCAAAGGCTCTGTAGACCCTTGTTGCCTTTCTACCTTGCAGAATCTGGCGTGCTTTCAGGATCCCCCAACTTTCTAATAGCCTGCTTCTCTTATTAGCAAGGTACTAGCATGGCTCCTCTGTAAAGGCCCTGCCATCTTCTCTGAGGCTCAAAGAATATGAAGCAAACGCTGGTTCTTCGATGAGAAACATACTGGGTTTGTAAGACAGCAGTTCAGCATTACCCTCTCCGGATCAGTAGTGCTGCCACCCCACTGAGCTAAGCTGTAGGAACTACAATGGGCTTTAGAGAAAAAAGTGTGGAGCGTGCACTGTTGGCTCTGTTTCCCTTCGCATGTGTTTTACGGCCCTTCTGCACCTTCATCTCTACTCTGTTGCTCCACTTCATGCTGTGGAGGGAAATATAAGGTTGTATGTGTTTGGTAGGTTCTGTGTATGCCCATTTTGCTAGGGTATAAATGAAGGATTTAGGTGGCAGTATGAGATGGGAAATGCAGTCTCCAGCACTGCTGGTTACAATAGACTACTTTCTGCATGCTTGGTTTGGAGTGTTATGTTTCAAGGTCCACAAGGAATAAGAATGGCAAATGCTTTTTAATGGAAAACAGTGGCTTTTTTGTGTTACGTTGTTTTGATTTGTCTTTGCTCTGGTACTGCATAAAGCAGAATACTGAGAAGCCTATCAGCTAGCTGCCAGAATGATTTCATGCTCTGTTTTAAAAATTCACCTTAGAGCCTCCTTACAAACTTTTTCCAAAAAAAAGAAAAAAAGAAATTCTACTCTAAATTTAGATATTGATCGTGGGTTTTGGAGGGCAGTTTTAATATCATAAACCTCAGAGAGAAAATGCAATGTCTAAAAAGTCCTCTTGTGGAAGAATTGGGTTATTGGCTTTTTGTAAATTATACCTGTTCACCCAAAAAATTCTTAATGTTGTCCTAATTGTGACTTGTTGCGGTAACTGGATAATGTCAGTCTTGCAAATGCTGTAGTATTCCCAGACCAACAGTACTTATTTAGTAGATTTAAATGTAATAATCAAGAAATTATTTTTAGGAGTTCATTGTGACTGACAATTCAAGTCTCTTGTCTGTTGAAAACACATGACAGTATATATCTCTGTAATAATCTTATCCCCAGTAGGTGTATATCAGTAGTTAAATGTCCTGCAAGACTAACAGTGCCATGCTACTGTATGTGAATTATTTGAAGCATATATATGGTAGAATTCACTGTCTCCTGGAGTCAAAGCAGTTTACACTAAATGGACCATATTAGCAAAATTGGAGCTTATGCCAGCAAATAGTGATTTGCTATTTTTATAATGTTTATTGGCACTATAACCTTAAAAACAAAATTCACATTTAGCAATACTGACAAATAATTAAGAGCAAAACCTATTCTCACAGAAAGCTAATATTGTTTAATAGCTTGTTTCTTGTGCAGACTTATCAAGCTGGGAAGTATTCCTCATCCAGCATAAGTTGTATTTTTAAAGCAATCGGGAAAAGTAAAACTGCCACTTTCAAACAGCAGAGGCTGGGAGGAGTGATGATGATTATTTTTTTTTCAAGCTTAGCATTTTGTCTGTAAACAATTTCCCTTAAGTTATTTTAAACTGTTTTTTAAAAACAAAGTTTAATACAGATGTTAATATTTACTGCATATTTGAATAAACTAATTCTTTACTGGAAATTTAAAGTGCATCTTTTCCTCTCTTATGCTTTGTATTTTGAATGTGGTGGGAGTAAAATACCCTTTTCTTATGTCTACAGTTTTTACGTTTGTAAAGTACAGTAGCAATTTATGTAACTTTTGTGATACAGGGCTATTCTACAAAGAGTATTACAGTATGTGTTGCATCACAAGCTCTTGCTTTGCATGGTTACGTTGGAAAGGTCTCTGATCAGTGCTCGGTTCCCTTTATAGCTGGTAACCACAGTAGCCTATGTTATATAAACAGTCTATGCCTCTTCTTGATGAGGTAATTAAAGTTGTGCAGCAATCGTCTAGTTTTTTTCTCTCTTTTTTAATTGATGTACATTTTGTATGCGTCTTCCACTCCATTGCTTATACCCTTTTAGACATATATACGATGGAGCTGCCCTATTTCTCCCGGCAAACATCTGTGCTCCTTTTGTTTAGAAACAGGGCTGGACTTAGCATGCTGCGTGCTCAACAGTAACAGTGTAAACCTATCTCTTCCTCATCTTATCTCATCAAAATTATATTGGCGAATAAGCAGTGATATCATCAATGTCCTTCCAGTTCTGGAAACAGTATGTTAAGTGCTACAGCTGTTGCAGAGGTAAACTGAGCGGTACCAAACACTGCTTTTCTATGTTCTGCCAAACTGCTATAATCATAGAATCTCACTGCGAGCTGTCTAAACCTCCTTGTGACTCCTGTGGGAGATTCTTGCTGCATTAGTAGTTTCGGCTGGGATTTTCAAAGGAGCCTTATAAAATTGGGTGCATGAATCCCTGTGGTTCCTATGAGATCTGAGCCGTAAGACCTGAGAGAGGTTTTTCTTTTTTCAAAAGGGCTGCCACACAGCTGGATGCAGCAAACGTCCTGAGCCCACACAGGGCTAAGACAAACTGGGTCATTGCACACAAATTACCATCACGATCTATTTGCACATATAGTTAGTCTAACTGCCAGTACACAGCATATCTAGTGGCCCAGTTTTCTCTGTTGACTTCAGCGTGTGTTGGACCAGACCTTTTAACTGTTGCGATGAAATCAGGCCTTGAATTTGCATGAAATCCTGGGTTCTACAACTTTGCCAATATGGTCCATTATTATTGCCTAATAAAACTTATGTACTTTTATGCCTTCAAAAACATTTTTACTTGTACGGAGAAATGAATTCTGATGTCAAAATATTTATTGTGATGCTGATGTTTGTACCTGTCATCCAGCTAAATACAATGCAAATACCTTTGATTCAAGAGAAATATGAATGCAAAATGTATTTATTGTTCTGTGAGTTCTATGTTGCAGAAATGTAAGAACCTAAAAGGGAATGATGTAAAACAGGTGAAAAAAATAAATTTTATGCAACATCATGCTTTTATTTATATACATCTTTGTATGGTGCACTTGAGTTGATCCTGTCTTGATCAGTCCAAGATGTTGTTATTGGTAGTACATAGACTAGATGGTGTATGTTAGGCTTTGAAATGTAATTCCATCGGGAATATAAACCTGAGAAATTATAGAATATTGTTACTGACTGTAGAAACAGTTACTTAATTATAATATCTTTCTGTTATATACATTTGGTTTTCTAGCTGACTTGCTCATCTCCTAAAGTAGAAAAATATTCTGACTTGAGAGATGTTACTTTTCCACCCACTTCAGCATTTGCAAGAAACAGTCTAGTAAAGAATTTAGCCGTTGGTAATCTTATCTCCTAATTTAATTCCTCCAGAATGGTGCTGAATAGCGCTATAAAGGGCATGAACTGAGATTCAGAAATATTTTTTAATGTACCACTGTTTACTAGGTGCCATTTCCCCCACTATTTGTGCTGGTGTATCTCCAAACTGCTGTAAAATTTGTCACAAATTGAGAGCCTCACAGTTTTGGCCACGAGGTGGAGCCTTGGTATTGAAGTAGCCTGCTACAGTTGTGTTTTCTAGAACCAGTTAGTCCCAGAGTACCCAACTGTCCCAAAGACTTTATACGTTCAGTCTTATTTGGAAATTCAGTTTCATAAGTCCTAGCTTTAGGCAGGTCCTTGGTCCAGTCCTGCTCTCGCTCAGAACCAGCGTAATTCCCTGAAAGATGGCCCCGCTTAACCCGGACACATGCTGGAGAAACTGCTGCATAAAGGGCTGCTTTTGGATGAATGATGTGTTGATCGTTAAGGACAAACCTTTTCTTCAGAAGTTTTCATATGTTGAATTGTTGACTGTAAATAGCTGCTGTATCACAGCCCCTGCAATGGTTTTCAGATTGACAGCCCATTACAGCTCTTCTATGCAAGAAGAAGAGAAAGTGGAGTTTATATTTGGATTCTCCCCAGGGGAAATGCCTATAAAATTGAATATGAATGAAATCAATAGGGTTGTCTCAATTTTATAGAACAATTAACGTTCTCAAGAAAATAATAACGCTGGAAATAGAGAATATAATCTATAACTTTGAAAACTTGAGTTTTACAGGGATAAAATTCTCTATAGGACAGTTAAAAAACCTTTACAGAAAAGTTTATAGTTTTCTATTAGACTCCATTCCAAAGTTGTAACCTCTTTCAAGATTAAAAATATTTTGGTGACACAAAGTTAAGGCAAATGTTGAATAAACAGGTTGAGTGATGTTTGCACACATCAGATGAAAGCTGCAGGCTCCAGAAATTACAGTAACAAGACTTCACACTGAAGTGTTACCAATTTCCCGTTATAAATGGGTTACATAAGCCCCATTTAGTGGTTCTTTAATTTATGGACAGCTTTTTTTTTCTCTTCAATAGTGAAATGGATAATTTAAAAAAAGCTAGAAATAGTTTTGCTAAACTCATTTTGGAAAGGGAATGAGAATTTCTGCAATATTTTTTTTCACCCAAGCATTGCATAATACTAGAAATGTCAAAGATTTCCATGGGGTTTAATTTCATTCTTCATGTGGCTGTGGTCATACAAGAAGTTTGAACACTGCAGGGGCTGGCAGATTTTTGGAAGATCACACATCCTGGGATAAGTTTTCAGACTAAATTTTACCAAAGAATGCCAATGCCCTTTTTATTTTTTAAAGTTGTGGTTATATTATACACTGTAGCTTCTTTTGCAGAAAAAAATGGGAGAACTGTTGGCTAGTGATTTGGGATTTTACTAGGCCTGAGCCATTTTATGCGATGCATAAAAATATGCAATAGTCTCTGTTGTAAAGTACCAGGGAAGGAGATGACCTTGTTGGGAGGTGCTTCAGTTTTTGCTTCTTATTTAAAATTAGGCACTTACTTATATAGTCCCATCACCCTAATATCCAAGCTTCTCAGTCTTTTAATGAAGCACCATCCAGCTGTGGCCCACATGTGCAAGGGGTTAAATTGCTGCACTTTACTCTCATTGCTCTGACTGCAGCCCGGACTCCGCCCTGACTCCAGCTTCCCTTCCTGCCCCTGCTGCAGGGTGCAGAGAGGTGCAGCGCCCGGAAGCCCACAACTCTGTGTCCACGTGGTTGTGGGGCAGCTCATAGCTGGACAGCTAAGAGTGAGTCAGGGCACTTAGGCACATGGTGTGGCAGGGGGTGCAGGGTATAGTGGGGGGGCATTGGGATGCATAGTGCAATGGGGGTTGCAGGGTCCAGAGGGGCATGCAGTCGCTGCTAGTGTGGTTCAAGAAGCATGTGGTCCCCTGCCACTTAGAGCTCGGACAGCCCTGTTCTAATGTATTCTTCCTCCCGATGTCCATGGACGCTAAGGAAATGGCATTTTCAGAAGGAAAACTGGGGGACAGAAAAATTGATTAGGAGGGGATGAAACCATTCCAGGCTAACACTTAGCTACTGGGCCAGTCTGCCAGCAGCTAAATACCAGAGCAACAGTATTTATTTGACAAACTAGTTGCATGCTCCCCACCCCCAGTCTTTGCATGGGGTCTCAGGCCTCCAGAATCTGCCCATTTCTGGATGCAGTGTTTCTGTAAACCCCAAATGAAAAATCTTGCTTCCCTGTCCCAGAGGACATCCAAGAGCTATGGCCGGGCAAAAATAAGTTGGTAATGAAAGTTTTGTGATTCAGTGCTGAAGACAGGAGTGTCAGAACAAGGTGGGCAGCGACAACAGCAGTAGCTGCATCGCAAACATACTCACCTATGCCAATCTAAAGCAAACGCAAAATCTGCTGAGCATGCTAATGCTGCTTGGTAACGCCACGTCCCAGGGTTCCCCTGCGGAAGTCACCAGCAAAACATGGATCATGCTTTTAGAGGCTGTTGTATGTGAGGACCCTGAGCCAGGGTACGAATTAAGGGGGAACTCGAGAGGGGGGTGGTTGAGCCACCCCCGACCCATAAGAGATGAGAGGCCCCCTGTAAAATTTGAAAATCATAACCTGCAGGCATCTCTGGTTGGATTGCTGCTTCACTTAGGTGGACTTGTTAATCAATGAACCAGTTTAAACTTTTTGCAGACCTCCCCCCGCCACCAAGAGTCAAAGTGTATTTCAAACCCTGCTCTGAGTAATAACCTTGTATGGAAACTCCTCTTTCATTTCAACTCTTCAAGTACCTGGTGACTCCTCTCAAGTCTCTGCACTCCCTTTGCTACTACTGCTGAATGTAAGTGACTCTAATCAAGGTCCTTTTGCAAGATCTCCATATGATTGTCCGTCTTTTCTTTCCTTCAACCTTTTCCCCCCACCTACCCACCTACTAGCAAGTGTATTTTTGAAAAAGTGAACCTAACAATATATTTTTAAGTATCCTTAACTTGGCTCGTTGCAATCGTGCACGTAAAAGGGAATATTGTGTGCTGTTCAGATTCTCTCAAATAAAGGAGGAGTAACAAGAACAATCTGTGCAAAAGAATTTAGCGCATTAAAGATGGGGGTAATAGTCAGTCTCATTTGTCCCTTTATGTGAAACAGATTTTATTTTAAATGCACACTCTGAGTAGCTTAACTACATCCAGAAACTTGTTTACCAGGGGAAAAGTAGAATTACCCACAATATAAATTAGAGCATGAACAGAGGTGAGCTGATTACACCACAACATTCTGCTCAATCATTTCAGAAATGCTCATATAATTAGACTCTGCTTCTATGAACACACCCTGAAAGAAATTTACTATGCTCATGATTTCATCATGCAAGATATCTACTCGAGCATTGCGTGCCTGCTCCAGAAGACCATATTGGAAGAACACGATTGACTCTAATCATCTCTGTTTTATCAACATTACTACCTCATGCTAGAATTCAAACTCTCGCATGCTTATAGCTTGTTGCCCTGATAACATTTTGTAAAGGGACAAACTTTGGCCACACTCTACATGTTGTGAATCATTATTTCCTCAGGTTGCCTAGTGAATGTGGCCAACCCATTCTTCATTATTAAGGTCTTTACTACAGCTAGTGCCACGTGAAAGAGTGCGTGAAGCAGATCACCTATCTCAGAGTGAATGATGTCATCGCTCTGAAAACAAATGCTATCCAGTGCTGAGTCGATCGTGAAAGCAAAGCACATTTTCCACAGCAGTAGAATGCCTTTGAACCCTTTTGTAAATTTGAAGTTAAGTTTTTGAATAAAAGGCACATTTATAAGGGTGGCTGTTCTTTCTGTCAAACAACGCCTCCTTTCTGATGCAGTGGTTTCTAATGAATCACTGTATTCTGCGTCTGCTGTTGCTATGGTTGCATTCTTTAACTCATTTCTAAGAGGGCCATCTTCATCTCTGGAGATCTTGACGGCATGGCTGGCTTCGAATGCTAGTGAGCTTCACGTTGGGTAGATCAAGGGGGCTGAAAACTCTTGTGGCCCCACAACCAGGCTGCAACACCTTTGGCTGGATCTTGACTCGTCTCAGAATAGGACCAGGGCTGGACTCCTACATGCGAGACCTCCAGGATGCTGCAGAAAGGGAGCCATGTGCAGAGACCATGTCCCCTTCAGTGAAGGACCACCCCACCTTGGTGTGAGGAACACGAGATGGCTAGGGAGGGATATTTTGTTCATTACTACATAGGGTCATGAAAGATGAAAGAAGTCACCCTCATTTCCCCATCAAATTTTGAAGCTTGAATTTCTCCTTTCCTGAATTCTAACTGGGCAAGATTCTCTTTTTCTTCAACTGGACTAGACTATTTTTTCCTTAATATTTCCCAAGATGATTACTATGGCTCTAGCTCCATGGGTGGTACAAAGCTGGGAGCCCCAAAACAAAACTGGCCACCACCTCTAACTGTTTTTTTGCCCAAGCTCATTAAGAGTTGATCTAGATAAGCATACCAATTACAAAGCCAATGAATATGCCCGCTACTGGAGCTGCCCTGGCATTTAGCCACCCAGGTAAATCTTGAGGAAAAGTCTAGTGTAGACCATAAGACTTGCCTACTGTGCAGTGTTCAGGATGTCAGCTTTCTCAGTGGTTGTGTTTGATTTCCATGGGTACTTGCACAGATATTGTCTACATGTGCCCAGGCCTTTGCAAATTAGTTGATTCATACACAAGTTCTGCTCCTTAACTGCATTTTAAAAGTGGCTGGAGTGGATACATCTTGATTTTATTAATTTAGTTTTAAATACTAAATATACCATCTTGTTTTCATTCTGGCAAGAAGCAAATTATTTGGAGACTTGCAATAAAGGGAGGGGGAGGCTGAACAGTCCTTTTCCAAGAATTTGGAAGTGAAGAAATTCTGCCGCTGCCCCCTCCAATAATGCCCACTAGAAACTGCCCTTCCCCCCTACCTGTATCTGGTGCCTCCAAGACCAGGGAAGGTATTTATATGAGAAGGTAACCATCTAAAAAAGGGGAGTCACATAATAAATATTGGGTCTGAGCCTATGCTATTCACATGTCTGACTTCAGTGGTGGAGCAATTTTTACTGTTCCAATGTGTAGGAACTTGGACCTTCTCCACACTGCCAGTTGGCCTATACAATGAAGGGGAGGGCACGGAGACTGAGATTATATGTTACCAACCCCTCATCTACTTGCCTACCCCAAATACAAACCTCCTGCAAGCTTCAGCATCCTGCTATTTATTTATCAGGATGTGTTGCTGCCTTTTAGCTAAGGCCAGATAAATTCCCTACAGTAACAGTTTACATTTCAGATCAAGACGAGTGCCAAAATGTTCCAGCCAACTTACTTAGGCTATAGAGTGTACTTTCAATTGGTGCTGCTGAGTTTTTTCATCCAGGACATCTCAGACATCAAGTTTGGTGCTTTAATTGTGCTGGAAGGTCTGATGTTTCCCTTATGTGGTAGGGGAGGTATATTTGCCCAGGTCCCAAGAAACAAAGTAGTCTTTTACACCAGCAGTCCCCTCTGATCAGGACCAGGGAGAAAAGTCCCCTGCATAGATTTTGAGGCCTGTGTCTCCAGCTGGTGGAAACTGGCACCCATTTACATCCATTGACTACCTGGCCGTTATTTGCTCATGTCAAACTTTGAGTCCCACAAGATGCTGCGATTGAAGCGAGAAGCTAATTTGTACAGGTGTAGCATTCACCATAAATATCCTCCCACAGAGAGAAACCTCTCGTATTTCACATCTGAGTGACAGCTCTTGCCCTTAGCAGCCCATGTTTCTTTTTATCGTTGCGTTATTAGGATACCATGCAGTGATGTGATTTATAGCTGCCTTCGCTCGTCTCTCTTACAGGCCAGCTCGTTTTGCCATTCCAGCTTTGGAGAAACATAATGCAGCAAAGCCTTCAGTAAAACCAGAGCCTGAAGGAAATATCAGGTGTTAACATCCAATAAAAATCTAACATGCCTGAATAAAATTGGATTGCAATGTACGCCTTATATGGTCCAGACAAGAACTGACCTAATTCAGAGTTTTTATTATGGTGGCAGGTAAGTACTAATTATAGAATCTGGACTTCATCATGAACTGACTTGTCAAGTTAACTTACTGTCTGAAGTGCCTACAATTACATTGTGAAGGATTTCTATATCCTTATATAACCGAGCACGTTTGCTCTCGAAAGAAACCTAGCAACTAAATTTTCAGGTGATGAAAGAAATACTGCAGTAGAAATAATACTTTGGGGACTGCTTTATATGTTTGGGGGTAAATTAATGACTGGTTGTTTTTTTTAAACGGTGCACAAATACATACTTTTAAACATTTTTCCTTTCAAACACCAACTATTTTAACAGCAGTGTAAATCAGATTTTACAGACCGCATATTTCAAGTATGAAGTTCATTAAATGTGTGAAATTTTAGGTTAGCTGCAGGGTGTGGCCAGTGTCTACAGTAATGAATTGTAAATTGTGCTTAGAATTTAAGGTCAAATGCCCTAGTCAGGGCTGTGATTTTTAAAGTGATAGCATCATTTTTTTAAATCCCTTTTATCATCATCATTATGGTTTCATCTACATATCAGCTGCTAATTCTTATACCTTTAGTCTCCTATTCACCCTCAGCCTGTTATGCAGCTGTTTAATCAGCCTGCTGCATTGCAGTTTATGATTAACAAGGAAAATTCAATTGGTGTTCGTGCAACTGATGCCATCTGCTGTGCTAGGACTTACATCGTTTTATGAGCCAAATTCTGCCGTTCAGTGAGAGAACTCTGCTCCCCATCACAGGATTAAATCTATTGGACATGAGAAAATCATTTCACAGCTACAGTGGAACATAACCTTCATTTAACATTACCCACTGATGCTACACAACAGTTCTCGGTCCAAGGAAGTACAATTTTTAATTGATATTACAGAAGAAATGCAATGATTGGAGTTATCAGAGAACTAGTACCCTCGGAGTACTATAGTCTTTTCACTGTTCCAACTTTAAGCCACCCATTTCTAAATAAAGGGATATTATGTACTGCCACACATCTACTTTGCCTGGGTTGATTTGATTTCACGAGGTATTTGCCCTTTTCAAACAACATTCATCTGCTGGAGTTGCTATGTCTTTGTTGCATTCTCGGTAGTTTTCGGCCCTTCTTGAGGAAACGCCAGCAAAGAGCCAGGGGAAAGGTGCATGCAGCCAGTGATGAAACCTTCAGTTTCAGCTTCATTTGCACTCTAAGTCAAACGTTGAACCCAGAGGTTGTTCACTTTCCATAATATAAGACTACAGGGAACATCTAAGACAGCGCTCTTAACCTTTTTAGACTCAAGGGACCTCTTGTAAAATGGTCAGCTCTTAGTTTTCACTCTATTTTGTTACTATAGAAAAATAATAGAGCAATTTTTCTGTTACAAAGAATCCGGAAAGACCACAATAGGACAGAAAGTTTTTAACGCTATGGATTCCTGCTTCCTATCCCTGGGTTTGTCATGTGAACAATGTTTGCACAGATCTCCCTCACCCAGACCTCCCTGTCCTGTAGCGGGCATGGGCGTCCCATGGGACTGATGAAAGACTGCCGCAAAGTACCCAATTAATAAGTTGGCTTTTTCCTGGGCATCAGTTGCCCCAACTGGTTCAGCAGGGGTCCAATGTTGCCCTTGCTTTTCCTCCAGCTCCCCACATATCTGAAAAAGGACTTTTTATTGTCCTTGATGCTCGAAGTTGTTGGAGTTCAATTGCAGCCTTGGCTTTCCTGGTTTGCTCCCTGCAGGACCAGACCAGTGCAGAATAATCCTCCTTGGAGGTGAATCCCATCCTCCATCCTATGCAGGCCTCAGGAGGTCTGCTAGGTCCCTGGAGAGCCAGGAGGGCTGCTGTATCCTTTTGCCTTTCCTCTGAGATGGAATAGACTTAGCTTGTGCATTGAGGATCATTCCCTCGAGGAGCAACCACTCGTCTTGAACTCCCCTCCCCCTGGGGTCATGGTCCCTTAGGGCCTCACTGACAAGCCTCCTGAGCTTGTTAAAGTTGGCTTTCCTGAAGTCAAGGACTTCTGTGTTGCTGACTGATTTGCCAGCTTTATGGCGGATGGTGAAGGTGATCAGCTCGTGGTCACTGTCACCCAGCTTCCCATCGATCACTAGGTCACTGATTAGGTCATCCCCTGTAGCCAGTACCAGGTCGAGCAGCGCTTTGCCTCTCATTGGCCCATAGACTTCTTGAGTCAGATAGATAGAGGTCATCCATGCACAAGAGGAAGCTTTGCGACCATTCAGATTTTGCTGAGTGATCCTCCCACAAGATGTTTGGGTCATTGAAGTCACCCGTGACAACCATGGTCCTGGAGCATGCGGCCTCAGCTAGTTCCTGGGCAAACTCCTGGTCAAGCTCAGGACTTTGGCCAATTGCATGTGTAAACATAACCAGCAATCTCCATGTATGATCCCAGTAAGTGCAGTCACAAAAATGGTCAGATCCTCTGCTACATCCAGTTTCCACTGAATACAGCAGGAGAATAGGGATTGTTAAGGTACTGATTATGGTTCCCTGGTCCTCTGTTTGGCCATGGCCATTGACTTAAGCTGACTGCTCTAAATTAAACCAGATGACCATGTTTACTTTGGGACTAATCACTAGCTGGGGATAGCCAGAGTACCTAGTTTCTTCTTTCCTGTTTCTTTCTGTCCCTTGTGCTTGGGCTTCAGGGAAAGAGGTATATGAATCAGCTCTGTTTCTGCCACTCCTCCAAACCCAAGGAATCCCCAGCTGGGACTTGAGGAGGCAGACAGGGGCCAAAAATCTGGCCTTATGAATGCAATTGTTCATGCATTTTTCATACACTGTTGTACACCTACTCATGCTCTGGCCAGTGGCTACCATTAAAATGATTTAAACACTAAAAAAAAACAGTAGTTTACCAAGCAGTAAAGCATGGTTTATTTGGGTTTTGCCTCTCCAAATGTGATTAATGTCCATCCTAATTATTCCAACAGGGCAATTCCTCTAGTTGGCTGCCTCAGTTCTGAGCCATGGCTTACAGCAACATTTAAAACCACAGTTTTATAGTCTTTGAGACAAAATACCTTTGGCCAGAACCCAGCATCTTAATTCATAGTCTCATTCATGGCTCTTATTTTATTTAATTAGTTTTGCTTTTAAAAGAGATATTAGTTCAATTTTATACTACATACATGTCTGCAAAGTGAGCTGGAGCTGCTACAACAATCATCGATAGCAGTTTGCAACACACTGTCCATCTGAAGAGCTTAAGTGTCCCCTGAAAACAAGGTTTGATGTTTAGATTAAAAAAAACAGAAATCATTCAATGTAAACATCCTCTTTTAAGCAAGTTGACTGAATCGTACTGTACAAAACAAAGTTCAGATTTCAGCTCAATTTCATACAGATCCTATGCTGCAATCTTCAAGTACTTCCTTAGGCAAAACTCTTATGGACTTCAAATATATATACAAGGATGTAATGAAGCATTAATTTCTAACTAATTGTACTTTACAAAATTAACTTATCCCAGTGGAAATTTCATATACTCTCTGATCGCAATTTTTACTCCATATTCCCCTGCCTTTTGTCCACATGGTCAGTTATATTCAGTCGAATGCTTAACACTAGTCCTAGTCTACTGTGTTTTAAATCTGTAAACTAATCTTCTACTTGGATCTTTCAGAAATGTTGCCTTCTTTATCATGATTTTCATCAGTAGCACTGCTTCAGTCTAGTCTGAGCCGACAGCCTCAGCAGTATGCCTATGTTCTTCCTGCTGCTGTGCCTGACACACTTTGGCAAGTCTTGTGAAGGTGACAGTTCCTCTTTATGTATATTGTTCTTCTCCCTTGCAGCATCTGCTTTGGTCTGGTCCATCTCTAATTTCTCAATCTGGTTGAGTAATCTAATTCCGCTAGTGAAACATTGTTCCCTATGCCATCATTTCTAGAGGTTGGCACATCCTAGTTTTAAATGTCTCATATGAGTGAGGCTTAAGGAAGAATTTCATTCTTTCAAGAGATCCTATCCCAGCATCCTAGCAGGACTCCCATCAGATGTGCAAGGTGGTGATGTTGCTTGAGATTTGTCATTGTAAGATACAAATTCTGGTGTAATCAATGGCAGCAAGCAGCAAGAATGCTTGTCCAAATACCTGCTATGTGTGTGTGCATACTTCATTATAACAGGGGTGTAGGTTGTAACAGCGTTGGTCTAAGGACATAGGCAGACAAGGTGCTTTGGGTGAATCTGATATCTTTAAGCTTAAATATTTAAGGTGGTCTAATAAAAGATATCAGATTCACCCAAAGAACCGTGTCAGCCTACTTCATTATAACTATCAGGAATCTTGTGGGCGTTTTCAAAACATCTCCTTTCACAGATGAAGATTCTTAACCAGTGTATTAGCATAGTCTGATGTTTGGTATCATTCAAGACCCCGAGTTTCAGGTTGCACAATTTATTTTGGCCTTTGCTTGAAAACATGGTGCCAGATTTCCCAAAATCTGAAGTACAATTGTGCGATTAGTTTTCATCCATTGCTGACCCCTTGCTTTCAAATCTGGCAATAGTATGCACCAGTTAGCAGAGATTAAGTAGTCAAGATAACTATTGTATGTGCAGGCATGAGTCTGTTGTTAAAAATCCACTCTGCCGTGGTATTTTTCCCCATATTAAGAACCTTAAAGACTTCTAGGATAATGATGCTGCAATAAATAACTTGACACACTGTAGATGGCATGTGTCATAGCTACTGAAACCGCTGTCGTCTCCAATGCTTCGGCAAGGTTGGTCTGAGTAAAGGCTGCAAGAATAGGCTCTATGGTTCTGATAAGAGTTCGTGCAAAAGTGTCATGTTTGTTCCAAAGGCCGTTTAAAAAAAATCTCCTAACTTTCCTTACTAATCTTATTTTATTTGTGGTTTTGTTTTTTTGAAAACTGTGCATGGTAAAAAAGAAAAAAACCCAGTTTTAATTAATTTTTTTTTAAAGTTTTCTGAACCCTTTAACTGAAAGCCATATTTTTATCAGCACCTACTATTCAAACTGAAAGCAAATAGCTCCCAGTAACAGAAAATTTCAAACAAATGAGAATTTTCAAATTAGAGGAAAACCATTTTTTCATTTGGAAAAAATGTTCTAAGGGAAAACTTCAACCAGCACTAGCTCGAATCCTTCCATAAGCTCCATGTGGGTGGACTCCCTGAGCCAGGTGGAGCTTATTATAAGATCAGACACTTGGTTACAACTTAACTAAACTACTGAGTATATTTTTCAGGCAAGAGCCATGTCAGAAATAGAAAAAGTTGGTGCTATACTTTCTTGGAGTCCAAATGCTGTAGGAATGTTACAAAATGGAGAGAGATGAAAATTTGTATTACCTAAGCAGGCCAAATTGCAGAGGTTGGAGTGTTTGATCCTAACTGAATTTATTTGGGCCTGAAAGAGCTCAAAAGGGTAACTTAGCAAGGTTAATGCCTTAGCAACTTTCACTATCTGGCCTACATTGCATGTGAGGGCTGATTCAGTGAAAACTTTATTTATTTTGGAAGGATGGTGATCTTTTGTCAAAAAGACTCATTGTTGCTATGAGCCTGAAATACTTTTACAAATGGAAAATAGAAATGTCTCCATGAAGACTATTATGATAAACCCAGGGCAGCTGCCACAGTGGCCTGAGAACATATCCTCAGGAAGCCTTGATGCCTTGATCTTCTAGGGAGCATGAGAAAAAATTGGCATTTCATTTTTACTGTGAATGTAACGCTACAGATCTTTCTGGTTGCTACTGTGGACAGTTTCCTAATCAGCAGTTATGTAAATTTAACCCTGTTTACTCAACACTTTCCTTGTGGGGAGGTGGGAAGAACAGGATGGTATAAAATTCCTTCCCCAGCAAATAACTGCAGGCCACACAACGATGACGCACCTGACTTCTCAGGGAACACCAGTGTGTCACACAACAGAATATACAGTAGACCCCTCTGTTTACTCCAGACCCTGGAGATATTCCAGTGAAAACCCACATCGATGGCCTCTGGATCTACTTGAATACAGACCTAGTGGTCAAATCTAGCCTTCTGCCATGCCTTCTCATGTCCATTCCTACAGTCTTCCTTTGTGATGGGTTCTGCAGTCCCTGTGTGAAGTCCAGCTCTACAGGATGCACAGTCCCCTTGCCCGTCTCCAGGACCAGCAACCTCCTGTCCTGAGAGAGCTCATTAGCCCCTCGGCTAGATATTCAGCTCAGAGAGGTGAGCATCACTCAGAGCCAGAATTGCATCACTGAAACTAAGTGTCTCTTCTATTGTACTCAAGTCTTTACTCAAGGTTTATCACTGTATCACCATAACCATGCTGTTCTGTAACTGTGCATGAAAAGAGCTGCAAAAAGTATAAAATGATACTCTTGATGCAAGAGCCCAATCCTCTGCAGCTCATCAGCTCTGAAGTACCTTCGTTACATCCCTCTGCCTCTTTCCCATCTCATTTCGAACCTTACCTGAAAACTTCTGCTGTCATGCGGTGAACTTTTCCTGGCCTCTGCCTTTACATTTCTCTCTCCCTCTACTTGTGCAAGCACTCCAACAGGGTTTGAAGGTGCCATCTATTGTGCAAATGCATGCAACAGTGTTATGTGATCATGATTTGAGCCTATTCATTGAATTGCAGGGTGCCTTTCGACTGGCCTTTATCCCCTGAGACTGGTTAAAGGTTGTTATTAGGCGCAAGAGAAATCACCGAGGTCTTTCAGATATACGGTCTATTTGGTAAATGTCATTCTTTCAAACTCTCAACCCCAATGTTAATTAAGGAGCAAATTTTGCTGGAGATAATGAATCAGAATAATTAATGTGGCCTAGGCATAGACAGATCAGAGATTTTCAACACTATGTCCCATGAGTCAGTGCTTCAGGTCCCTGCAAGGACCCCCTGGGTATCAGCTGTCACCTGAAATCACTTTCTGACACCTTGGCTTGGGTTTGCCACTCACAGGAAAGGAGAGGTGCCATGTTCTGCTGGGGAAACTGGCATGGCAGTGAAGGGAAAGTATTTCGACTTGGAGGTGGCCCTCACCGGAAGAGGGAATGTCCTCATGAAGGAGGAATAAATAGCTCTCTCCCTTCTAAAAATAAAACCCCTTAGTGATACCAAAGTAAGAAAGGAAAGGAAAGAGGGAGGTATTTGGCCTTCCTTTTGAAAAGGAAGCTAAAAATAACTCCCTCTCTATAAAAATATCTCGTTTCTAAGGAAAGTCTCTACCCCCACCTTGAGCTCCGTACAGTTATATAATATGTGAACTATCCCCCTTCCCTCCATGGTCACTCACAAATCTCTGGTAGCAGAAGCCAGATGGAGAAAGGTTCCATCAGGAAAGTTTAACTCAGCTGCGGAGCTGGAGCCAATGGAGGACACAATTCTCTCGCTGAACTCTCCAAAAGCCTTGGAAATCTTACAGTTGTGTCATATGTTGGTTTGGGGAATGCTAGCATTACAGAGGCAGCCGCCAGGCCTGGTTTTTTTTTTTTTTTTCTTCTTCTTCTTCTTTTTTTTACTTTTTGCACTGAGTTTAATTTGGGTAGCAGGATTCAGCATTTTTAAGTTGGAAAAACCTGGTGCAAGGAGATATTTTAGGAAAACTCTGTCATGTGAACTAGCCAGAGCGGATCAAACTGAGCTATTAAAAGAAACAAAGTGTATTTTTAACCGGTCCAGACTGGGGAAGCCAACCTGTGTGCCATAACCACTGAGCTGTGACTGCTCCCCCGATTATAGCGCAGCGTGGGATGAGGCGAAGCTTTCCACCGGGGTAGCCCATTCTCCACTCACTCTGGGATACCCTTTGGCAGATCATTCCCTTCTGCCCTCATACACCCCAGCTGTTCCTTCCTCTCATCACATGCACTTGACTGCTCTCCTCTGATCACTGTCACCTCACTACCACCCAGCCCCTTCCATCACCCCCAACCTTGAGCCCCACTTCGATGAGCCTTCACACACTTTCCCCAACTCCTCAAGGTTCGATGAACATCTCAGAGAAACCCTACTACAAGCAAGGCTGTAATCAATCCTGCAGCACCAGGACCAGGGCTGAGGGATCAGCTGAAGGCTGCTGGGTCTTTGGAGACAGAACATGGTTAATTGCTGTGTCACAGCAGTTAATGACCACAGAGCAAAAATCAAGGAGCCAGCACACCAATGTTCAATTCAGAGAGGCAACTGCTTTCTAGCCCTGAAATCACTTGCTGGAGAAGGAAGATAAATGGTCCTACAGATTTTCATAAGAGTTGTAAGAAAAGTAGACTATAACCTAAGCTGAACAGATAAATAAACTGTTATATGGGGGCAAATACTGGTTGCTAGAGGTATTTCCATGACCCCACGTCCAACTGTGGAAGAAAGAGCAGATGCTAATGTTGCTGGAAGGCCCTGTGTCTGTATAATACAGTATTTTGACATTGTCTTGCATTGTGGGGGTCAGAGAGGAGAGGGGCCCACAAGGAGTGCGGGCACTGAGTCCCTTCCCCTTCAATCAGCTCTCAAAAGCAAGATGGATTCAGTGGCTCCTGCTACAGCCACATTCAAGCTAACATGACCACTTGCCCTGCACTGATGGTGAAACAAAATGAAAGAATTGGCCAGAACAAGAAGTTGAAGGTCTGCATTGGGGGATCAGGAGACTCAACAGGAAATGGTTTTTAGGTCAAGATAAAGGTTGTAATCACCACCAACACCCACAGCCGCAATATCCGCCCATCTGGACCCCACCTGTAGACCAGGGTGCTCCCGAGCCCCTCATTTGGCAAGAATGCCATGCACCTTCATTTAAGGGAGGCAACGTGGATCCCTAGCTGCTGGACAGCCCTGCTGACACTCATGCTCCCTGCTATGTGCTTCCAGGGTTCAATGGAAGTACGTTACATAACAGACTCTTGGAGCTGAGGAAGGGACAGGGTATTTCCGCCTCCTCGCGTCCAAAAATGACAGAGCCTAGGAAAGTGAGTTTCCCTGGCCGGCCTGCAGTTGCTAGCCTGCAAGACAACAAACTAGAGAAGCAGAAAGTTTGATTGGGATACCTCCTTCGAGCTGATTTGGGGACTCAGAGAGTGAAAAATGGAAATGTCCTGCCGGTGCCAGCCAGCTAGCTCTCCGTGCAGGAGAAGTCCAAGTCCATCTGCAAAGTGACTCACTCGCTGTTGCTACCCAAGATCCTGTCTGAGCTCGACAACAATTTCAGCTGAAAATGTAAATTTCAAGGCTTGACTGGCTTGTAGGAGAGCGGTGGGGGGAGCCAGCAGGGTCCGCTTCATACCGCTGACCTCTTGATCTCTCCTGCAAACATGCCCCTGAGCCCTGGAAGACCCTAGAGAGGCTTCTTAACCCAGCAGTGAAAACTGTACATTGTAAAACACTGTGGGGGTCACGACATCCTTGCCTTTATTTTCCTGTTGTCTTTGCCTTTATTTTCCTGTTTATCCCTCGCACGTGTAAACACAGGCGTTGTCTTGGTTTCAGAAGCTTCCTTGGCTATTTCACCCTTGCCGAGCTCCACGTGGATCAATGGAAATCCAGGGGGCTGCTTTTTTTTATTTCGCTCGCTCGCTCTCTTCTTCTAAATGGGTCTAAAAATAGAGACAGAGGCAGGCTTGTGAAATGACACTCGACAAATTTATGGACTGCTTTTTTTCTTCTTGCTGCCTAAAGAATCAAGCGAGTGGTAAGAAGGAGCTGTCTCCTCTTGCCAGCAATGAGAAGGGTACGACTAGGGCACTGGCCAAGTTCAGGGCTATAAATAAAAAAGATGGGGGGACTTGAGTTTTGCGAATGATTTATCCAAAGGGAAAAAAAGCAGGAGCAGCTCGCAGCGGTCCCCGCCAAGCGGAGGGGAAACGTGCACACAGGAGCCCTGCTGCCTCGCAGGGTTTTGCAGCGCCTGCAAGTTTTGTTTTAAAAACACACACTGGGATTTTTAACATCATCCATATTTCTTTCTCTCCCGCTCTCTAACTTTCTGCTCAACAATTAAGTGCTTGTGCTGCAGACTGAGAAAAGCCACAGAGCTGCCTTGGCCCGGAGCTGGGAGACGTCATGGATTCCTGAGTGTGAAGTTTGCAGGAAAGCCCTCAGTTTGGGAGATGGAGGCGATCCAGGGGTTTCCATGGCACTGGGATAAACAGGAGGAAACAGTGAGGGAATCCCGTTATTTTACAGCATTCAAAGACTATAAACACTCGGAGCAGGGAAGGAAGTGGCCTTTCCCTCTCTAGTAACCCACATCTCAGCGCCGAGAACTGCCTTCACTTCAGGAACACGCTCAGCCCCGGCCGGAGCCCTCTCTGCCCCTCCAGCCCCACGCGAGGCGGCAGCGGAAGGGGCTCCCTCTCCTCCAGCCCCAGCGCCTGAATATGGTTTAAAGGAGATTTTTTCCTTTTTTTTTTTTCCCCCTTTTTTTTTTTCCCTTCCCCCCCGGCCACCGCTTTATTTATTTATTTTTATTTTTTTGTAATTATTTTTAAATCCTCATGCAGAGAGAAACTGCCTGCAGGCTGGTTCATTACCACCACATCATGAGGTCTGTGGATCCAGGTAAGAGGCTTCTGCATCCTGCGCGTGCGCGTGCCCGTCGGTGCGTGGCTGTAGGTGGGCAGACGCCGCGCTCGGCGCCCGGCCGGGCCGGGCCGGGGGTCCCGGAGGGGCCTGGCCGCCCCGCGGGCGCCGGGAAGGGTTAAGGAGGAGGAGCCGGCGCTGCCCGCTGTCACACGCCGCCGAGCCGGTGCCGGGGCTCCGGCCCCTGCAGCCGCGCCGCGAGCGGAGGCAGGTGAGCGGCTCGCGGCAGGGGCCGCCCGGTCCCTCTCGCGGCTCCCGCCCGCGCCCAGCCCCGCCGCGATGCCGGGGAGGCGGCCCCAGCCCGGGCTCTGTCAAAGGCCTTTATGTGCAGGGAGATTGGTGGTGACGATGTGTTTTCTTTTGCCTCAGCAGCTCTGATGGCCCAGAGGACACCTGCCAAAACACACTCATTAACACTCCCGCCCTCAGGGGCTGATCCAGAGCTCATGAAAGTCCTGTTGACTTGACTGGCCTTTTGGATCAGGTCCCTGCTGCTCTTTTCCCCCCTCCCAGGCTCAGACGCACAGGCCTGGCTTTCTCTGGCCATCAGTAGCTCCCCTGTCCTGCCGGTGCTGTTCCTTCACCCCCAGAAGTATTTGCATCCCCCTCCCTCTTTCCTCTGGCTCATCCCAAAGCATTAACAGGCTGCAGCGCAAACAGGGGGAGCTCATTTCACCCCTCTCTACGGCCACCTGCTCTGTGAAATCAGCTCCTGGGCCAACGTACCGAAAAACAGACGGTACACAGACCTTGGATAAGAGCTAGCGAGGTTTCTTGCACCTCTGTCCTGGTTCTCCAGGGCAATTCTCCTCCCTCTGCCCATCGGCTTTGATGCGAGTGGTGGCCATGGACAACCATTGGCCTGGCTGGGGAATTTGGATTGAAAACTGTGGCGATAGCTCTTGCTCCTAAAGCTGCCTGAAAGATTTCTCAGGGTTGGGAAGTTGGCCCAGGGCAGCCACAGAGGTGAAATCTTTCAGATGGCTTTAGGAGCAAGAGATTCCAAATTCCCCAATCAGACCAATGCCCTGGTGGAAGGCGAGAGGTGAAATGAAGAGCTGGGACTTTTCAGGTGCAGCTTTTGGAACCTGACTACACAAATTGCCAGTGCAGTAAATTACACAACACTTGAGCTTCTCATTTAGACACCTTACCCCTAGGCCCAGGTCCTGCCCTCTGCCCACAGACAAAGCTCCCACTGAAGCCACTCCCACCCCGGGGAGGTGGGAGGAGAGGCTACTGCTTGGGTTGATTCACTCTAATCCCTCTAATCCTGCTACCTACAATTTTCCAGAGTAGCCTAAAAAACGAAGAGCTATGCTATGCTGAGTCATCCCTAGGCCTGTTATTCTGTAATACTGCAAAAAGCTCACGGTACTTCTGGTGTCTGTGTTTTCCTTTGGGAGGGTTTCTGTATATTAGACATCAAGAGCACAGGATGCAGTAATGCCATGAATGGAGAGCTTATAAAAGGTACGGCATTCATAGCCCTGGGCAAGGTCTTCTATGTATAGGGTAGGCTCAGCAGGAACAATGATACTTTGCTTTTTGCCTAGTGGCCGTGTCTCGGTCTAGAGCCCTCTCTCCAGGTGAGAGAGTGCTTTTGTGTATCCTTGCCTCCTTGACCCAACACGGGTGCAAATGCCAACAAGAGCAGTGCTGTCCTCAAGGTGGCTATCAGGCCACTAGGATGGGTCTTTTTTCCTGTTAGTTGCCAAAGAGCCATCAGATGTGAATGACTTCAACCAAGTGACCCATTTCAGGTTCTTGGAGCCACCCAGTGTTGCCTGGTGGCACTATGGGTTTGAAAAGGGCTTCACCTTTCTATCTGTGATAATGCCCTAAGGCAGTGGTTTTCAACCTTTTTGCATTTGCAGACCCCTAAACAATTTCAAATGGAGGTGCAGACCCCTCTGAATTGTAAGTGTGGGTATTTATTCACATACTTCTAATTGATCACAGCCATCTTTCGTGGATGCCTTAGACACCCCAAGGGGTCTGCAGACCACAGGTTGAAAACCACTGCCCTAAAGAGAAAGACTGCTGGATGGCTGAGTGTGAGCTGTGTGCCCTCTAGCAACTACCAATTCATTTTCCAAGTCTTTCCTACAGCAAAGAAATTGCATGCACAGATGTGGATGTGGCACTGTCATAACTAGGGCACTCTTTTATAACATTCAAATAGATATTTTGACTAACTGAAGAAATGTTTCATCATTCCCCTTTGGATGGGTCAGGGATAATAATATCTTAGAAGTTCTTTTCCACTATTGGCTTAATTTTCTTTCTCTCTCTTTTTTTTTTTAACTCTGATATGTACATTCCATGGGTTTGCAGAACAGACTTGAGAACTTAATGGGAACATGGAGATTATGAGCAATTTTTCCACTGGCTTTTCTTGCCAAACCACTTTGAGACTGAAATTGGGGGTGATCTCTCTGACTCAAGCTGACCCCAAAATTGGATGCTTGTGTTTGTTTTCTTAAAGAATGCAACAGATATAAGATTCCCCTTCCCCCTTTTCTTTTATAAGCCCCTTTCTCCCTCCCCCCAAAGAGTCATTTGTAGTCTGAACCCAACGGGCTCACTTTTAAGAGCTTAGAAAAACTCTGCTTAAACTCTGAAGTTTAAGGCTCCTATTGAATTTTTAGTGTCTGACACATATCCCATTAGAAATATCTGTTTTGTTTTGTTTTGTTTTGTTTTTTAATCATTAAAAAGTCTTTCTCTGTTTCTAAGCATTATATGTAGGTGCAGTACTTTTTATGTGATCCTTTTCAGTTTTGTTTAGGCATATTGCAGGCCTTGTATTGTTTTCCATATAACTGAGTATAAACTAAGGTTAACTTAGCCCGCCTACCATAACCTTGCCATATTCAACACAAGAAAATTGTCTAAAATTTGCTCCTATTGCATTTTTCAGGCTAATGATATATAGGCAGAAATTGAACATGATGCTGTAGTGAGTGATTGGTTTAGAGTAGACCACTACCAGAATTTAAATTTGATAAGTTCTTTGAACATCACTGTAACAGCAATTGATACGACATTAGAAAACACTTTTTTCCCCTTTCTTTTTGGAATCCTACCCACCCAGTGCATAGGTATTATAATACTTGCACACTTTTAAAATTTGTAAAGCAAAGCAAATCCTGCCAAAGTCAAATGCTGATCCAAGTACATGGAAAATGCCTCCTTCCATTCTCCAGTTCCCTGAAATGGTAATATGCACACGGTGTATTCCTAGTCATGCATTATGTTGAATTAGCTGCAAGGGGAGGTAGCTGCGATTTCTATTAAGGTTGACAAGGAGAGATTTTTGCTTCAGCTCTTTAAACACATTTTTAGCTTATGAAAATGGCATTATTAAGAAAATATGAGGTCACTGTAAGTCATGGGACCTCAACCTGAATATTGTGAACCTGTGTAGAGTGGTGACAACCATGGCCTTCCCATGCTGGTCAGTGAGAATGAGTCCCAACTAAATTAGTGAAGGGCCCCTGTAGTTGAAAAGGTAACTATTATGATGTTCTACAATGTGTAGAACCTAATAGTTGGGCTGGAGCTAGTTCTGTATTGTGTGGATTGGGCCATTTCTAAGGAAAAAAGAAAAACACACTGGTGATGTTGGAATTGTTTCAGTGGCGCTTAGAGCTCTGTGAAGGTGAAACACCTGGTTCTAAGAGGCATCGTTATTCTGTAGGATCTATATTCACCATATTTCTGCATTATAGGTAATATTTATGTATTATAGGTGTGAGCAGTAAGAATAAGCCCCATTTTATTCCTGTTGAGTGTAGCTGGTAAGTTAACAACATGGCTTAAAACAGGGTAAAAGTTTTGGTGTCCCTGATCTGAGCTAATCCCTATATTTCTCTGTCGATGTTAGTACACACCCCTCCCTGCTCTCTCCCCTCAATGTATGGTAATGATTTACGAGTCTGAAATATTGGTGGAACAAGTTTAAAATGATATGGCTTTCTTGGAGCACAAATAGTTCTCATAGAAGTTAAGCCTAAGCTGGCACTTATCTCTTAACGTGTTCCCAAACGTGTTAGAAAATGAAGGGTTAAGATAAAGCAGCAAGGTTAGAACATCTTCTTTACTGCTTTCCTGCCAACCCCTCCAGATCTTCATTGCAATGCTCACCATTTCAGTGGAGAGGAGATTATGCAATCTTTATGCTGGTGCAGACTATTCCCTTTCTCTTTTGACTCATCCTGATGATGCTGTAATATTCTATGCCTCGTTAGCCCACGTAGTGCTAATTCAAGAGTATCGCACACATTTCAGTTTGATTGTTTTGTTAACGACATTTCAATAAGGGGCACAAGGCTAGAAGGGCATCACAACATCAAACAAACCTCCAGACTGCATTTTTCCATTTTAATTTTTTTTCCGTCATTCAAATTTTTCAGGATGACACAGGTCTGGTTTGACTTTCAGAGGAGGGCAAAGGAAGAAGGCAGGGAGGCAAAAAGAAAATGCCTTTATGTGAAATGTTTATTCTTTACCAAAAATATTTGATCTTTGTTAAAATTGCAATGTTGAGAACTTGTTGGACAACAGCAGGCAGTGCTCTCTGTTTGGGTGAGCCAGTTTGTATATGGTTATTTAGATGGTCCTGCGTTAGCTTGTAATTGTGTACACATGTAGTTGGCAAGCCCTCTTCAATGATAGTATAAACTGTAATGCCCAAAGTTAAAAGGGATTATGACAAAATATTTAACAAAACCAGAAGCGATTTTCTGGAGCGTCTCATGAAGGGAATGCTGAAAAAGAAGCCAACAATGCAAAACAAAGGCAAGCACTTTTAAGATTTTTTAAAATCAAGGCCTTTTTCAAATAATGCATCAGAATCTACTAGTCGCAGAAGTTCATCCAAACAAAATATTAGGGAAAGGATTCAAACCCACACCCCAGAAGAGTGGCCTAACTACCACACCATGGGTTTAACTGATCATGATTTTTAAATGTATAATAAATTGGCTATAAAAAGAAACATCCTACACCCTGGGGTTCAGAAAGTAGGATCTCCACACCTCCTCAAGGTGAAGGCCCAACCTGATGAGTCTATGTCTCTGTTGTACCCCCTTTTCCTAGCCCCAGGTATATTGCATTCGGTCTGTATACGAGTGTCTCTTCAAAAGGACTGGTGGCCAAGGCATTCTTTCAGACGGAGGACATCCCTGAACCCAGACCCACTCCTATCCCTGTGCTATTATCCCCATTACCATAAAGAAATTCAGAGCCCTGATCCTCAGTGGTGTTTAACTACCTTTGAAAAAACATCTTGCTGTGATTTGCTCAAGGTCACACCGAAACTCTGCTGAATAACAGGGCATTGGATCTAGATCTCTCGTGTCCCAAAGAAGCCTCACCGCCAGGGAAAAGCAGGACCGATTCCATTTTATATTTAACAAAATGGAAATAGCCCCAGTGTGCAGGGACTGGAATTTCCTAGGGAAATGCTCAAACTGTGGGGGCTACTAAGTCAAGCTCTAGTATTGCAACCTGGGAGGAGGCTGAGGCACCAGCCCCCAGGGCACCAATGCAGCAAGATGTCAGACTGGCAGCCCCCAAGGAGTCTGTGCTGCTGCTGCCACTGCAAGAAGCAGCCTGTGTTCGAGAGGTGGTGCTGGGGTGGCAGCAGCTTGAGCTGTCGCCACCACTGTCATTGCAGCTGTGGAAGTAAGCCCTCACTCTCTCCTTAAACCTCATTTTAAGTCAGGCTTCTTCTTGTCCTCTCTTTATTTTTTTTACATTTCTAAATGCATGGTGGCACAATAACAAGATTTCTCCCGCATGCACCCCTCTCCAACCAAACCGAGCCTGATGGTTAGACCACTCTCCTGTGAGTGGGCACACCTGTGTCCTGGGAGAACAGAGCTGAAGGCTTGAATCTGCTCTGAACACCTCTCTAGAAAGCAGGAGGCTGAGGTTTAATGACCTCCTCACACACGCTGAGGGCTACAAAGTTAAACTTCTGTAGTGGAGCTTTGTGGGGACAAGGAGGGCACCTCGCAGGAGAGGGCCCTAAACACCGGGCTAGAGTTGGACTGATAATGCATTTTACATTAATCAGTCTTGGGCTTCAATAAACCAGAAATAACCCTGGGATGCAGAAATCAGAAACTAGGAATCCTTTACCCACAGCCCTAATGTGGATGCTCAAACAATTAAGACTTCCTGTTGTGTTCATGCTTCCTGATCCTTTGGATCTTGCAATCCTCCGTAGGCGGGTGTGCAGATCCAAGAGGGGTGGACAGTGCCCTTCACCTGGCATAGCCGACAGCCCACTATTTAGGCATTTCCTCACAAGGTGAAAGTTGTTGTTTTGAATCTCCCCAGAGCCTTGATACGGGAACCCATGGACCTGGGCTTCCAATTCCCTCAGGCTGAGGAAACCTTTTTGCCTAGGTCGCTGCCTCCTGGGTGAGTGATCTAAGCCCCTTCAGAGCGCAGATGGGAAAACACCTAGGTTCAACTCGGAGGAGAGTGACTGTGTGGCTCTTCAGGGGAGACCTCACTCTCTCCCTCTTAGAGTTGCGTGCTTTGCATGGAAAATACTTAGGTTAGAGAGAAAGGGGTTTTCCGCTTGCCATTACGTTACTGGTGAGACAACTCAACCAGGATGTGGGGGGACCAGATTGAATTCCTTTTTCTGCTTAAAAGGACTCCAACCCACAGCCCCTACTTTCCAGGAGCCTGCAACGGTGTCTCAGGAAGGAACCTTCATTATACTCCTCTTAAAGCTGTTGCATTTTGATTTAAGGAAAGCAGGGTAGATATGCACCTTTACAGACAGTCTATATCAGATATATCTATAGAGAGCGAGAGCACAAGCTTTCATGAACCCAAGTTCACTTCATCAGATGCTGTGAAATTAGTTAACCCTCGCTAGTTTACAAGGGTGCATTGCTGTCCTGCCTTCTAACCAATTTCAAACATGGTCTTTGATTTAAAGGGTCATAAGATCCAAGAGAGAAGGAGCCCCACCTTTTCCCAATAGCTTAGCAGTGAGTTAATTCACCCAGAACATAGACTACCCCCCTTGAATTCTCTTTTTCTATCTGAGGGGATTTAAATCTTATCTCCTCCCATCTTCTAAGAGATTGCCCTAACTACCAGGCTAAGCTGGGGTGTGGGTACACTTTGGACCTGAGTGATCTAGGATGCAACTGGTGAGGCACTTTGCTTACTAAAGCAGCACATTTCCATGCTGCCTCCTGTACCAAGATGTGGCCCAAGCTGCAACAAAGACCCGGTGACCCGGAGGCAAAAAGCTTCACAAGCATTCTCCTAGATCCTGTTTTAAACTCTATCTAATTCCTTAGATATTATGATGATATATTTTTAGGTCCTCAAATACAGCAGCGGCAATTATTTGGGACCACATCAGGTGATAGTGACAGACACAAGATCTTCAGTGTGCCTTCAGATGTTTTCCAAGGCGGTCTCATTTTCTAACCCCACTAACCAAGACCACTAACCACAGAAATGATATCGATCCACAAGGCTTCAGACCCCTTTTTTCAAGGGGCGGGGGCTGACTTGAGCACCAGCATATATTCTAAGAAATCAGACCCCAAAACAAAGGAGACAGAGACTGTCTTGTGTAGTGTTAGAGGCTACATCCCCTGCCATGGAGATTTTTAAATGTAGTTCCAAGCTTGACTAGAAAAAAAAGCATTGGATCCTCCTCAAGGTAGCCCAGCACCAACAACAAAGACACGTCTAGAAAGAAAGAAGCATCACACTTGACTGAAAGATGAAAACACAGGACCAAATAGCCTTGCTCTGTTTTTCACGCACGCATAAAGCTGTGCGCTGACAAAGTGGAAACCCAGTAAATTGCCTTTCCTGGTTGTTTTGGCAGTATGTGCAAAAGAAAGTTCAAGTAGCTTTGTCCAAGGAAGCTATTGTATTACTATGTATACTTTGCGCTAATGAAATATAATATTGCCCTTTTAGTCTCTGTTGGATAAAATTCAGTACCAACTGCAGTGAAGTTGGTCATGAAATTGAGGACAATAACTCTAGACTAGTTTTCCCTTCTCTTTTTAATTGCATCAGGTAGTGGATCTCTGTGTTGCATGATGCTCCTAACTACTCATCTGTTTATGTAAATATTGGATTTGTGTGTGTATTCACAGTAATAGGGCATGCAAACTCAATGCATAAAATCACCTGCCTTTTTGAAACCTTGCATTGAAATATCCCGTGGCATTTTCTGGAGAGTAGGGATGTTAACGGATTCCTAGGCCACGTTCCTAGTGGAGAAGTCTGCTACTGCATTCCTTATCTTTTTCATATATTCAAAGCTTTAGGGTTTTGTACTAAAGATTTAGAGGGGTGGGGGGAAGGGGAAATTGTGGCCCGAGGAGCAGATATTTTTGTAGACCTTACTGGACAATTGTCACATGGTTCCCTGTGATTATAGGGGACTGGACTTGCCCCATGTTGTTTCTTCCAGTCTTATTCTTGTTTCATGTCAGGCAGTATGGTAGAGACAGCTGGTTTCCTGAGAAACACCTCCCATGTTCAAACCTAGTAACTGCTGTACCTCGGCAGCAGAGAAAGGTGCTAGATAAAAGTAATACATTCAGCTTTCAAGCTGTTATTATTTGTGGTTGATGGAGGCTACCAGGTGTGAGCTGATTTCCGAACACAGAAGGTGACATGGCCTCTGCTCCAGGGGTCTAAAGTCTAAAAGTAATAACAAATCAAAGTGGAAGGACAGAGCACAAATGAATGACATGCCACAGGGTGGCAGGCTACATGTCATTATCATAACAGGAAGGAGGACAATCCAGTGGTTAGAGCAGGGGTGGGCAAAATGTGGCCCGTGGGCCAGACGTGGCCTGCCAGGCCATTGCATTCGGCCCATGAGGCCCCTAAAAAAATTTAGAAAATTAATATTTATCGGCCCCCGCCTGCCTGTCACGCAGCCCTCGATGGCTCGCCAAAACTCAGTAAGTGGCCATCTGCCTGAAATAATTGCCTGCCCCTGGGTTAGAGCATCAGGTTAACATTTGGGAGATCTGGATCCAATGCCCCGCTATCCTGCAGAGTTTCCATGTAATCCTGAGCAAATCACAGCAAGATTGTTTTTCAAAGGTAGTTAAGCACCTTTGAGGATCAGGGCTCTGAATTTCTTTGTGTTGATGGGGATTAATAGCACATCCCAACATATCGCAGGGGCAGTGAGAGGATAAGTGCTCTAACAATGGTGAGCCCGCAGCTCTTCTGATAATGAGGACCCTGTAAGCAGCGCAGCTAGGTAATGTGAAGTTACAATATAAATAGTAGAGGCGTAGCCCTGTTATCACAGCTATAAGAAGGCACTGCGGTAGAGGTGGGTCTTCAGGAAAGATCTGAAGCAGCAGTGGGCACGGCGGTAACCTCGTGGACTTGCTCTAAAAGACGGCTGCATGAAGGGAGGCAATGTGGAGCTGGTTCCTGGGGAAGCAGGCCAGTGGCATCTGGACACTGACATCACCGCCAGTGTGGCTGGCTAGCAGGAAGTGCAGAAAGACTTGGGTGATCTGTTTTGGAGCTATCTTTCATGGGCAGAGGATGGGGAGAATAGCGGCCTTGTACAGGAAGGGCTTCAAATTCCTCTGTTCTAAAAGGCTCCCAGGGAAGATAGGCCTGTCCTTGTTTTCGGCCTGATCCAGAAGCCTTGCACGGGTGGCGCATCCGGGTGGGAGGAAAACGTCCCGCTGATGGAAGTTAAAAGGAGAGCGCAGATGGTGAGAACTGCAGAAACAGGGCCAGGACAGGGGGGCAAAGCGCAGGGGAGCCTCCAGGCCGCCCCAGAAACCGTGCCATCGCAGGCGCGGCCTGGGGCTCCCGGGGGCGAGTTTTGCTGGACGCAGGAAAAGCTTCTAGCAGAAGGAAAGAGGCAGCTCCTGGCACCAGCCTGCGGCTCCCCGGAGATTTCGGGCCACCCCTCGGCACCTGCCGCCGCCTCCGAGCACCAGCTGGTCGCATCCCTTGCAGGTCTTCCCCTTTCCCGCCCCTCAACTTGCCCCCTCTTCAGGTCTCCCACCGCAGGCGCCCCTCCCCCTCCCCGCGCTTGGCCGGTGCTTCCCTGGCACGGCCCGCGCACGCGCCCCGGCCCCGGCGGCCTGCGGGGCATCGCCCCCCGGCTGCGGGCGAGCACGCCCGCTCCTCCTCCGCGCGGCAGGGCAGGGCAGGGCAGGGCTGGGCCCGCCTCCCGGCTGCAGGTGGCTGCTGCGAGCAGGAAGTCGCCCTGTTCCTCTCGCTCCTCTCGCGCCCCGGCCGTCGAGCTCGCGTGCGCGCGGGGCGCGGAGCGGCCGCCGCCGCCGCCGCCTCCGCCGCCGCCTCCATCCCGCGGCCCGCAGCGGACTCGCCCTTCCCAGCGCGGCAGCGGGCCCCGGGGCAGCTTTCTTGCCACCTGCTTTTCTCGCGGTTCCGCTGCTTGCCCCGCCGCCCTCTGGCAGCGAGCGGGAGCGGAGCGCCGGGCTCGCCGCCTGCCCCGGGCCCGCTCGCCACCCGGGCGCAAATGAGTTGCAGGCAGCCGGAGCCGGCGGCCCCGCCGGGGGGCGAGGAGCCCGAGCCCCAGCCCGGGGCCAGCTCCGAGGAAGAGTTCGACTTCTCCACCTTGTTCGAATACGATTATTTGAAGTCCATAGAAGGTTTGTGGCCCGTGTCCCTTCACCAAGCACCCAGCAGCTCGGCTCGGGGCCCGGCCGGCGCCTCAGGACGCGGCGCTGCGGTGGGCAGCAGGGCCCCGGGGGGCTGCGATTGCTCCCTCCGCTTGTTGGCTGCCCTGCGCCCTAGGAGGGCGGCAGGGAAATGCTCCTGCCAGGACCAGGTTCCCACAGCTGGAGTTTGCTTTCTTTGTCCGGCACCTGCTGCTTGGCACCCGCCCCTTGGCTCCCTTCCTGGCGTGGGTACCTGGGACTCCCCGCTCTGAGTCGCCTGACGGTTTTCTGGTGCATTGTTTTCGCTTCTGGCCCGTGCAGGAGGAGGGAGATCAGCCTGGGGTTGAAACGCTGGTGTGGTGTTGAATGGCTTCAGCGGTCGAGTTTCCCTCTCGGTGGCCCCGATCCTGCAGGCCTGGCCATGTGCTTGGCTTGGGTAGCCACGCGGCAAAGTTAGCACGTGCTAACTGAATGGGACCTATCGGTCATGCTGCACTGGCTTGAGCAACCGCGCGTGCACATCTGCTGAAGGGTCGTAGGTCTGGTGTGTTTTGGTTGGAAAAGTTTGAACCCTGGTTCTTTTCCCTTTTTTTTTTTTTTTTTTGAACCTGTATTGCTAATTAGCCCTGTGATTGACTGTATCTGGTGTCTTGAGGGACTGAGGGCAAGGTGGGATTCTCCTCCAGTTGACAAGACGCTTGGCCTGTGAGCATCCCACTCTTGTGCAAGAGCCTGTGCAGAGCTGGCGCGTCCTGCTCTGCTCCTTGCCGCTGCCACCCTCGTGGCCTAGGCTGTTTTGCAAGGTGGACAAAAGCAACCCCCCCAAACAGCGGTCAGCAGGACTGCCTGACCGAACAAATTACTGCATCAAATGAATATGTAGGGTTAAACTTGGATGGAGCTCCCCCCAAACCTGTGATCAGCCCTGAGTACTGAGCAGTTGCGTCTTTTTCAGTTCTAAGCTTTACAATTTGGGTCCATTCAGTTGAGACTCCTCTCTTTCTTCCAGCCAGGGTGTATAGACCTGAGCTGCTGGAAAGATTTAGTGACAAGCCTGACTAAAGTGCCCTTTATTTAAGCTGCCTGTTGACCAGCCTTGGCCTCGGGAGGAATATGCTGGTTCTGTAGTCCATCAGTGAAATGCTATCAATGTTTCTGCCTCCTGACATACTAAATAATCCTAAAACACAGATGAGGCATGGAAGATGGAGGGAGGAATTACTTAGATCTTGTTTCCAAGATGCTTGGTTTTTGTGGGGGCTGTCAAGAAATTTACTTTTATTCAAGGGATTTGAAGAGAAAGGAGGTACTGGCATGGCTGGCTGGACGGGAACAGCATCCCAAGCAGTGCCTTTAGAGAAGAAGGTGGCACAATAGGTATGAGGTCTGGCATTAGCACAGGCAGAAGGAAAGCCAGACGGGATGGTTAATATAGCCTGGTGTTGCATAAAAGCATTCACTTCTTAATCTCCACACAAATGAAAACTTGCTAGAGAAGATTGGAGAATGCAAAAAGCAGTCGGTTTAATGAAAAACACTATATTTCAGTGAAGCCTTCAGTTCTGTTTTCATTCATTTCTTTACAAGAGAGGCTACTGCTGCAGAGTCTTTAGTGGGAAGTTCCACAGGATATTGTAGTATGTAGGTGGGGACAGCAAGCTCCATCTTCTCAACCGCATTAATGCTGAGCAGTGTATGCTTGTAAAGAGATGCAACTTCCTTTTAGAGCCTGCTTTCCCCACATTTGAATGACTGGAAACCATAATTACTATTAATTTTGCTTGTTCCAAAGATGGAAATAATTAGCGCAAGAAAGATCACAACAAAATACTAGCATTGTAATCTGGAGAACATTCCCAGTCTTTGAAAAGACACCATTAAGACTCTGTAAGCAATCCAGTATACATCAGTGACCTTTAATGTACAAAAGATTAAAGCGTGTTTACAAGAGAACAGAAAACTGTAAATTTAAAGGGAGAGAAAATGCTTTAATCCATATGCTGGTGGTAAATGAACATGGTGGTTCTTGTGAGACTTTGGCCACATCTGAACTGGAACCAGGAGAGCAAGTTCCTTTCAGTGTGGGATTCGCAACAGAACCCAAACCGGAGAGGTGTCTTTGGGCCCTAGGGTTTGAATCTAGTTCCTTTATTTAAAGAAATCTTGGATATGAAGCACTGGTTTCCTCCCAGACTAGAGAGTTCCTCCCACCATTGAGGACCAATCCTATAATGAGAAAGCTCTGGAAACGCACTAAACGGGCTATATCTCCCTCCTCTTCCCCATAAGGAAATAAATGACAATTTCAGATTTCAGGACTGGAGTGTGTAGGAAGTTTGTTTTAGATAAATGAAAAAAAAATACTTTGACTAGATGGTGTCCTTGTTAAGCCCGTGTTTTAAATGTAATATCTATATCACAATTTGTTGCCATGGAAAAGGAAGGAATAGCCTTATTGAAAGCAGTTGGCAGTCGCCAGTACTTACGTGTGCCTGAGACAACAGGAACATGGACTGCTATAAAAGCAAAAGGGGGAAAAAAAGGGTAAATAAAAATCCCACAGTCAATATTATTAATATTCAATTTTCAACTCTCAGCCAACCATTGACATAGGCAGGAGGGTTGTAAAATGGTGCCACTCTCCACTTGCCTTTTACATTTAGCTTTGTCCAGGTTTTCACTAGCAATCTTCTGAGGATTTTAAATCTATAAAAATGTCAGCTCTTAATGGGCAGAACGTAAAGGTCTGCTCAAATAGGCTGGGACTTTTGAAAAGTAGAAGTATTGTGCTTTCATTTACCATGAAAGATCTTAAGACATCATCTTGTTTTTATTCCCTTATGAGATGCACCCCAGCAATGCTGTGAGGGCTGCTTAGTGCTGTTCTGATTTTTACCTAATTGCAAACCTGAACGAGAGACCTCCTCTTCTGTCGCTCAAAGGAAATGATGCTGTCTTGTAAATGTATGTACCAAATCTCATCCTATCCAAGACCACCACTGTCTTCTGAGGGATTGCAAGCCCTCATTCCGCAGAGCATAAACTGGCTCCTAAGCAGTTGGAATCGGAAAAGACCTCCCCCTACAAACACGTTGTACTATGCTGGAAGGGCCCTTGCAGCTTATTGTACAAAATCTTTTTTTTCTGGCCCGTACAAACTGCTAAACCAGATGAACTAACTTTTATGATGGAGAATGTCTTCTAAATATAGTTGGGGGGTCTGATGTCCCTTATCTGCCTCCTTGATGTCAGGAGAGTGCTGAAAAAGGGAGTTGAGTGCTTTAAATGTTAAATTTACTTTGCCAGTTTTTATGTGTAGCTTTTCTCAAAGTCTTCTTTGAATTAAATACTGGTGGTGCTATTTTAAGCGAGCCAGGATCTAGGGAGTTTGTCCAGCTGCCAGAGGCTTCTTTGCAGTTTTGGATATATGAAACATATTCCCATCTTCTTGACTATGGTAGCTCAGAAAGAGGATCAGGACCCTATTGTGGTGTGGGTGATGTTCAAACTAGCTACAGAGAAAGCAGTCCTTGTTCAGGAGCTTGCAGCTTTCCTTTTAGGATGCAAAGCAGGAGTGTAAAGCAGATAAAAGCCCTGGAGGTATGGGGTTTGGATATGCAGGAAAAACTAAGTTTGGATTCTTAGTTGGACCTTTGAGGCTTATACATACAACTTTGCAATCAACCTCATCGCTCAAAAACAGCCTTCAACAGGTTCATTAGCTGCATAGTTATGTCCCTGCAAGATAAGAGAGATTTGAGAGATTTAGGTTGTTTTTAGTTTAAAGAAGGGAGATAAAGGAAGATAAAGTAGGCTTCAAAAGTGTAAAAGTTTACTGCAAAGGGTAAAGTTAGTTGAACTCTTCTTCAAGTCCACCAGGAACAGGATTTGGCTAATGTGCTTAAATTGCTAGACTTGATCTAACCTAAATCTGTGGTGTGCTAAACATTGCACCAGATCACACTGAAGGCTGTGGAATTTGTATTGCCGAAGGTTTCCTAGAGCAGGCTAACTACCCCGGACACATATTTGTCTACGGAGAGTTAATCCTGCCTTGGGTCAAGAGGATGGACTAGGTGATCTCAAGGTGCCTTCCAGCTCTGCAATCTGTGATTTTTAAAAGGAGGCACAGTGAGCTTTCATACCCTCTTGCTGTTTTCAGGAAGAGAGTGGTAGGGCTGTCGCAGTATAGGGCTACTGCTCTAACTCTTTCTTTCTCTCTCAAAATCCTGCCACTTGTCATCCCTGTACCATTTTGGCTTCTTTTTTCTCTTTCATCCAATAACAGCGATATACCTTTGTCACAGCACAATGTACAGTACCCCATTTGCTGTAGCTCAAACCCATATCACGCAGTACAGATGTAAGCAGGGGAGGGATCAGTCATAGGGAGAAATGATGACTAGCTTGTGCTGAGCTGCGCTAGCATTTGATGCGAGCCCTTCATCCCCTTGGGCGGTGGGGCAGAGTAATGTTGCCACTTCTTACACCATCTGTTGGAGATGCTCTGCAGTCTTGCTAGCCTCTGTGAATGAAAGGGAAAAGCAGATGACCTGCCCAGCCCATTGAGGAACAACCTCTCCTCTGTCCTGTTCCCACTTCCCCTCTCGTCAGGAGGCAGACAGGATTTGCAAAAACAAGCTTCTGTGATACTCAAGCAGGGGACTGGGGTATTGTCTGGGCTTCTCTCTTCCTGGAGCAGATTACAAAAAACCAGACGCAGTCCTAGGGAAATTGGCAACACTACTTAAAAAAAAAAAAAAAAAAAAAAGGGAGGGGGCATTTCCAGTCCAGTTCTAGCTGAAATTTCAAGGCAAAACTCCCCTTCATTTCACTGACAGCTAAACTGAGTCTGAACCAAGAGTGCTTTAAATTCTTAGAGGGAGAGCTGCTGCTTTGCACCAACCTTCACCTCTTTCATCAGACAGTAAAGACACAATGCTGCGTTTGTAACATCACAATCATTTCTATAGCAACAGACTGTGATGTCACAAACATGAAGCCTGGGACAGTGATTTCATTACATCTTTGAAGCTAAGCAGGGCTGGGATCTGGACGGGAGACCTCCAAGAATAACCAAAGTACTGAAGGAAGTCATGCTGATGATTCAGTGAATGGCAGCCTTCCCTCTGAGTCACAAGTCAGCCAATGCACCAGCTTGGTGCTAGGGAGTTCACTGTACTGCTGGAGATGCCACTTCTTACGTGAGCCATAATACTGAGACTGTGGCCATTTTTGGTCATTGAGCATCTCCTGGCACTCTTTACAAGAGCTGAGGTTTTCTGACTAGTCCCTCAGCCACATTCCAATGACACTGCCTCCTCTACTGATAATTTGCTATGTAGGTTAAACTAAAGATATTTTCCATATTTTGCTCCAAAAAGTGGTATGCATAGAGTTGTTGGCCTGCTCTGTTCCACCCATGTTAGTGGTGGGTGAGCAATCCTCATAGATGCATGCTGCCAAGGGATTTGGAACATGTGCTAAGGAGTGTTCTTCATCTAAGTTCATTTTGGTGTCTGTTCTTCAGTATGAATATTTCTGCTTGATCTTTTAGTGAATGTGAATGGCAGGGATGAAAGTGCTGGTTAATATACAAAAACTTCAGGGCACAAAGAGAATATGTAAACTAGTGTCCATGTATTAATATTGCTTTCTTTAATATTCAATTAGACATGAATGCTCATGTTTAAAAAGCAATCTAAGCTAATCTGAAAAACCTGAGAAAGGAGGAGAGATCTGCTTCTTGTTAGCTGCACTTTAAAAATTACTCATCTATTAAGGTTTATTTCCTTTCCCCCAGACACTCAAAATATACCTGGATTCTTTCAAAGCTACCATTTGACAAACAGAGCTGAAAATTTGGGACTGGCAGTTGTCACCACTCGCATCATGCTATCATCTGTCCATCAATGGCATTATTAATGCCTTGGTATTTATGGTATAGGCCATATATGTCTTCAGTGAGGAACTGAATGAAACATGTAGTTACTACAGTGTGCACTGATGTGAGAGAGTTCATCTCAGAGAGCCCTTCCAGGATTACTGAGACATTGTAGAAGTCTTTGTTTCTGGAGTCACAGTGTTGGGGCTGATTGTCTATTTCCCCTCTTTGCATCAGTGTAGATTGGGAGTAATTCTTTTGAAATCAATGGAAGGCATGTTCTGCAAAAATGTAAAGGGAGGGGTATGAGTTCTTGTATGATGTGATGCTGGGATCAGTCTCTAGGACTGATGCCACACAGCTTGGGTTATCAGCCCGACTGTTTCTGTGGATGCCAAAGCTCTAATGTCTGAGATCAAGAATGTGCATGTTTATCCAGCTCAAGGTTCAGTTAGTTCCCATTTGTTATCCCTATGAAAAGCCATGTGCTGTGTGGAAATACATTAATTGCTAACAGGAGCCTAAAGAAATCTGCAAGCTGGACTTCATGATTTGTCTATGGTCCTGTCCCATAGTAATTCTGGGTAGGGGCAGAAAGTTTCCCTTAATTTCTGGGATTCAAAAGTGCCTGCCAAACTATTGTTTAAATGCAGCATCCTATAAGTTGTGCAAAATGTTCAGAACAAAAAAGCAGAACTAGTAAAAACTAGTTCCCCTCCTCCCCACCCCCCATGCACAAGGTTTCACAATCTTAAAAATGAGCCCATTTTGCCAAACACTCAATTCATTTTACGATTTTTTTTTTCTTTTTCTTTTTTACTGGGAGAATGCTGCTACTTCCAAATGGGAAAATAATCAACATTGCTGGTTTAGAGATGGCTTGTGCAGAACTGCCCCGGCATTAACTCTCTCGAACATCAGGGCAGTTTTAAAAGTAAAACAGGTGTGAAATGAAATGAAATGACCACGTTCCTCCCTCCACACAGCTTTTGCAGAAGAGAAACTTTCACTTTTTTTAGCAACTGCCAAGTTTCATATGAAATACTAGTCTATTGTGGGGAGTGCTGTCCATGACTGAGTAGGCAAATGAGGAGGAACAACCATTAAATATTTTAATGAAGAGATATCTGCTGACAGTACCAGCTGCTTTCTGCCCTTGGGGTGAATTAAGAGGGCAAATTAACCTGTAATTACAAAATAATATCAACTACTGGCTGCCAAGCACATCATCACCACCGCAAATGTTCCATGCCACTCTCACTGGAAGACAAATTTGAAAATATTTGTATTTTTTTCAGTTGTGTTTAATGAGCAAGTATTGCTCAGCTTTTAAGGGTCATTTGTAGTGAATCTGTAACAGCACTGGGGCTTATATGTGTGAGTGCATGTGTACAAGATATGGGGGCTTGCTTTCACTAGCAGGGGTGCTTATCAGGAACTGTTTCACAGATGCTGGCAGGGGGAGACTGGTTGATGAGGTGCCTGTGGGATTGGAATTGTGTCTCTTGACATTAGAGCTCAGTATTGGCCCAGAACTGAATAGAAGTAGGGCTGTGCTTTGCAATCCAATGCTTACCCTCCTTCAGTTGAATCAAATGGCAATTATTTAAGCATCTAGATTTTTCAAGGGAGTAAAAATTGGGTGATTGAACCTTTATCTCTCTTGTCAGCGCGTTATAATCCCTATTTGGCCAAAATACTCTTTGACTTGAAGCAAAACACCTGACCAAGTATTGGTTTGGATCTCTTTACTGCTTTAATTTTTAAATATTAACTGTGCAGTTATTTTCTCATTGCTGATGCTGCCTTCTTTGCATTTTGCATGCAAAGTTGGTTGAGGTGGTGTGAAACCAAGCAAACTGCTACACCTAAGAATCAATGTGGTGTGTAAGTTGTATTACACTTTGGTTTCATGAAGCACATTTGATCTGGATTTTTGTCATGTAAGAAAATTACATCTCCACAGGCCTCCATCTGTGGGATTTTATTTGGGCCCATTTGAATCTGTTTTTTGTGAAGTGGGGTTCTGTGAATTTTGTGAAAAGGTCTTGGTCCACCACCATCACTGGAACGAATTGAGGTTCTTCTGTTAGCATCAGTAGAGTGGCCAAACATTTACATGGGCATGGAGACTGAACTACTTTCTCAGCCTCGTAGGTTGTCATTACAGGTCAGGCTCAGGTAGCAGGTGATTGTCAGGGAAGTGTGGAGAAAGTTATGCTGTTGCTACCTGTGCTGTTTTGAGATTTTAAGCTTCCCTTGGTATTAATCCAGTGCCTGTTTACAAGCGCTAATTTCCATAAAGAAATTTTAAAAATCTAGTATTTGCCTAATACCAGATGACGTCCGTTTGATAAATATGCATTTTTCTAATCCATGATTGCTCAGCTTCTGTAGTAACATAGTCTTAAAGAGACCCTTCTTTTTCCAGAAGAACCGACTCCACATAAAACCAACAGCCCACCCACTGGAGTTTCATACGCTTATGATGTCTCGGACTATGGCCTCAAGCCATGCCCCCTGGCTTATCCTAATCTTTCTGCAGATCCCATGGGCAGATATGGACAGCCAGATAGCATAGGGACAGCACCTACATACCCTGCAAACACTGCAGGGGCCTCTGCTCTGAGCCCTAGGATTGAGATCACTCCATCTCATGAACTGATTCATGCAGGGGGTCCCTTCCGCAGCAAAGACACAGATCTTTTGGTAGAGCATCAGTCCAACTCAGCTACCACTAGCCCAAGGTTTACCTTGCCTGTCCCTGGCTTTGAGGGCTACAGAGAACCGCTGTGTTTGAGCCCCGCTAGTAGTGGCTCATCTGCAAGTTTCATTTCAGAGACAAATTTCTCTCCTTACACATCACCATGTGTTTCACCAAATAATGGTCCTAGTGATGACCTTTGTCCACAGTTTCAAAACATCCATACTCATTATTCTCCTAGAACCTCTCCAATAATGTCACCACGAACAAGCATCACGGAGGAAACCTGCTTGGGACCACATTCACCATCACCCCGTCCCAACTCAAGGTCTTCGTCACCAGGTGCAAAACGGAGACACTCTTTCACTGAGCCCTACAGCACTCAGCCGCTTTCCACATCTCCACGACAGTCAAGGACCCCCTCTCCCCAACCCTCTCCTCGCATCACCTTGAGAGAAGACAGCTCTACGCTCACTTACACCCAGCTGCCCAGCTCGTCGAGTCTCATGGATGCTATGAACAGCCTCAGCACAGACCCTTCTTGTGGTATTCCTACAAAAATTTGGAAAACCAGCTCTGATCCCTCATCAGTGCCTTCTCACAAAAACAGCCTTCCATGTCACATCTTTCAGACGGTTGACTATCCTGGGCCTTGCGATCAGGAGGAGAGGAGAAACTCAGCCCCTGAATCCATTTTGTTAGTACCTCCATCTTGGCCAAAGCAACTGGTGCCTGCCATACCCATCTGCAGGTATGTTGGACGTTTCCTGCTTGTCCGTTTTTGCCCATTACCTTCATTGGCTGTTTTCAAATCTTAACAGATTTGCAGTGTGGCTCTAAGGTGTGCTACAGGGAGCTTAGCTTTACTAGTGAAAGTGCTGCGTGGAATTTGCACCATGCATGATCTCTCACACATGTAAGTTCGCTGGCTCAGCCTGACAGTTTAAAGCCCCACAATGAAATGTGCAGTGTGGTTCATTGGTGCTGATCCCCGTGTGAAAGATCATGCTGCAGGACGGAGCTTAGTTATTGGTAATTATGGGTTTATGGTGCTGAATAACTATAATCCTAGGGCTGGCTTAAGGGAGGGGGGGTGTTTTGTTTTGTTTTTTTTACCTTAAACTTTTTTCTCTGGCAAAAATCATGGTGTGGCTGAACCTGCATCTTGTGGCAAACTCATCTCCTCATCTCGGTTTGCTAAACTAATTATGCTGCAGGACCAATTTGTTTTTTAAATCATTTTAAAAGCTGACTCAAAGGTTCTTCGGGTTTGTTTGTTTTTTAATTGAAAATTACTTTCCATTTTAAAAAAGTCTTCAATTTTATTTTAAAAAAAAAATCCCCCGAGTACTTTAATTCAAAAAGAATCATGTTATTTTAGGTCAAATTTAGATATTCCATTTGACCCCAAACTACTAAAACTTCTCTTTCATCACCATTAATAAAACACAGCTTTGGGGGGCGGGGGGGACATTGTTTGTTTAATAACCTTTTAAGGAGATATATGTGATTTGTTATATAAGTAATCCTAACTTACTTCTTCAGTGGTGATGAAGGTCTAAGATAAATGTGGAGGATATATGGCTGTAAACGCCTGAAATAATACACACTCTTCCACATATTATTTATTAGGGAGCTACTTTGTTTTTTGCTCGGAGCGTGACTCAGAAGGATTTGCCTACCCTGAATTTTGCAAAGCAAAGTTCTAATCCGGCAATTTCCGGTGACTTCAGCAGGGCCAAGAGTTCAACCGTGTGCTCTATGCATACTGAAAGCCTGTAGCCCTTTTCTGAGTACCCTCCATTTCAGAGATTTAAACTGCTTAATTTCTTCCTGTCTAGTGTACCTGTTGCATCCCTCCCACCTCTGGAGTGGCCGCTTTCCAGTCAGTCTGGCTCTTATGACCTGCGGATTGAAGTTCAGCCAAAGCCCCATCATCGTGCGCACTATGAGACCGAGGGGAGTCGAGGAGCAGTCAAAGCACCAACAGGGGGCCATCCCGTGGTCCAGGTAAGAGATCTGAGCATCAGTGAAACGTTGAAGCAGGGGTTAATTCATTTTTTTTTTTTTAAATCTTATTTGGAAAGAAGCCTGCATGAGGGGAATGTGTGTGAATACTGAGACCCTTGTAATCATGTGTGAAGTCTCTGAAGGTGAGTGGAGGTGAATGTCAAAAGGTTTGAAGATTCAGTCTGGAGAAATGTGTGAAAGATAAGAGGTACAGCCAAAGTTTATGCCAAATTTTCTTGATTACAAATCACATTAAGGTTCCCTGGAGATCAGATTCTGTCTTGAAATGGCCAACCATTCTGTGTTCCTGTTGGATCCCTGTGAGCTTATAATAGTCTCTTTTGTGTCATTTTATTTCTTTTGTGTCTTTTTTTTAAATATGTAGTTTTGAACCTCAGAAGCCAATTAAGTGTCTGGTGTAGCGTGAATGATCTTTCTGGATCTGGATTATTTTGCCTTTTTACTGGCAACCAGCAAAGCTTTCAAATCCGCAGTTCCTCTGGCATATGTGGACTTTGTAGAACAAACTTGTGCTAAACATACTTCTGAATGTACCTGACCCTTAGAGCCCTTTTATTTCTGACAATGAAATATGAGGCTCGTTCAGTTCCCTCTAAAGTCAAATAAAAGGCTGAAACAATAACCAGTTCTGGGCGCCGCACTTCAGGAGGGATGCGGACAACATGAGAGGGTCCAGAGGAGGCCACTCGCATGATCAGGGGGCAGCAGGGCAGGCCCTATGAGGAGAGGCTACGGGACCTGAACCTGTTCAGCCTCCACAAGAGAAGGCTGAGGGGGGACCTAGTGGCCTGTTACAAACTAGTCAGAGGGGACCAGCAGGCATTGGGGGAGTCCCTGTTCCCTCGAGCACTACCAGGAGTGACCAGGAATAATGAGCTGGCAGAGGGGAGATTTAGGCTAGATATCAGGAGGCGCTCCTTCACTGTCAGGGCTGCTAGGATCTGGAACCAATGTCCAAGGGAAGTGGTGCTGGCTCCTACCCTGGGGGGCTTTAAGAGGAGGCTGGATGTACACCTTGCTGGGGTCGTTTGACCCCAGTACTCTTTCCTGCCATGGCAGGGGGTCGGACTTGATGATCTGCTCAGGTCCCTTCCAACCCTACTAACTATGAAATTATGAAACTTCCCTTAGCTTTAACAGGAGTTGGATTTAGGGTCGTGCATATGTTCAACTGCAGTTCTCAAGGATTAACAGTGAACTGTTCAAAACTCACTTGAATTCATTTCAGGTAGAATTGGGAAATTGTGGGTGCAGTTAAGGTTTTGAAAACTTGAAAATGATTTCTTCTGTTATTTCCCAAAGCAGTTGGGTTTCACCTTCTAATGTCAACTCTTTCCTTTCCCCTGCTTAAATCTTACTCTCTTCTCACCTTGTCATTACACCTTACCTTCGTTGTGGTTACTCTTGGTTCTCATCTGAGTAGGGCAGAGGAGAATCTGTCCCCATACCTTTTCTTATGTAGTTGGAAGGCTATGACCTAATTTACAAAAAGCTCAATGATTACAAATGGATACCCTGTAGAAGGCAGTCCACTAACTAGGCTATTTTTTTCCTCTTTGAATTTCTCTTTCTCATGAGTAGTTCATTGTCCTGAATCATTTTTTCCCCTTGACTTTCTTTCTATCTGTCCCTCTTCTTTCAGTCCCTAAGTGGGTAGCCAACCCTAATACTACCTAAGCAGGCAGGTATTGATTCTAGGGACAGAGGAATCTCAGTACACGCATCAGTACATCTCTTGCCTTGTGTGTATATGTACAACTGGCTGAGCATAAACCAAATCATGTCATTTATGTAATTCCATTTGTCTTTAGTTGTAACAATTTCTTTTTTTTTATCTTGGATGTATGATGCCAAAAGGAAATCTGTATTCATTGGCAATAACTGGAATGAGATAAGGGGCGAGGACGATAACTTAAATATATAGTGATGAGGTTGGTTTCGAGGAGAAGTTCGGTCTGTATGGCTGCTTGTATGCCATGGGGGTTTACTTCGGTTTAATGCTCCCTCATTTGAAGCGGTGGGCTTTTAAAAACACCGCTTCGATGCAGGGAGAATTAAACCGAAGTAAACCTCCGTGGTGTGTACACAAGGGTTAAGCCTGATCCTTACCTACCTCTCCAGTGTCAGGGGAGGCAGGGCAAGTTGCCAGCGAGCTGAGCAGTCCCTGGGCTGCAGGGGGACTGGTGCTTCCCAAATGGTGGCGGTACCCCCCAGGCATCAGCCACCCCCGGGCACCTGGCACGGGAAGTCCCCGGGGGCACCGCAGACACGGAGGGTAGCACCAGCCCCCCAACAGCCGTGGAGGGAAGCACTGGGCCCCCACATAGCTCAGGCAGGCTCCGGGGAGGGAAGAAAAAAAAAAAAAGATCAGGCTCACAGTTTTTTGGGTTTTTTTAAATTTTTCCTTCAGTGGAGCTTGCCTGCACGGGCTGCCTGCACAGCCCCTGAGCTCCACAGGGCCCAGTGCTTCCCTCCGCAGCTGTTGCACTTTGTTAGGGAGCAAACTAAAACGCCTTGGAGTTGTTTTATTTTGCTACGTCCCGAAGTCATTTAACGTGCAATATGCTGCCGACAGTGTAAACAGCTTCACCATTAAAGTGCAATACACTGCCGACCAGTGTAAACTGCAGTGCCATTAAAGTGGTGCAAAAAGGGCATGTAAGCCACTTTAAAGGCTAATTTTGTGGCATGCACAAAGGCCCTATAAAGTTGTAAATGGACTGAAAACTGGTTACTGGTGTGTTGTTTCATGGAGAAAAGGTGAATGGTTTTAAGGCAGGAACTGACTTGAAATTTGGGATGATGTCATCATAGAAAATCTATTGGTTTTACCTAGTATATAAAGACCCAATTCCAATCTCCTTTACACTGGTGGAAAGGGACATTAGTCTACTGAAATCCATGGATAAATGCAAAATTTGCCCCATCAATTCACTAGAATTTGGTCTAGCACAAAGGTAGCAGATGAGCTATAACATCCTACTGTAAATAATATCCTTGTACAGTGGACCATCATCATCTGCACAATTCAAAACTTTGCATAAAATGATGGCTGAGCATGTTATCAGTGATGACTTGCATTTTTTTTAGTTATCTAATTTATTTTCTCGTGGTTTCAATTAATCTTTTTCATAAGGCAAGGACACACATTTGTCTGGGGTTTGAAGGCGCTACTGTACATAATAGTACTATGTGGAAATGATACAAATATAGCAAAGTTAGAGCTAGATTTTACAGACCTGTCCTTAATACTTAGCATCCTGTAGACTCCAGCTGTAAATTGTTTTTATTTTGTTTTGTTTTTTTCCCCCTTGGGTTGATCCAGCAAAACGTTTATGCTTTTGTTCAACTCAAAGCCTGGAAACAAGCCCACTTTCTTCACTGATCTACCGAGGTGCCCATGCTTAATTATTTTACTGGATTGGAACTTGAAGGCTCAAGCCCTTTGCTACGTGAATAAATTTACTTATTTCAACTGGCTGTAATGACATGCATAAGAGGTACAGGGCGAAGAATAGCAATCTTGTGTTTGGTGTAGTTTCCATATTTACAGTTTCCAAATGGACATATGACAGGGGCGGGCAATTATTTTGGGTGGAGAGCCACTTACTGAGTTTTGGCAAGCCATCGAGGGCCGCGTGACAGGCAGCCCTGGGCAGATAAATATTAATTTTCAAAATTTTTTAGGGACCCTGTGGGCTGGATAGAATGGCCTGGTGGGCCGCATTTTGCCCACGGGCTGCATTTTGCCTTCCCCTGACATATGAGATACATGACCAATCACTGGGGCTGTGCAAAACTTTTGTCCCTGATTCAGTTTGATGGAGATTCAGCCCAATTCAGTGGCCAAGAGTCAGAATCCAAATCAAATCAGGATTTTTAGCGGGCGTGACTACATGTGCAGTACAATGCATTAATGCAATGCAATAAACTCTCATGTTTATCTCACCACAGCTTATTGCTCCCGGGCATGCATTTACACATGTGCCCAGGACTGCAGCCAGGTCAGAACAGCCCTGACTGGCAGGGGATGCTGGGGGTCAGCCTGCTAGCCTGGGGCTGCTCCCCCCCGGCTCAGTGTGCTGCAGAGGGGCAGGCTGGGGCATGAAGGTGCTTCAGCATGGGGCTAGCTAGCAGGCAGCCCCTGCACTGAAAAATCCTCATGCCCCAGCCAGCCAGGACAGTATCTACACATTTGCTGCTTTGGAGTGTTTTACTCTGTTGGAGAATAGTAGGTGTGCGCGAAGCAGGTCCTATTCGATTTGGGTTCAGATTCGGCCCGAATCAGGGACAGTGATTTGATTCGGCTCACTGTCCCTGATTCGATTCAGCCGAATCCGAATCTGAAGATTTGATGCTGATTCAGAGAATCAGCTATTTGGACATAGACACAGTTTTAAATGTTTTGCTGCATACCTCAAGGTACCTGGTGTGGCTTGTGAAGGCTGCAGTGCTGGGGCACGTGGCATGCAGGAGGCCCTCCACATACTTGGTGGTAAACCCAGAAGTACTTCCGGTCCACTTCCAGGTCTGCTGGGGAGCACGCTGGGGGGCCTGTCCTGCGCTCCTCCAGCTCGGCGATCGGCCGCAGAGGGCACCAGGAGGCACTAGTTACTAAGCCGGGTTGTGTGAGAGGGGCCCTACAGCGTGTTCCCCAGCAGACCCCAAAGTGGACCGGGAGTGCCTCTGGTCCACTTTTAGGTCTGCTGCCGAGCGCACTGGGGAGCCCCCCGTGCGTCTGTGGGATGCTCCATCCACTCCACCATCACAGCATTCATGAGCCACCTGCTACCTAGAGGTACGTAGAAAACACATGTTTATGCGCGTCTATGTCCGAATCGCCAAATCTCTCTGAATCGATTCAGAGGCTTCCAGTTCGATTCGGAGAAGTTAAAGGGTCTTGTGATTCAATTCGGATTCAGAGATTCAGCCACTGAATTGGGCCGAATTTCCGCCGAATCGAATTGGGGACTGAAACTTTGCGCAGCCCTAGAAGATAGTACTTGTATTTACAAGTAGTATCCTGCTGTGGAGTAAATTCATTTACTCAAGTTTAATAGAGGCACATGGATGGACATGCCACATTTCTGTGCAGCTACTTAGTCTACTGTGCAGTAAATGTCTTGTGTAGACACTTCAGTAATGGTTAATAAAACCCAGCATTTGACAAGGACCCTCTCAAGACACATCACAGAGTTGGTGCTGTTTGCCTGGTTGTCAGTGGGGCTGCTGTTGTCCGTCAGACTTGCAAACTCCCTTGTCCTGATAGATAAAAGAAAAGCCTATATTGGGTTTCCTTAGAGGGCTTAGCACCTCTGAGTCTGGTCCTACACAATAATCTTTCCAGCTGTCTGGATTAAGCTGAAATGCAACATGCCAAGCTTCTTCCTCCTATGAGAAGCTGAAGTCAGCAAAGTTACAGCAGGGATGGATTTGTCTCCTTTATATGAAGGTATTAAATTTTTAACCCTGTGTGGATCTGCCTTATCCTCCAAATGTTCCTGTAAGGAGAGACACTTACGTAAAATGGTGTCTGTTGGGCTTTTGCAGCGCTCAAAAGATGTTGACTTGCCCTTTTATTCATTTATTTTGGAAATCTCTTTTTGCATACAAGTTGCTTTTTTGGGTACTCTGAAGCTACAAAGCAGCAGATCTCATATCCTCTGGCCTTATCTTGTGGTTTATCACTCTGATGCTGCTTCCTCTTCTTCACGTGTTTAGCCCTGATGTTTGGTGCACTTTGCAGAGGAGCCTCTGGCCAGAGGAGACTGCACCAGTTTTGCACTCCCAGCGTGGCAGAACAATAGTCTGTTTGATAAAGCCAGAGCCCTGAGAGCACTGAACTGGGACGTTTATACGTATGGCATTAGGTCTCTGAAAGAGGAAGAAAAAGCCTGTGTGAAGCCAAAGGTTAAAGCTTGCATAAAGTGATATCCTTACCCATTGGCACACTTGCACGTGCATGAAAGGAGGTGGCAGACAACTTGGTCTGCTTCTTCCAAGCTCCTCTCAGGACCGATTAAGACTGAACAGCTGAGAAACAGGGACAAAATATTGCTGTATATAATATCCCCAGCACAGAGACCACCCTCTTTCGCCATGTGCTACTGTCCACATTCAAAATAAGAGACTGTCCCTGCCATAATTTAATTAGACAAAGCGGATGAAAAAGAGGGAGTTAAAGAAACAGAATTATTCCTGCCTTACAGATGGGGAGCTGAAGCTAAGGGAAGTTTCAGTGCTTGTCTGGGGTCATTCAGGGATCAAAAATAGTCTGTTTAAGAACTGCTACACCCATGAGAGCAGTATTGCTACTTCAACATTAAAGTTATCTGAGGAAGCTGACTGTGCAGCGTAGAGAGGTCATGAATAGGGCAAGCTGGGTTTTTCCTTTTCTTTCTCCTTTTCTCTTGGTGCCCACAGGAAACTTTTCTAATAGACCCCGTGTTGCTCATTTTTGAGACAGGAGGGGAAAATAGGGGAGAAACTGGGAAAGCGATCTTCATTCATTATAGCAAAAACAACAACGTTTGTGAATGTTTTGGTTCAGAGTTTTCCAGGAGGAAAGACCTGTTCGTTTCCAAAACTGGAACCTTGATTTAGAATTAAATTCACCATGGGAAAAACAACAAAAGCTTATGGACGTTACAGATCATTTAAGCTCTATTAAAAGGACTTGAGGATTTAAATGAGCCTATAGCTTTGTGTTAATTCTCTTGAATCAGAATACAGTATTTTTGCAACAAAATGACAAGTCTCAGGAAAAATTATTTTGTTCAACACAATTCTGAGAAGTAACTGCAAACCGCTTCTGCTACTTTAAATTTCTCTACTTGTGAACTTGCTCTGCCCCTTGTCCATATGCAAAATCCCCTGAAAGGAGTTAACATTTTCTCATACCTTTAATCTTTATTCGTTCTCATGACTCCTTACATCCTTTATGCTGTCATCTCAGTAAATCTGTCCCCCAGCATATTTGATTACTTTTAAGAACTGGGATGTTTTTTGGATGACAAGCATAATGCAAGTGGTTGATATCATTTTTTTTCTCCCTCTCTTGCTTGTCCCCTCACTTACACTGTAAAATGAGCTTAGTTTTTCTTCCATTCCTAATCAACAGTGTTGTTTCGGAGTGGGATTTTCAAGAGTGTTTAAGTTACTGAACCACCTGTTGAAGCTTCTAAATCATGTAAACCTTGCAGCATAACTTTAAAATAAGCTGTTTTAAAGGGCCTCAGGTGTTTATAGCAAATTATTGGGAGGAGATGGACAGATGGCCTGCATTTTCCTTTCTGGATCTGCACATGTCCAGGGCAAACCATTGCACATGATCCCCACCTGTAAAGTGGCTTTAATAATACAAGCCTTGGTCGGGTGCTGTGAGGTTGAGGCCTCATCTGTCCTACCTTACCACCCTAACTAAAACAGAGAAGCAGATCGTTACAGAACCATATAGAGGTGCTTTGTTGAGATAAAGCTTTTTCTATAAGGGAAAGCAAGCAGGTAAACTATTAAAACATATTTTCAGACCAGTATAATCTTAGCTGCATGAGAGACTATACTGCTTTAACTGTATTGGTTTAAAAATAACTATTATAACTCCCAGACAAAGCCCCAAATCCTAAAAAGATAGGTATTAGTGAAGTACAGTCTGTTATTTTTCCTGCCAGAGCCTGTAGTATAATGTATGCTTATGTACAGCAACGATTCTATATTAAAAAAGCTGAAGGAAGAAAGTGAAAATGTTTGAGAAGGACTCATTCGAGTCAATATAGCTCACCCAACCACCACTTTCTCTCTCCTCATTTTTAACTTTTTAAATTATAGATGTGATTACTGCTGCTGTTGCTTTTTAATTTTTTTTTTTAATTAAAAGAAGCTACAACCCCCCACTTAGAAGTTAGCTTTATATTAACAAACTTACTTTTCACTTTCTTTTTATAAGCAAGAATCCTTCCATGGGTGTTCTTTTGTGGTTTCAGAGTCAAAGACTACATTGTTTTCTAGCTTTGACTTCCCCGTAGGGCCCTGACTTTTGCATGTAAGTAACTTCTAACGTTTAGCTAATTCTTTTAGGGCTATTAGTAAGACCAGAAACTCAGTTACAAGGCCAAAAATGGACTGTGAGCTTGATACAATTCAAACTCACTCTGCATAGGACTTGCTTATAGACCTAATTCCGCTGAATTCAAAAGTAGGCAGCCACAAGTAGGTGTCTTGCATATGACAAGCACAGTTGCATTAGGTTTTTCCCATTAGGATTCTCTGCTTTTACCCCCACTCCCTGTCTTCTACTTTTATATCACTTTTTAATGGCAGGTACCATTCGGTAAGAGCAAGGCTTCTGGCATCAAGTTGTCTACTTAATATTTCCTTAGCATTTGAGAGTACATACTCTCCTGAAGCCAGTGAAGCACACTCATGCTGTTGGCTCTCCTCGCAAAGTTCTGATTTTTGCCTGCTTTGCCTTTCTAACAAGCAGTAGCCCTAGTTATGCCCTCTAAGCCTTTTTTGAAATTTTCTTGGAAAAAAATACAGCCAGATGCTCAGAACTACATGTCCAGTGGGCCCCTGGCCTAATTTACATGGAGAATTACTGAGAGAGTTTTTGCAATTAAAACTGCATACAGCTGATGCCTAAGGCCCTGAACTGATCGTTTGTAGGCAGGGTCCAGCCAGTGCTGGGGGTGACAGCAGTCATAGTTATGCAGTTCTGAAAATATGGATTCTATTTTTGGTTCATTTGAAAGACTCTGTTAAAAAAAATTCTTGAAAGGGTATATTAGTCCATTTGTTATTACAGTTAGTTTCACGGAGTATTATTTATTGCTAGTGAGTGTCCCATACAGTTTCCCCATCCAGCAGAATGAATGAAATGAGGGGATGTTGGAGTCAAAGGAGAAATAGAATTAAAGACAAATCAGGGTCAGTGCAGGAAAACCTACTTGAAGCCTGAAAATGGCTTTTATCAAGGGCATGTTAGTATAAGAATCACAATCAAACAACACTGAAGAAGAGAAGTGCAGGCTCATCCAGTAGTACATATGCTTTCTTCAGTAGTAGTCGGGGGAAGGAATCTATTGGATGACAGTGAGGGAAGAACCACTGGGAGAAATTATATATGGATGTGATGGATCCATCATCTCTTAAATTCTTCGAGTTGAGTCCAGGTAAATATTTGTAAAACACACTCTGGCTCAAACAGAAGTTATGGGCTTGATGCAGAAATTGCTGGATGAATTTATTTGTCCTTAGTTATCCTGGAGGTCAGGCTAGGTGATCAATGTGACCCCTTCTGCCCTGCAAATCTAGGAATCGATGGGCAAGTCTACACATGCAGGTAATTTCCCTGAACAAATTCCAGCACAGTTTGTGCTGGAGCTTATTGCTCCTGGGTGCTGTGCTTGAATGTGCACCCAGGACCGCAGCATGTTGAGCCAGGTCAGAGCAGCCCCAGCTGGCGGGAGGCCTGGGGGGTCAGCCTGCCAGCCCAGGGCTGCTCTGCCCCAGCTGAACGTGCTGTGGAGGGACTGGCTGGGGCACAAGGATGCTACAGTGCAGAGCTAGCCAGAAGGTAGCTCCTGCACTGAAGCACCCTCATGCCCCTGCCAGCTCCATCAGCATCTACATGTGCATTGCAGCGTAGTAAATAATGCCGCCATAGGATTGTACTTGTATTGACTATCCTACGGCGGTGTTTATTAGCTTATTGTGGCCTAATAAGGATGCACATGTAGATGCTGAGACTTTACCGTGTAGCTGATTGGTCAAGTCTGTAGTAAATGTCTCATGTAGACGTGCCCTATCTGCCTTGGAGTCTTTCTGCAGATTCTGAGAGCTTTACCGACAATACAGGAAGTATTACCACACCCCTGCGAGGAAGGCGAATACCATTATCCCATCTTACAGGTGAGGAACCAGAGACTAAAGGTCAGAGGACTGTATTTAGTCTTTGAAGACCTAAAGCTGAAGAAGGGTACATAGTAGGATTTTCACAAGTTCCCAGGTATCTAACCCTAGAGATGAGAAGGTGAGTCAAAAGTTTGTCAAGTCATTTAAGCCAAAAATAAGTATCACCACTAACTGGGACCTTAATTTTAGTGGGAAGCTGAGAGGAAGGCAGTGGGAAGAGACCCACCTTGAATAACCTCCTTGATAGGGCATTTGCCTGGTGCATGTAAGAGCCAGGTTCAAGTTTCTGCTCTGAATTAGGAGTTGTCCAGTGGGTATAATAGGGCTAGTCTACATGGGGAAACTAGTGTTTAGTAAGTTAGAACATGAATTTATACGGCTGTAGCACACCACACAAACTCTCCGTGTGCATGCTAACAGACCCCTTCGGTAACAAAGCTCAGTCCACTTTGAAAGCGGAGTAAACCACCTCCCATTTACCAAGCACTGAATGCCCTGTGGAGTCTGGGAAGCATGCTGTACATTTACACCCTTCGCACAAACTTCCCTGCATAGCCAAGCTCCCAGTCTTTTAATACAATTAGTGATCACGATAATTGAGTTAAGTATAATACAATTAAGTCAGATCTGCCGGATTCAGAGAAAGAGCTTGAACCTGGGTCTCCCATGTCCCACCTTGGTAGCCAGACTGCCTTTGGTTCTTCTGAAGTGGACCTTAAGGGAGAAGATCTCACATGCCTTTTGGTTGTCAGTTCTGAAAGGACCTTGGCTTTTCTTTGAAAACAATATTGAAATACAGATCTCCCCCCCCATAAACCCCAAATGTGTTGGTTTCCCACCTGCATGACTCAGATTCGATATGAAAATGAAACTGTTGGGAGTTGGATATTCAGTGGGAATTGAAAGCTTGACATCCTTAGATACAACCAGATTTTTAAAGGTATTTCAGCAAGTGACTCGCCCAAGTACACACAAATACTGCTGGAATAAAGGGTTGAATCACTGGAGTCCTAGGCAAGAGCACTAACCAGTGCTGGGCTCCTGAAAAGGAGCATAGATATACAGTGAGAAGTCCTGTAGAACAGGATTTATAAAAATGACTCAAAGTTGCTAAATGGAATCAAATCAGCCTTCACCTTTTGTTTTCATATCTTGATGTGATCAAAAACACCAGTAGACGGTAATGGAGGTAAAGATCCTGTTCAGCTCCCCCTATTATTAATCAGCTTAGCAAAACATTTCACTGCACTTTTTTCCCCAAGAAGCCTTTTTTTTTTAAATAACTGCTCCTAAAATCCTTTGTCACCCCCAGTACATGAATTAATCTGAATTCTTTCAAAGAATTAAACTGAACTGATGTGCATACAACAAAACTGAGTGGCTCCGAGAGAACATTTGCAACCTACATCCTTCCTCACCTCATTTCAGCCCTTGTTTTCGCTCGTTCTTTGTTCCACATCTGAATTGCTGGGCAGAGGATCTAGGTACTGCGAAAACAATTAGTAAACCAAATCATGCCCATTGGATGTGGGATATTTGAAGCCTCATTGCAGCTCTGCCTGTGAGGATGACTGAAATGAAGAATGCAAAGGAAGTTGGTAGTGAGGTGTTAATGAGAAACTGAAAATTTGCTCATTCTTTCTGTACTCAAGAGAGACAGTTCCCATGCTCTGCTCTTATTGCTGGGAAGCTAATAACTGATGCATAGTGATATCATGACAAGCCAGGTATGTCCCTGAAATCAATGATATTGCAACAGATCTTTTAGGCTCGATCCTATTCCAAGGATTGAGCACCTAAGTGAGATCCTGTATCATGTTGTTCAAGTACAAGACAAGCTATTAACCTCTTTTACTTGTACAGTACAGTGTTCAGTCTAGCTTTGAGTCTAAATCACGGAAATACAGTGAGGAGACGAGGACCCACTGAGTCTTTTGTTTTCATTAACAGGTTTTCTAAGATTTGAGCAGAGTAGAATAAGATTGCATTGGGGCATCTAAGTCTACGTAGGAGCCTAATAAGTGGAGTAGGATTTAGCCCATTGTGTTTTACTGGAGACTAATAGGGCTGTGCGAAGCTTTTTCGGAGCTCAGATACTGGAAAGAAGTACTGATCCTGAGCAGTACATAGCACTCCATGGCATCTCCTATACCTTCATATAACAAATAGTAATACCACATATACTGTATTTTAATAGGACCTTTTCACAGATGTGTTTAATGTATCCTGAAAATGTTAATTATAGGACTCAATATTTTCTCAGTTTTATAGAAACAGGGAAACTGAGGCACAGAGAGATGAAAGGACTTGGCCTCAGGATTACAAGTAAATTTATTATTGCCAAGGAGCCAGCCAAAGAACCCTAGATCTGGCTCTCAATTGCTTTTTTACGTTGCCTCCTCTTCAGATCTCCTGCCGAATCAGATACTGTTTTTAGAAAACAGAAATCCCATTTAAACACTGGGACCTGATTTCCATTTACACTATGAAGCATGAGAGTAAATGAGATTCAGGCCCTTGGAATTTTTACAGAAATGTCCCCAAAATAAGAAACTTTCAAAACTGAACATCATAAAAAATTACCATTTAGCAGAATCAGATGTTCAGAAGATCATCTTTTGAGGCCTACTGGGGCGGCTTCAGTAAGTAGTAAAAAGAACAGGGGAAATATTTCTGGCTTGTGTTCTCTTGCAGCGTCTCAGCTACATTGCATTGAACAAAAACATGTGACAAGTTTCCTTTTTATTGCTTGATGTCAAGTTTAACTAAAACAGGCAGGCCGGCTGCTATATGATACGGTGTCTGGAAGAGGCCTCTTGTGTTTATTGACAGCTATTGATATCCCAGTCCCGCTGGGACAATAGAACGAGGTTTTCAGTTTTCTTTGGAGCATTTTTGGAGAACGCCTTGCGGAAATCCTGGTAATCACCGCAGCGTAAGAGAACCAGTGGTGAGCAGGTGATTTAACAGCAAGTGTGAAGTTCCTCCACCCAGGTGAAAAATTAAATGTTAGTGGCAAGCAGGATGTACTGAAGTAAGCACATCTTCATGTGGTCTCCTCTGTCCTGCCTTAGAGTGTGAAGCTATGTGAAAAGTAGTTTTCTGGACAATAAAGACTCTAAATGGGAAACGAGCTCAGTGTCAAAAACTTTGAGAGCCTGTCGGTGGTTCTCAACCTTTTAGACTCAAGGCATCTCTCATCAGACTCAAGGCATCCCCTCCATAGCTTTTCTTTTTTTGTTTTAATTAAGGGGCACCCCTGCTAATTTATTTTGGTGCTTCCCTTCTTGAAGAGGTGTTGGGCACTAGGGACAGGAGAGTGGCGGGGCAGGAAGAACCAGAGCCAGGGCTTACCTCCTCCCACCTGCTTATCTCCTCACACTTCATCACCCTTCAGAGGATCTCCTTGCAGCCTGGTTGAGAATCAGGGGCTTAACTCAACAATCCCTCGAGGTTTCTGAAGCGATGAGAGGATTTTAGCAGGCATGCAGGCCCTGCTTGAATGGGTGGGAGCTGCAAGCTGCAATCCTTTGCCACTCCTTGCAAGCCTAGGAGAGAACTTTTAAGTGTTTTCTTATCTTCTTGAATACAGCAGGAAAAGGGAAGCAGTAGGAGGAAATGATTTCTCACACAGCTTTGTATTTGCTTCTAATTAAATGTTGCCAACAGAGTCCTGTTTTCCCATTTTTTGCTAAAGGCTGATAAACGTCTATCTGAATCACCACTGTATTATTCTCAAAGCTGACCACACACACACACATGCATAAACATCCCATTCAGAGGAAAGCTAAAATGACTTCCACAGGGAGATGGCAAGTAATATGCAGCAGTTAATAGACTAAATCTTGCGTTGTGAACCGACTGAAACGAGCAAGACGGCTCATGAGTTTCATGCAAATAACATCTCTAGGACCAGTGAATTCATTCCCTTGTTTTATATTTTCCTCCTGGCAGTGGCTTGTGTTGTCTAGACAGGAAAATGTGTGTGATCAACTTTAAAGATGCAGTTTTACACCCCCCCTTCTCTCACAGGGGACAAAGACCTGCAAGTCCTGAGCAGCAAAAGCTTTAATAGGATGAATGGGAAACAAATTATTCCCTTCCATTCTCTAATGCGACCTGCATTTGTCTTGTAGGGCTCTAAATCCAGTCATAAGATTGGCAGGTGTATTCATTTTCTTCAAGTAATGACCATCACATTACATGCACATGCATATGGCACCTACATGTGAACCTTTCTGCTGTGCAAGTGCCCAAAACAGAAGCCTACTGAAAATTTGGCCCTGAAAACCTACAAATTAAAAAGAAAAAAAAAGCCATAATATCTTCATTCATAAGTTGTACTGGCCAAGATGTGATATCACTCAAATTTATCCTTGGAATACTAGATCCATTTAGAACTCTTCCAGTATTGGACTGTCTATAGGACTGGGAGCCAGGAAGTCTGGATTTTCTCTTTCCACCTCTGTTACTAAATCACCATGTGATCATAGGCAAATCTCTTAACCCGTCTGGCATGTTTACCTTAAAAAAAGAGGGAGATTACTTATCATCCTACTTCGGATTGTCTGAAGAAGCTAGGCTGTCATACAGATATGTGGTAGTATTTAATCCTGTTACACAGTGGGCATGTCTATAAATGCACTTAAATTTGCAGTAGCCGATTTAACTGCACTTTAAAGCATCATGTGCTATAATGCTAACATGCAGTAAAATAGGCTACTGTACATTAAGTATCACTTAAAAACTGTGTGCATTTGTTTCTGCATATTAAGGGAGGCTAGTGTGCATTTGTTTAGTATCTCAGTGGAAGGCACTTTTACATGTGCTCTGGGGCAGGGGAGGGGGCGCTTTAATTAGAGCAGGTCTCCAAATCTCATGTATCAGCATTCCCATGCTTAAAAATGGTAGTGGGGCACTTGAACTAAAGTTTATTCAACGAGCGTTAGTTCAAGTGCCCTGCTGCCATTTTTAAGCACGGGGATGCTGATGCACAAGATGCAGGAGGCTCTAACAGAGTCAGTTAGTTGAGTGTGCTCCAGCAGACTAAAATTCCAGCCCATCAGAGCAGCCTCCGTGCTCATATATAGGTGCCTGGAGGTACTAAATTTAATGTGCATTAGGAAAAGCACTTTAATGCAACATGTAGGTATACCCGCTGAATGTTATAAGTGCACCTTACATTTTAAAAATCAAGCTACACTTCCTATCTACATAGAATCATAGAAAATTAGGGTTGGAAGGAAGCTCAGGAGGTCATGTAGTCCAGCTCCCTGCTCAAAGCAGGACCAGCCCCAGTTAGATCATCCCAGTCAAGGATTTCTCTAGCTTGATCTTAAAAATGTCCAAGGATGGAGATTCCACCACCCCTCTGGGTAACCTGTTCCAGGACTTCACTATCCTCATAGTGAGAAAGTTCTTCCTAATATCTAACCTAACCTTCCCCTGCTGAAACTTGAGACTGTTGTTCTTTGTTCTGTGATCTGCCACCACTGAGAACAGTCCAGCTCCATCCTCTTTGGAACCGTGGTTCAGGTTGAAGGCTGCTTTTAAATCCCCTCTCTGTCTTGTCTTCTCTAGACTAAATAAACCCAATTCCCTCAGCCTGTCCTCATAAGTCATGTACCCCAGGCCCCTAACCATATCTGTTGCCCTCTGCTGGACTTTCTCCAATTTGTCCAGATCCTTTTGGTAGTGGGAGGCTCAAAAGTGGACACAGTACTCCAAATGTGGCCTCACCAGTGTTGAATAGAGGGGAATAATGACTTCCCTCTATCTGCTGGCAACACACTTACCAAGACAGCCCCGTATGCTGTTAGCCTTCTTGGCAACAAGGGCACACTGCTGACTTCTATAGAGCTTATTGTCCGCTGTAACCCCCAGGTCCTTTTCTGCAGAGCTGCTTCCCAGCAAGTCAGCCTCAAGCCTGTATCCAGTGCATGGGGGTTGTACCATCCTAAGTGCAAGACTTTGCACTTGTCCTCACCAAACCTCATGAGATTTCTTTTGGGCGAATCCTCTGATTTGTCTAGGTCTCTCTGAATCCTGACCCTACTCTCCAGCATATCTGTTATTCCCCACAACTTGATGTGATCTGTAGACTTGCTGAGGGTGCACTCTATGCCATCTTCCAAGTCATTGATGAAGATATTTAATAAAACCGACCACAGGACTGACCCTTGGGGCACTCCATTTAATACCAGCTGCCAACTAGACATTGAGCCTGATGATCCAACCAGTTTTCTATCCACCTTATAGTCCATTTATCCAACCTATATTTCCTTAGCTTCACTGCAAGAAAGCTGTGAGAGACGATCAAAAGCCTTGCTAAAGTCAAGGTATGCCACATCCACAGAGCCAGTCATCTCATCACAGAAGGCAATCATGTTGGTCAGGCATAACTTGCCCTTGGGGAATTCATGCTGACTGTTCCTAATCACCTTCGTCTCCAAGTGCTTAGAAATGGATTCCTTGAGGATCTCCTCCATGGTTGTTCCAGCAACTGAGATGAGGCTGACTGATCTGTAGTTCCCTCCTTTTTTTCTTTCGTAAATATGGGCACTATATTTGCCCTTTTCTAATTGTCTGGGACCTTTCCCAATCACTATGAGTTTTCAAAGATGATGGCCAATAGCTCTGCAATCACATCAACCAACAATCTCAGCACCCTCGGGTGCATCCTGTCTGGCCCCATGGACTTGTATATGTCCAACTTTTCTAAGTAGTCCCTAACCTGTTCTTTTGCCATGGTTACATGTCTGTGTGTATAAGCACACATGAAGGTCTTTCTTGATTTTTTTTGATGATTAGTTAAGCATGCAATTTTCAGATACCGTAACTAAGTGATGTTAAACTGTTCGCTCTTTGCAATCTGAATGATACCTAGCACTTGGGCTCACACTGTAATAAATTAAAGGTGACCAAGGCATTTCAACCCCTATGCAGCTGGAGCATATTGGGGTGTAGGATTTTGGTTCAGCCAATTATTGGGATGGAAGGCGGGGGGGGCAGTTCAGATCTGGAAGTATATTTGAATTTCAAATTCCCTCCAAAAAGTTTTGGGTATTTGGGTCTGAGGCCTTGGCTTGCAACCATTTTAAAGATATACTGGTGCACATTTTTGGAACCCCGTAGACAACATTTATGCATACTTGCATGCCTAAGTTGTAGTCACCGTTACTTCAGTTGTCCTTGAAGTCATGCTGACTGCGCAGCCAAATAACAAATTGGACTTTTATCATACTTCTGCACAACAGTAGTGTTTGCACATGCAGATGCATCTAGGTTTCTTGTATGTAAAATTGTACAAGAGCCATTCTGAACATCTAACACTTGTGTGTGCACATACCATTTAAAGCCAGTATCGATAAACAGATGTGATGCTGAATGAATGAATGATCCTCGTTTATGGAGAGGTAAGTCAATGATGTTAATCGCACCACAAATTTCCATCTTGTTTATAAAACCCAATTGCTTCAGTAAACCAAACAAGAAAAGTCTCCTTGTTTGCTGAATGATGTTATTTGTTTATCTGCCAAAGTGCCTTGCATTTCTCCAGGTCACAGACCAGCCCATGTCTGGCTGTGTTAATATTATAAGAATCATGCAAAAGTAAAGCTCTTTTTTTCTTTCTTTTTTTCACCTTTCAACTGAAAGAAGTAGGATCTTAAGCTCCCAAAATAGAGTATGGAAAGGTACACATCATGTCTGGCTTCTCTTTCCCCTTGTGGCAAATGTGACTCAAAGGAGTTGGTTTTTCTCCAGCCCAATCTGTATATAGTTTGGTAGAGTTTTATTGTGAATAGCTCACCTTTATAATACACAAAAATAGTCCCTGCCAGACCTTTCTATTCATAAATCATTCCCTGTTTTGAAAGTCATTCTACAAAAATCCAGATAATTTTTACATTTTGTGTTTCTTTGAAAGAAGAGTGGAAAAGAAGCTGGGGCAATTGCTTGGCCTTGGGAAATGAACTGGTGGCCTCTTTCAGATGAAACTCCAATTTAGCCTGAATGATGAGTGCAGCATTTTGCCCTGTTTTTGGACAGCTGAAGCATAGTGTACAGTTAACCATAAAGGAGACTCTGTGGTCTTCCTCCGAGCTAAATGAGCAACATGGACTTGCTAGTAAGGTTGATGATTTGTGCCTTAGGCAATTTGATTGCTCCTAGGGAGGGGAAAACTGTTCCCACTAAACTTTTTGGTGAAATGGTCTGAGGTCATCATGTTTTACATGTTTCTTTCAGTGATTCCCTTTCCCATTCTTTGTGTTACCATGAGAGCAGAAGAGATCCTATTCCTTCATTGTACACAAACACCAACTAGCTGGCTGCACAGTGCAGCTTGATATGCATTTTATAACACTGCTTTGATTTTACAGTGGGATAATCAAATGCCCATAAAGTACCAAGTAGTCTTCTGACTTTCTTGATCTAACCAGTTAGATTACTAATGTAAACTACGTTCTGTGTAGTAGCTGTCCTTTACACGTGTGTGTAATATGTTACTACCCAACATTATTGGTGCATTACCTAATATACATCTACACTGCAAATGTTAAGTCGTCATTAAATAAATATTCACTGGATACCTTTTCTGATTATTTTCACTAGGAAACTCCAGCCACAGCTCAGGTTGCATCTTATCTTGGAAATGTATTCTGTATGTGATTATAACTTGTATTTTAAATTATTTTAAGAACATCCTACATTAAATACACCGTGCACATAGCTGATTCAACCATTTATGCTATGTCTGTCTTTTATTTCTCTTTCTGTTTAATTGCATTTGCTAGTTAGGGCCCCTTCTTATGCAGTAGTCATGGATTTGCTCAGTAGAACTTCATTTGCTGCAAATCTTATAATATGATTTACTGGCTGTTTTGCTGCTTCCTGGTCTTCTCTCTATATTCTAGGATTTATTCTGACCAGATAGAAAGGAGAAACTTGAATGCTGCTTTGTTGTCACTACAGTAACTGTTTCATTCCCTAGTATCTCCTAGAGATCTTATTTGGCCTTCTGTCCTGTTTGGCCCTAATGAACCATGGAGTCTACATGGAAATTTCAGTGTATCATTCTTAATAATAAATATACTGAGAGTGCGTAAGAAGTTCTTCATCTTCTTCTGTCCTTCTTTACAATATGGTGCTTTTTCCTATAATAGATTTGCTTAACAGGACAAAAACCCCTCAGACTTTGAATGTAAAACATTTAAGATGAGGTTCAGTATGACCCTCTAAGGAATTAGTTGGCTGAATATGTGCAGACAGATGGGGAGTGATCCATAAACTCGCGTCTGTTCCATGTAGATCTGTAGCACAGTCAGTTTAATCTGTCCTTTCCATCCTCTCTCTCCCTCCATACATTCCTAAAGCTCTTAAGTACAGCCATCATATTTTTCAGTTTCCTGGCAAAGCACCTTCTTTAATGCCATCCTCCTGACTTGAAGCATTATTGTGTTCCTTCACATCACTCTCCAGACCTACTATTTATAAAAACATCCCTTTGCTGATATCCCTGTTAACCATGTTTCCAAGCCACCCTCCATCTGAACTGGTGTCGTATGTATTGCACTGACATTGTCAGGGCTTGATTCAATAATGTCCTTAAGTCCTTACTCCCTGGGACTTTAGTCCCATTGGAGGTAATGAAACCTTTCAGAGAGCAAAGGCTTCTTTATTGGACCCTTGGGTTATAAAGTTTTTGGGGCACAGACACTGTATTTATATGCTCTGCAAATGTATGCTATGTGAAGAATAATGGATCAGAGGACCGTGAGTGTTGCTTTACATTTACCATCTTGAAGGAAAATTGCCAACAATGCATAGATGCTGCATGTGGTCTCTTTCCAGGGTGGGGGGAATTAATCCTTCTATGCAAAGATACCTCCTGCTGACTGGTGAAAAGAAGAAAAAAGATTTTGGCCATGAATACTACTAGCTTAATATTTCTTTTCTCTGATCTTCCAGTACTGTTTGCTTTGTATGGCTTCATCAAGGTTTTGTACGCGGACAGAGTAATTGAAAACAAATTTAGCATGTCTCAGACCATAAAGTTCCCTTTCAGCTAGATCACTGGCTATGCGGTAGATAGATGTCTGTTTTTAATTTTCAGTTATGTGAGAAATTTAGAATGGTTTGCTCCGTAATTTTGAATGTTAATAGAGAAAGAGATATTTCCTGGTCCCTGGCCTAAAGAGAAATTCTATCTCTATTTTGCTTCTCCCTTAGTAAATACTCTTCAGAAACCTGTCGTCATTTATTATTATATTATTTAATTTGTCTTACCATAGTGCCTAGGAGTCCCACTCCTGAAAAGGGTTCCCTTTGTGCTTGGAGCTGTACAAACACCAAACAAAAAGCGTCATCTAGCTCTCAGAGCTTGCAGTCTAAGTCTAAGAAAAGGTGCAGTAGATTGATGCAGTTGGGAGAATAAGAGGATGCCATGAGACCATATAATTTAGTCAGCATGATAGATGATGGTCTGAGCATACCTGCAGCCTATCAGTTGTCAGGATAATCATTTGTGAGCCAGAAAAGAAGCTTTTTAAGGGGCGTAACATGTTTTGCAAATGGTAATGGGGAGGTCCTCCCAGCTGTGAGAATCAGCATGGAAGAAGGCAGGAAGATGTACAGCTGACAATATAACAAGTGGATGAGTACAAGTCAGTACCTCTGTAGTGAATGAGAGATGACATCTGGCTAGAGAAAGGCTGCATGGGGCCTTGAACATGAAGATAAATAGCTTCTATCTGATGTGGTAGAGAAAGGGAAGCCAGTGGAGAAATCATAATGTGAGTGAAGAAGTCAAAGTGACAGTGACGGATAATAATGGTAGGTTTGCAGTAGTATTCTGGATAGATGAGAGCAGGGCAAGACTGTATTTGTCGAGGTTGGAAAAAGGATGTTGTAGTAATCGCTAATTCCTGATGTGTTTACTATTAGTGTGACTTAGAAAACTAAGGGCATGCTTCTTCTCTCAAAAACACATGTGCATTTACGAGGTGCTTCCTGTTTGGAAAATAAATCTTCATTTTTTTACTATAGTTGCACTAGGAGTCGTAAGCCGAGTCACAGCAGAAGCATTGTAATGGATGTTAGATATGAGTTTACAAGCTGATATGGCAGCTTAGAGGGCCAATGTATAAGCCTATGTAAATCAATGGGCGTTTTCTATTCATTTCAATAAACTGTAGAATGGACCAACACACAGGCATGGGGCCAAAGGTTATAAAAGCATCTCCTCTTTCTGGCTGGGGTGCAACCAGAAGAAAGTATATACACATATATATTTTTTTCTATTCTTTTGGTATTTCCGGCCTAATTTAAAGCAGGAAGTAGCGTCAGAGACTACAGGTGCAGAAGTCAGAGTTTGACAAGGTTTTGGAACTGTTTTTTGATTAATGACATTAAACCTTTGAACCTTATTTTGAAGTTCCTGACTGCAAATGAAGTGAATAAGCTTCTGCTTATCCTGGCTTGGTGGATTTATTAATCCATTTGGGGAACAAAAATCATTTAAGACAACAGAAGTCTATATTTGGCACTTTGCCTTTCTGGATGAACTAAAGCATTTAGCCTTTTTTTCAGGAATAGGTTAGCATAAGGAGGCTTTAGGAATTTAGGGTGGTGTACAAATATTATTAGTACATTTTTGTTAGTTATGTTCCATGTATTGTAAGGACTCCAGATGGCACTGCTAGGGAGTGTATAGCCTTTCGAAGATTTGGAATATGACTGCTTTTAGTATTATGCATTTATGTTATCTTTTTATTGCTTGTATTCTGATGATATTGCAAACACAGTTTGTAATAATAGATTTGATTTCTTGCTAGCTTCATGGTTACATGGAGAACAAGCCCCTGGGTCTCCAGATCTTCATTGGGACAGCAGATGAACGGATACTTAAACCTCATGCTTTCTATCAAGTCCATCGCATTACCGGGAAAACGGTCACCACTACCAGCTATGAGAAAATCATTGGCAACACCAAAGTTCTTGAGATCCCTTTGGAGCCCAAAAACAACATGAAAGCAACGTAAGTATTCTTAGCAGTGTTAAGGCAGGTTGCATGGAAAATTCCCCCTTTTGGAAAAAATGTATCTATTTCCTGTTCTGGGAAGAGTTTTTAGATTTTCAGGTATCAAATGTAATTGATGCCATTTTAAGTCTTCTTTTACAACGTCAGGGAGGCATAAATGCATTTGTGTATATGCAACTTGAGTCCTGAGTCATTGCTGTAGAGCAGTGATTCTGAACCAGGATGTCACAGCACCCTGAGGTGTGGAAGGATCCTTTAAGGGTGTTGTGGTGTGCCACACAGTATTAGCACCAGCAAGTGTTCAGATACCTACACATGATTCACAATATAAACTTAGAGATAGCAAATAGAAATCTATATTTTCAAAAAAATATTCCGACCTATTGTGGTCTTTCTGAGTTTCAGAAGGGTTGCTCTATTATTTTTCTGTAGTCAAACTCCACCCCACCCCACCCCACCCCACCCTAATCCCCCCGAATATAAGCTTAGAGCTGGCATTTTCATAGGTGCACCTTGAGTCTAATAAGGGTTGTATTGAGTCTAAAAAGGTTGAGAACCACTGCACTAGAGAGAAGGGACCATGGAAACCCTATAGGAATTAACCGTGGTATGAAATGGAAAAGATATACATCATCTTGGCCAGTTGGGGAGGGTCATGCACTATGTTGAACAGGTTAGAAGCCACAAACTTTAACATTTCATCTTGACATGTGGTGATAACTTGGCTCAAGCAAGCCAAAATCTCTTTCTTTCAAGGGTAGCTTTTAGAATCCAGAGTCTTGTTAACATTTCTTAAGGAGGTAGTGCTAATACTAACCACCTCTAGCTTCCATAAAGCACCGTTCAAGAGTAGATAGTAAACCTCTTTGCAAATGGGTTTGATATCGCCATACCCAGATCCAGAAGATGATGTAGGTAAATAAAAGTGACTTACCAAGCTCCCTCTGCAGGCCAGTGGCAGAGGACCCAAACATCCCAAATCTCCCAAATCCCAGTCCACTGCTCTACCTGCTGGGTCATTAGATGTCTCATATGTGCGACATGCAAATGAAGGAAGAGAAGAATATGCCTGGTTACATCTTCTCAATAGTTTTCAGTTGTTTCCTCCAGTTTGATCAAGTCAGATGGATTAAAAGTGCACAGATCTTAAATTTCATTTTGAATATTATCCAAACAGCAGTGGGATGGTTTTTATTTACAGGAAAGAAGTGCCCACTTTTTAAGCAGATACTGGTAAAGTTTGCAGTGGCTCTTTTTTAAAAAACAAGAAAACTCTGAACCTCATCAAAGTCCACACAATTCTTTGCATGTTGTTTTCCAAAGCAGATGCTTCATGGCTCCTATCTTTTTCCAAGTAAATAAATACTGGTCTACATCCCCAGCTTGAAGCAACCTGGAATGAAAAAACACATGAATGATACATGACTCAAGAATAATAAACCACTCTGCAAGTACAGCAGCAAAACAGAGGTTTTGTAGGAAACATTTCAGGGGAATGTTAACTCCAATAGTACCTGTATTTACAACTGGGATTAAAATACCATGTAAGGGCTTTTTAATAATGGTGCTTACTGCAGTATTTCTTGAGGGTCACAAGTACTTTGTAAATGTTAACTGGCCAGTCATCACAGCAGCTGTAAAGTAAGTGTAATCACTTGGTTACCTGGGGCTGCATTTGTCTTGTTCACACAGTGAGCCATTGTCAAAGCTGGAATTAGAGTCCTGATGCTCAGCCCTAGATTTGGAAAATGAAAGCAGGAGTATATTTGCTCCCCTAGTTTGGAGTTTGTTTTATGCTTGTACACATTTTTAGGAAACGTTCATACCTTTGTGGGCCTAATTGATAGGCTCCATGTACATTAAACCTATGTAATGACAGTGACCATGCTTTATACACGAGTGTTACAGTTGCAGGCACAACTGACTAATTAGGCGTGTAATGAGTTTTATGGAAATACAGTAACTGACATTCTCCTTGCAGTTCCGGTCACAGATCAAGTGCAGGACTGACTACCCATGTCGCCATTTCAACTGACACCCCAATCCAAAATGAAAATTAAATATTCAGGGTTCCTCTTAATTGGACCTAATTGCTGATGCAGAATGACTTACCCCTCTCGCCCTTCATCCATTTCCAACCCCTATGAAAGCAAGAAACATTAAAACAAGCATGCACAACAAGGCTTCCCTTTCTTTGCCAGCATTGACTGTGCGGGGATTTTGAAGTTGAGGAACGCCGACATCGAGTTGCGGAAGGGAGAGACGGACATCGGCAGGAAGAACACCCGGGTGCGTCTCGTCTTCCGTGTGCACATCCCCGAAGCCAGCGGAAGAATTGTGTCCTTGCAAGCGGCGTCTAATCCCATTGAATGCTGTAAGTCTCTCGCTTGATTCTCTTGTGCTTCTGCCCCACATTTATGTTCCCATCCTCGCGATCTAAATGAAAGCAGAGCAGTGGTTCTCAACCAAGGTGCCATGGCAGTGACTACCAGAGTACTTCACAAAAATGAATTAAGCCCCACTGTGCCATTTTGAGGTAGGTGCTGGTAGGGGTGTTATGGTTCGGGTGAAACCATTATCCTTCATCTAAGACAGTTGTAGGAAGCTGTTCAGCTTCTTCAGGAGACCAGCCAGAATAACGGCCTCTGCCCCAAACATAGGGACATGTCACTGCTTAAAGCAGAGGCACAATTGGGTTAGAGGAGTTTTGCTGGCCATTGTTTTGTGGAAGTTTGTGTGTCTGTGAAAAGGAGGCAAAAGGAGCAAACAAGGTGCCAGAGGGAACCCAGGGCACATCTTGAAAAGCACTGGACTCATGCCCCAGAGATAAGCTTGGAGAAAGCTTTTGGGACTGAGAACTGACTGAGAGGGGCTTGAAGTTATGAGCAAAAATAGTCTCCTGCTTGATACCTACTTTGTTCGGGGAAACAGGATTTTTTGTACGTTCTGTAGAAACAAGATTGCATTTGGGAAGGACCCGACTCCCTCAATTTCTCCTTCTAAAAAAACAACCCATAACAGCTAGAATTTGGCTAATTCCTGGGGTCAGAAAGCGGTTACAGTATTATATTCACTTTATCCGGGGGTAAAAGGAGCACTGAGGAGTTCAGTGACTTGCCCCAGGGTCACACAGTGAGTCAGTGGCCGAGCGTGGAACTGAACATAATTACTTGGTCTCCATGTGTTCTTCTTGAAGAGCAAATGCTTACTTTGGAAAAGAGACCGGCCTGAATTTTCTAAAAGTCATTGCACACTATCAACATGACTGCAGGACTAAATCGTGTGACTGGCTATTTGTGTGCACTATTGTTTAGCTTGCTCGTCTAATTTGTCCGTGCAATTAGAGTTGTCACAATTGATGCACATATGGTGCTTTGAAAACGTTGGCCTGTTTAACTTGGCTAACTGTTTATTCTGGTGATGTGATAATGTTTTGCAAGTATTGGATACATGCAAGCATGAGGCAGAAAGAGGTTGATTTTAGGTGACTTATGGTTAGGCATACTGGAATTAAATCCAACAAATGAAACATTTAAAATTGAAGAGCAGAAAATTAGGTTCTATTGGAGAAGTGTGTTGTGTAAAAAGGGGAGAGGAAGTTGGGATACTGGATGAGGTACTGGAGCATTTGATGGAGCTATCCTGTCTTCACTGGCTTTGTGCCACTTTCGAGGCTCCTGCCAGAAACATAAGCTTCACCCTTCTACACCCATTTTTAGGCTTCGTGTATACAGTGAGAGCAGGTGGACTGGGCTGCTTTTTCTGCGACAGCCATGAGAATGGCATGGAGCCAATGTAGCACATCCTACAGGGGTGGACCTGCCAATCTGGAGTAACAAGTCTTTTCTGTTTCTAATGCATTTTATTTTTAATGAGCAGCATTTACAAATTTTAGTGCCAACTGCTAATCACAGCCTAGTTCTGGGAAACCCAGCAGCAGCAACATAGGTTAAATTACGCCTCCTATGATAAGCCTACCTTGTTGTCTCATGGACGCCAGAAATGTCATTTTTTTTTTCCCCTCTAACCGTGACTGATAAATTCACGTTGCACAGCCAGCCTCGCCAGATCATCATTCCTGCTGTTGCAGGAAAGGGCAGTTGGGGGTCACAGCCGCATCCCATCCCTCTTCCATCTCCTGCATGCATATGTTTTCACAGGTCTGCTGTTTATTTTTCCTTTACCCCTTGGGCATCCTTGTCCATGACACAGCCTCCTGTAAGATCTGTCCTATCCAGCAGCAGTTTATATTGTCCCTTAGGGGAAGCATCACTAAGTAGCTGCTGTAAGTCAACTGGTCAGCGGTCACTGGTGCTGCCAAATGTGGCTCCCCAGAGATTGTTGTTGCTACAAACACAACACTACACTTTGCCTTAGCAGAAGCTTCCCCTGGTTAGGAACTCCCCTTGGTGTCAGCAGATCATTAGCTGCAGTGAAGAGAGAACTGCAAAGTATCCACTTTTCATGGGACAGTCTGATTCTGCCTCATTGTTGTCAGAGTTGGCCTTCTGTGCTTTTAGGGGTGGTTTCTGGAGCTCAGAAAAATCATCTGGAACAAGTTCATCCCAAGACAGGTATGCAGGATGAAGGAAAGGGGGGCTGCTGTGCTCTGTATGAAATGGTCAAGTCTGTCTCCCAAAGGAGCTTTTATCCTGCTATGTCTGCACGTTCAGCAGCTAGAGGTTCTTTTGGCTGCTAATTTGGTTCCCAAGTTGATGATGAAGTAAAGGCAAGGTTCATTGGGTTAACGTGATATCTTTTGTTAGACCAACTAAATAGACTGACTGTTTGGTTGGTCTAATAAAAGTATCACATTTACCCAATGAACTGTGTCTGCCTGATGAAGGTAAGGCACTTTAAACCACTCCTGTAACTGTAGCAACAGGTTAATATTTGCTCAGGGTGCAAGCCCATTCCCTTGTGGGCTTGGCATTGGTGGGCATTTTAGACAGGCTAGAAAAAGTCCTCCCCTTGCATTGGGGGAAACATCCAACAAAGGCCAGCAGACCCCACAGTACTGCCTTCAGCTGGTCTTGTCCCTAAATGGCCTACCTCATGCTGTTACCTGCAGTCATGTGCGCACGATCCTGAGAGTCAAAGACGCCGCAGGTTAGCTTGACGTCCTACTGGTTATCTCTGTATTGCATGTGTAGTTATGAAAGGACCGTGCACAAATTAGTCTCATGTTTAAAATTACCCACATCCGTATGTGCCTTGTTGAATCAGGCCTTCGCTGTACAGTATGTCCCAAATGTTGCATGCGCACAGGGGTCTCTTACTCCAGACAGGCACAGCTCTGCGCTGGGACGACACAAAGCCAGTTACTCCAGTGGTAATGTGCCAGCTATCTCAGAGGGTTTCTAGAGATGTCTCGGACAAGTAAATGCAATTGTTGTCTTTCTTGACACAGTCACTCTGGACCTTGTTGCTATTAAGGGTTACAGCTTGGGACAGTGGTTTTACCCTTCCTGCTCCACTCATTCGTAAAAAGTGATCTGGCCTTCGGTTCTGAAAATCTGAACCCTAATTTCTTTGAAGCCAAAATGCAGTGGGCTATCAGGACATCTCTGGATGCAGAGCTACTGTCAGACGTGGCTAAACTGCTGCATTGACAATGGCTTATTCCTCTAATCTTACTTGTCTCCACTTTTTGGCTCCTTCTAAATGACCCGTGAGTAGATTTTGATCTTTCTGGATTTGTCTAGTATTGAAGAATTGATCAAATGATTCTACGAAGCTACTTCGGCCTGTTCACTCCCACTGCCCCTTTCACTGTCTGCTGAGGCTTTATTTTTGGCCTTATGCTTGGCATGTGTTTGGATATCAGAGTCACGTTGTAGTGTTTCTGCTCCTTGCTTGAAACTTGTGCAAAGGAGGACAGGGAAGGCTATTGGAGAGCTTTCAAAGCAGCCACTTTGTGCACTTATGGTGCTGACACATTTGCATTTTGCTTTCCTCCAAGATTCTTGCAAACAAAAAGAAAAACCTTCTCAGATGAGCATTCATGGGAAATGAATGCGAGCGTTGTGAATGCTGTTCGGGCTGTCACAGTTTTTATTCTAATGCCTTCTTGTTAATCCTTGTTTGAAGCATCTCACAGATCTTGCTGTTATTATAAACTCTTTACATTGTAAAAGGTTGCAGTTGGCCAAAGAGAAGAAAGAGAGATTCTGAAACCTGGTTTTATGAAAGATATTCCAAGGTGGTTTAAAAAAAAAAAATCTTTCAGTAAAGTACAAACTGTCCATCTGAGGAATTTAGATGGTTTCTATTATTGACGGAGTATTTTGTTCCACTAAATTGGGTCAAATATCTTGTTTCCTTTTAATCAATTTCCCTGGAAGTTTCCTTTATATTTCTCTTCTTCTAGTAGATTTTTCCCATAAAATTAGACGTTTTGAGTTGATGATATGTGACATATTAATCTCTGTGAAGGAAAGAGCTAGTCATTTTAAAGAATGTTGTCGTCTTGGCATATCACTTATTGCTTTTCCTCAGCTGTGAATCTGAACTGATCAGACTACAATGGAAGGCTAAAGAGGAGTTAGCTTGTCGCGATTTAAAAGCAGTTACGAATGATCTGGTGACAGCTGGAAGATTACCCAGCTTGCCCTTTAAGCAGTATGAGTACAAAGAAGACTGCCAATTTTGTCACTAAAATTTGAGGAAAAAGCTTAACATTTTGTGCATTTTGCTTTGATTCTAAGAATGTTTTTTCTAACCCAAATTTTAAAGGTGATGGGGGTTTGTAGGGTTTTTGCTCAGAAAATACTAGGATATTTTTTAAAAGGGAAATTTTGAAATTTCATTCCAATGAAGATCAATGTTTGCCTCTCACTGGGCATGTCGACAGTGCTGTAATTACTGCTCATGAAGTTTAGTACCTGTAATAACAGGAACAGGTACTAACTTAATGCGTGATAATCAGCAGCACTGGCACATATCTTTTAAGTGACGCTAATGCGCAGTAAACTAATTCTACTGCGCATTAGGGCATTTGCATGGCTTTCACTCTAGCACTCAGTAGAATTACTCTGTTGTGCTTTTAGCATCTCATGTAGGCGCACCCACTGTGAAACCACCATTTTCTGTAAATGTAGGCAATGATTGTTCTAGAGTGACACCAGAATGGCTGATGTCAGTTGAATTTGGGTTTGAAAAACACAGGATAATGTAGATTGGCCGTTTGCAGGCTAGAAGTGGTGTTGTGAAAGTAAAATTCAATTTGCTCTTTGCCATCACAATGCTGCATTACACATGCCATGAGCTTCTGCCCAAAGTTTACTCCCAGGAGATCTCTTCCATGAAGGATTAAAGGGAAATGCTGTGCCTACCCACAGAGGCGGTCTGCAGAGAAGTGAACTGAGGCCATGGTTTTCCTGTCATTAATCACGTGCTAGGTTGGTGAGCTGGCTGCTCTTGGTAGAAAGTATCACACTCCTCTGACTTCATGGCCATTAATGCTTGTTACCCTGCCTTCCCAAGGGTATCCTTTAAGAAAATAATGTATGAAGGAGAGGGCTTGAGCAAACCCTCTATTTTTTTTGTGCATTATTTCTGTTCAAAAGGGTGTGCTGTACAAAGTATTGCCTGAATTTCACTGGCAACAGTTGTCTTCAAAACCCACTGCACTCTCAAATGTGTAGCTGACTAGCCCTTCCCAGGTGGTTCTAACACGTGATTTAACCTGGCTGTTGTCTAGCAGTGTGGGACTCCATGCATACTCAGTTTTGCCAACCACAAGACTTGATGGGAGGATGCGAAGCCTCCAAGAATGTGGGCTTTTTGTTTTTCTTTGTTTGTTTGGTTGGTTGGGGTTTTTTGGCTCGTGTTTCAGTCAGTACAGTGCATGTAAATCACATTTGCAAGCCTTTCTGTGTAACCCCGAGAGGTGGAAGCTTACGTCTTTAATTTTTTTCGATGAAGTGTGATCTTGCACAATTCCTCCGCTTCTCAGGTATCCCATCCTTCCTACTGAAATTGTCTCCCAACCCTCGTTTCTTCCTGCATCTGGGTCTTACAATACAGAGCTGTTTGCAGACGTTAAAAAAAAAAAAAATTAAAAAATAGAGCTTTACATTAAACTTAGTGTACTCCCATACCAAGCCCAGTGAATGCCCAGAAGACACATCGCGTAGTTGGACCCAGCTCACTCAGCATCTGTATAGATTAGGAGCTTTCGTGGAGGGTTTTTTTGGTACTTTTATCTAACAGCTGATTGAATCAGATTGAGATTAAAAGTGCCAAAAAGCCCCACTGAAGCACCAGATCTATATAGATGCTGAGGACCTGGGTCTAAGTAACAAACTGCTGTTTCTGCTAAAGCACGATTTTTGGTTTGGTCTCATTTTCTTTTAACGTCTGCAAGCAGCCCCAATCTTTGTATGCCTTTTCCTGCAGCCTTTTTAGTGCTGCTGTGATTGGGATTGGTCTCCTAAGAGATGTCTGTGTGTTGAATAAGTATTGGCTTCAGGAGCTCTGCTACTATCAGCCTTGCCTGAGGCAAGCAGCTTGTGATAAATAAATCTCTCTCTTTTTTCCTGTGGTTTATTTTGGCTCATCCACACTTCACTCTGTTCTGCCACCCCCAGCCTGCATCTCCGTTGAGACTCCTATTGCTCCTAGTTTTTACTTTGGCTCTGATTTTTATGGGATGAAATCCTCAGTTAGCTAGTCCCGCTTGCTTTCTTCACATCTGACACCGTTAGATGGAATGAACCAAGGAAACTTGGGAACACGGCCACTTGAATGGAGCATCGAATCAGGGCCTACTTGGAAGGGGGAGACAGAGCTGGTGGTAGGTGCTGGAGAAGGATGATGTAGTTTAGGGGACCCCTGAAGTGTAGCTGAGTGCAGGGCTGTAATGTGAATGCAAGCTCTGAGTCACCTAACTTTTTTTTTTTTTTTTTAAGTGTCTAGGTTTCTTCTCTGAGCTTGACAGGAATGAGTAACATTAAAGAAGCTGCTCCCAGTGCTCCCTAGTTGCTTTAGCCTGCCAGGGGACTCTCCTCTGCCTTCTTCCCAGAAGACTGACCACAGAGAGGCCAGATTTTGTCTCCTGTGCTGAGCTTCTGTTCAAACCAGGTAGCTTCCTTTCATTATCCTCCCTCCAGCTCTGCCATTGGTTGCAGATGTAGAGCTTTTCATTTGAGCAAGCACTCTTAACTCCTTTACTACGAACCACCCTGCCCTACCATGGTATCTCTCAGTGGATTGAATTCAAGCTTAACGAGCAGGTCTGAAGCCCCCCAGTGTTGTTTTTGGTACTTGCACACAGTTTGGAATTTAGGTCTAGAGATGCAAGCCCACGATTGTCGTGTGGTTGAACTCCATCCAGGCAGCTGTGCAATGTTTTATACGACTGCCCAGGTGAATGCAGCAGGGTGGGTAAGACCTGAAAATGTAGTTATAGAAAAACCATGACAAGTAGAAGCCATCTCACCTTTCAGGTCAGTGATTTCTTAGATTTCATAGACATCAGGGCTGGAAGGGACCTCAGAAGATCATCGAGTCCAGCCCCCCTCCCAAAGGGCAGGAAGTCAGCTGGGGTCATGGGATCCCAGCAAGGTAAGCATCCAATTTACTCCTGAAGGTGGTTAATGTAGGTGCTTGAAGCCTCTGATGGCAGGCTGTTCCAGACCTTGGGGGCTCGGACAGTAAAGAAATTCTTCCTTATGTCCAGCCTGAAACAGTCTTGCAGTAGTTTATGACCGTTCGACTTCATCATCCCTTGGGGCGCTCTGGTGAAGAAACGTTCCCCCGGATACTGGTGGTCACCCCTGATAAACTTACAGGAGGCCATCAGATCACCCCGAGCCTGTGCTTTTCCAGGCTAAAGAGCCCTGTGGCTCTCAGCCTGTCATCGTAAGGTCTGCTTTCCTGACCTCTGATCATGTGCATGGCTCTTCTCTGGACTCTCTCAAGCTTCTCCACATCCTTTTTGAATTGTGAAGCCCAAAACTGGACGCAGTACTCCAGCTGCGGCCTCACCAAGGCTGAGTACAGGGGGAGAATGACATCCTGGGATTTGCTTGAGAAGCATCTATGGATGCAAGCCAGCATTTTGGTCGCTTTACTAGCCGCAGCATCACATTGATTAAGGTACATGTCTAAAGAGTGGCTGACTGGGGCTTTAGCCCCAAATCTACTCAGAAGGGGTTTGAACCTGCTTATCACCTGCTGCATCCCACCAGGACGTGAGCTAGGTATTGCACAGAGTTCTCTCGTGCCCTTCTCTTGAAGCTGATCCAGTGCACCTTGCACACAAAAATTTCAGCCCCATTAGGAGGAGGGGTCCAGGCTAGAACCCAGGCCCTTCTCGCTTCCAGTTCGGTATTAGGAGTGTGTCAGAAGTTTTTTTCCGCCATTTAAAGCACATTATTGCCATGACTTAACAGAAGTGCATGGGTTTACAGCACTTTAAATTTGAGTAAAGTGCTTTAAAATAACCGTTGTTAAATGAGGTATTAAATTTGAAGTGCTGTATTTTATAGCACTTTAGCAACCTACCGGCCGTATCTACATAAGATGCGGTGACTGCACAGTCATCTAGTACTTGTATAAACAAGGACTAAAAGGCTGCACAGTAACCTGCACTACTGCGCAGTAGCACTGACAAATGGCTTTTTTGTGAAGCTGACTGAGCAGTAGCCCAAGACTACTGTACAGTAGCATTGTGTCTCACTTTCTGCCATGTGACTACTGCACAGTAGTCTTGGGCTACCGTGCAGTAGCATCTTGTGTAGATGTAGCCACAGTGCTTTAAATAACTTCTGTACTCTGAAAAGTGCAGGGAGGCTCAGAGGACCCCCCCCCCCCCCCAAACACTGCACTTCTGTCATATTTAAGAGCGCTGTAACTTTTATTGTGCTATAAAAAGTGCTCTAAATTACAGCACTGTAAAACGTGCATGAAGCACTTCTGTATGCACCCCAACTCACTGAACCACATGCCCTCTAGAGTGTACAATTTACTCCTATCTATGCATCTTCTGCTCTTGGTTGCTCAGTAAGCAAGCTTTAAGAGAAATGCTGTAGAGGGGTATATATCATGCCCAGCCTGTAGCCTGGGCCAAATCATTTTGCTGGGAAGCAGAAAGTGCACAGGTTTGAATCTGGGTAAAAAAGACATAGACCTCCAGATTTCCTGCTTCTCTGACCACAGGGCTAAAAGGAGGGAAGTGGCTTCAGCTTTGCCATCTTACTTCCAGTAGGTTCATGGGCAAAGCAAAAGAGAATCCCCAGACTCTGCAAAAGTGCCAAAAACTGTAGTTATTTTGCATAAAACAAAATTGGACTTATCCCACTAACTCTGTCCCTGGCCACTGTGCAGGTGTGCAAACTTTATGCACCTTGCTCCCTCCTTATGCTTTCAGGTAAAGAGGGGAAAAAACAACACTTCTGATCTGAAAGAATCTCACCTTTGTTGGGCAATCAAAATGCAATCTAGAATCAGGTTGGAACATACTACTTGCTTCATGTGATTCATGATAGCAGGCCAACCAAAGCCATCATGGTCTTTGCAGGAGTTACATTACAGCCATATAAATGAGCCCAACTCAGCGCTCTGGGAGCTGTTCTTTGGACTCTTTATCCAGACATGTTTTATGGGTGAACCACTTGGGAATCATCAGCTGGACTAAAACAAGCCCCACAGATTCAGGCACTGAGATACTATGGTGAGAAGGGAGCTACAAAAAACAATATAGATCAGAATTAAGGTTCCCTAAATCTATAGCCTTGGGGTCAATTTGCAGGGAACTTGGGCCCAAATGCTAGCATGCTTATCATTGTGAGCAGTTCCAAAGGATGCAAGAACATCTGACTGAAGCAATGAAGCTATATTTATTTATCTGTAGTATTTATATAAGTAGAATAGGAAGGGCGCATGTTTATGCACACTGCATAGCATTGCTGTTCCTCAGGTGTTGGTTGGATCGGTGCTATTCCATGGCAAGTCCACAAGCCTGTTTCTCCCCAGCAGGCAGATCAGGTTTAGTGCCTTTCTTTAGCTTACCTCTCTCCTGTCCACCTCACATCTTCTTGCTCGCCCCCTTTGCATGCACAGCGAGAGAATACCCAGGCCGTTACTCTCAACGAAATTTACTCACAGGCCAGACAGAGCAATGGTTGGAAGTCTTCCAAGCCGATGGAAAGAAACATGACAGCTCAGCAAGACTAGAGCTGCTTATCCAAAGGAGAAAAGTTGAAGGAAAGAGGTGAAAGACTTTGGGGTGGGTGACAACAGAGGAATCAGTGATGATCTAAATGAATGGCTTACAGGGAGTAATTTGAGGTTCATCTACTTAGAATCTCACCCTGCTTTCCAGGCAGCCAACAACACTGTTCCCTTGGGGCATGATCAATGCAAGGTCAGTTCTCTTAAATACTGACCCACTCCTTAGTTCATGCTTCTTCATACAGAGAACCACCAGCTTTTCTACTGGTAGTTCACAAGGACTAAACAAGGTGTGACTGGCTCTGATTTGCAAGTGGGGGTGGCAAGAGAGGAGGCAAGGTGCCTGGAGTTTGTACACGTGCACAGTGGCCAGCCCCACCCCTAATACCTACATACTACAAGTGCAGCCTTAATCCTCTTAGCACTGCTAGACACCCCCGCAAAACCTTCACCAGGTACCCTCCCACAGAACACATGCCAGCTGCTGAAGCTGGCATGTGTGTGAGATGCTATAAAGCTGTTATTTAGTTAGTCTATGAAGCTAAGTCCAAACAGTCAAGAAGCCTAAGGCTGAATCAATTCAGTCTTCTCAGGTTAGTCTAAGCTGAGTAGATTGAACTGAAAAGCAAGTGAACAGACATTAACTTTTGTTACTGGAAATGCAGCCACATACCTGCAGTGGCCAAGGCCAGAAGCTGGGGTGGGGGGTGGGCTAGAGCATGCCTTTCTGCTGGGCTGGAGCAAACAGGTTGGGCCAAGGCTAGCCCGCTTACCCTGTAAGGGGGGGTTGTAGGATAGGTGCAAAGCATCCTGGGATGCTGGGGGACTAATTAACTTGAATCTGGAGGGGATCTGAGACAGTAGTTCAATAAACTGATTTAACCTAAATAAGTTAGGTCTGTTACTATATCCATCCAGGTTTATCTTAAACTGGTTTCAGCCATCTTGAAACTAGTTTGTGTGTACTGAACTTCTGTTCTGTTACAAATTTGAACTGGTTTCCGATCACTAGTATCGGTTTATGTGTAATTTCTGTCCCTATCCTAAAAGGGGGAAAATCTGCCCTGCCTTCTGTGTGTGCAAGGAGAACAGAAAGGTGCGGGACAGACCACTGAAGGCAATCCTTCCGCAGTGGTACCTGTTTAGTAGACCTGTGCGAAGCGGCTAGTATTCACTTTGGAGTCAAGTGAATACTATTCGGAGGACAGTGATTCGGTTTGGTGATTCGAATCAATTCGGCTGAATCAATTTTGGAGATTTGGTCACCACCAAATCGGCCGGATCTCCAAATTAAACAGGCCTCATCCCCTGTCCACTCTTCCAGCCACCAACGGCTGCCCCACATTGCATGGGAGGGCTCTGCCACGAGCCCCCAGAAGCCCTGATGGCTGCTGCAGCATCCAGTGAGTGCGGGGCTTTTTGTTTGTTTGTTTTTTAAAGAAACGGGAGCTGGGGCTGGGCGGGGCAGCTATTGACAGGACTGGGAGAGTAGATGGGGGATGGGAACTCATGGAAGCAGCGTGGGGCAGTAGGGGGCAGCAGGGATTGCCCTCCCACCCTGGCCTGGCATGAGCCAGTGAGTGAAAGGCTTTTTTTTAAAGAGCCAGGACACTGGGGCCAGACCAGGCAGTCATTGATGGGGCTGGGAGAGCGGGCAGGGGTCAGGAGGGTGCTCAGGGGGGCTGGGGGAGCATGCAGGGGATGGGGCCTGGTGGGATCCCCCCCATAGTCCCTGCTTCCCTCCTCCAGCACCCCCCTCCCCCTACTTACCAGCACGGAGTCTGGGTCCAGCTCCCTGCTGTGGTGAGTGGGACTGCCCAAATCTCCAAAGCTCTCCAAATCAATTCATAGGGCTTCAGTCAATTCAGACCTTTTTATTAGTCACCCGATTCGATTTGGATTTGGAGATTCAGGCCACCGAATTGGGCCAAATCTCCTCCGAACTGAATCAGCACCCGAAGCTTCACACAGCCCTACTATTTAGTCTGTCCGTGTGCTGTGCGAGTTGAGGGCCTCTGAAGCCCTTGCTGGGAGCACTTTGCTTCTTTTCCTGTCCCTCTACCCCTCTTGCAAAGCAGAGCTTGGCTTGGAGACGGCAGCTCCCTTCTTTCATGTCCCTGTGTGTATTGTGTTTTTTGGCACTGAGGCTCCATGACATCTTGATTTGCAGACAGTCAAATAAAAGAGAAAAATGATGCCCCCTGTTAATAGGTTGTCACACCGCTTCAGGCCAAGTGCAAGTATTTCTTTAACATTTGCCTTGCTGCCTTATGTCCGTAACTGTTGCTATTGAAAGTAAACACCCCAACTGGTTAAACCAACAGAGTCTTGTTTATTCAAAGCTCATAAACTACAGTAGCTGTAGGTCACTTTATGAAGTGCCAACCCCTGGGGGAAGAGAAGGAAAAGCGTGAAATTATTGCATACGTCCACCCATCGTGAGTTGGAGAGGAAGGGGGTGTACTGGAAATTAATATTTCTTGCAAAAGAAACAAATTAATCCTGCTGAGGCAGCTCACCACTGCATTGTGCATCTTCTTAACAGCGAGATTACACGTGTTACAGCTTCTGGCAGCATCTGGGGAAGAAAATGGTACTGTTATCCAGTCAGATTTGCCAATGGCTGAATGACACACGAGCCAGATGTCATCTAATAAATCTTGTGACAGCAAGCGGTTCAGCATGGACTAAGCAATGGAGAATTTACCCAGCTTTTTGGGCAGGTTTTGCATCCTGTGCTGTGCTCTTTGGTACTATGGCTACTCTGCTAGAGGCCTCTTAAGTAGATGTTGATACAAGCCGTAGTGACTGTACATTAGACACAGCCTATTACTTGGGATGCATGCCTCTGTTACCCTCAGGTCCCTTTCAAAGGAGGAGCTATAGTTTTAGAACACAGTGGATATGTCTACATGTTCATTAGTGCACCTTAGATACTGCTCATTTAGTTTAGTACTTGCTTAATAAAGTACTAACTAAATTTGCAGTAACTAGAGTTACTGTACAGTAGCATCAGCTCGTGGTTCTTTTGTGTTACCTACTGCGCATTAGCCTAGTAACACCGCACAGTAGGCTATTAGCACGGTTTTTAACCACCCTGCTACAGCGCAGTGTTGTTAAGCTCACACGCAGTAAGCATCTCATATAGACGCACTCAGTAAATAGGAATAAACACTGGCGAGGTAGAAGGCTCCCTGCTGACAAACTCATGACAGTCAATGGAAGTGCACCCTGGAAAATGACACCCACAGTGACTATCCAGGAAACATCAGTCTGAAATCTCTTTGGATTTATTAGGAGGAAATATTGTCCAGGACAAAGTTTAAATGTACTCTCCTTTGAATGCTCTATATTAATATTGTTTATAACTCTGTCTTTGTGGTAAATCCAATTATGAACTCATCAAAAACTTGAGTATTTAGAAAGAAGGATAAATTATACAGCCATGTGGAAGAAATTAGCAGCTTCTGTGAAAGCGGTCTTTATATATAGTCTTAATCGGCTGCCTCTCAGCTGAGCCGGTATAATAGACTTGAGAGGAACAATAAACTGCAGGATTGCTTTAAAAATAAATCACACTTACAATGACACAAATGTGACTGATAAATATTGAGCTGAATTTTTGGAGACAAGTATGATGTCTGTACCAGGACTGGAGGGGAAGATTTTATGCTGAGTTCATACCTAGGCTCCTTGTTTTCCCTTGCAGAACTGCACACATACACATGTGTTTGCCAGCAAACACCTGTTAAAAGTTCAGTTTTTCACTTCTCCCATTGACTAGCTTAGCCCTTCGGTTTGTGCATGCAGGGGGTAGTATTTGTGCTTCTACAGGTTTTAGGCCAGATGAGGGGTGCACCATAATTATCCATGTATATACAGGAAATTCTCAATGCAGTTTTTTTTATGTTGCAAGTAGAAGCCAAGACCTGAATGTATAAAATAGCATTTCCTTGCTTTTTGCCCAGCCCTGAATGGTGTTCAGGGAAAGAAAGTCACGAGTACTCAGTGCCTCTTGGGATCAAGGTCTTTGTCAGAGAAAAGTTCAAATCTAGCTAAGCCAGCTGTTAAGTAGATGAACAGCATCCTCTTGAGACCCTTCTAGTAGGGCTGGATGGATTTGGAGACATCTGAGTATAGGTCATGAATTTGCGGGTCACCAAACCCAAGTTGCTGCTCACCTGGGTTGGTCACAGAAATGTTTCATCCTTTCCAGCTGTCTCTTTCTGGGGAAGAACTTCTGCATCATTGCTTCTTCAGATCCTGCTGCTTGTAAGCAAACTTCCAGAAATGGGCTCATGACTTGTTCTACATTCCTTTAATACATGTTGGTGATATGGATGTGTTACATAGCACTTTTCCATAAAAGATCCCTTTTATAGGTGTTCTTTATTCTGTCTTTATTTGCACTGGCCTGCAGGGGCAAAAAACCTGCGACATCATGAATGCAGTCGAGGCATTTGGTGGCCACTACTGCAGCTTCGTCACTGCAGGGAGAGCTGAGGTTCATGCGCGTGAATAGCACTTTGTGCACACAGGGCTCTCTCATGGATTTCTAAATAGCCACTCAAGGGTGCAGGTGCAAGTGGAAGGGCCTGGGCGGACACGGCATTTTTGTCATTTCTAATGCCATAACACTTTGTCTGTTCTGCAGCAAGGGAGTAAGACTTTCTGGGTTTTTTTAAAGGCATTCGATGTTATTCAGTGGAATCCTCTCTGCAGGTGGAATTTTTAAGGCTCCAGGGCTGTAGTGTGCCTGCACTTGAACATTTGGCCATCTATTTGGAAACAGACATGGGCAAGCTCCAGCTCATTCATCCAAGCTGTCCTTTGTCAAGGACAAGGAGTAAGGCCAGCACAGCTGAAACACTGGAGCCAGCTCCTGAATGTTTCCAAATAAAATGCCTTGAGTAAGTTTATTTTTCCTGCTTCAGCCTAAATTTAGCATCTTGGAGAAGCTCCTTTGGCAGCAAGTGGATGGTAACGATGACAAGATTGATCTGTGGATAGTTCTGGGAAGATTTGGAAAGTCCTGGTAAAACAGAGTTGATTTCATTCATGTCTGTATTTTGTCCACAGCCCAAAGGTCTGCTCACGAACTTCCAATGGTTGAAAGACAAGATATCGATAGCTGCCTGGTTTATGGTGGGCAGCAGATGATCCTGACTGGTCAGAACTTCACAACAGAGTCGAAGGTTATATTCACAGAGAAGACCCCAGGTAAAGTTCCTTTTAACGCATAGCCGAATGTATGGAATTGAGCCCAGTCCTGAAAGTACTTACACACACGAGTAATTCTACTCAAGTGAGTAGTGCTATAGAGTCCATATACTTAAGGCTACCTAATTGAATGGGCTAATTATATAAGTAAAGTTACTTAATGAAGTATATGTCTCCCTTACCTTTTCATGCTTCAGTGAAACATGTATTAAGGAATTGCTGCTATAGGTGGATCACAGAAGTACAAAGAAACCATGATGCAGCAAAAATAAGATACTTTTTTCAAGAACTGGTGGATGATATTTCAGAATAGTATTTCAAGTCTGCAACGTTGTTTTAATTGTCTTTTTTAGCAAAATACTGCATAGAAATCATGCATGAAACAAACCTTTTCTATTGCAAATGATTTGCAAAATCAGTTGTTTGTTTCAGACATGTCCAGTTTTTTCCATAGAGTGGGCATGTTTTGTACAAATTATTGACAATTACACAACTGATTTTATTTAATACAAATGATTTTTACACAAATCCAAAGACCGATTTAGTTCTTTCACACTGTTACAGATATTACACGTATCTATCATTTCCTCCTTGAAAGAACAGTTTTAAAAGAGAAAAAAATCCTATTTTCTGCATTCTTAATGAGAAAATGGTTCTTCTGAAGACGACGACATTTCAAGATGGTGAAACACCCTGAAATGAAATGGAAAATAGTTTAAAGTAAAAATTACTCCCTGATTTTTGTGTCACTCTAATTAGCACCCTGCCAAGCCGATCCTACACTTCTATCAAATCATTCTGTATGATATGTACTAAGAGACTGATTCTATAGGATATTGTCTCTAGGGAGATCCTGAGCACCCTTAACTCTCAGCAGCTGCTCAGCACATGAAGGATTTGCCCTAATTTTACCACACCTCCCTAAAAATGTCAGTGAAATTTCCAGGTATATTTTGTACTCCTAAAATGCACATCTGCATGCATAGGATATGCACTGCACATACACCCATATGCGCACATGCGCATGTTTGCATATGCATGCTCAGAATGGATTATTTCACAAATGTTGCCATCACAAGTAAAGTGCACCTCGTTTTACTGTGCAGTTCTGAGTTGGGGATTGTGTGTATAAATGCATTCTTCTACAGTTACCAGATTCCTGTGTATGAGCATGATGCATGCAGATGAAAAACAGACTTGCAAGGGAACGTCTAAAATATTCCAGAATCTGTACCCAAGTGAGGAATTAGCAGAGGAACGGATGGACTCTTAAATGGCTGTAGCAAGAAGAAAATAAAGTACCATCCCCCCCCGTCCCTCCAGTGGCAACACATGTAAATAGTATTTGTTCAAATAGAGACAGCTCTTGGACAAACTCCTAGAAGAACGCACAATTGGCTGTTTGTCCTCCTGTTCATCTGACCTTCAGTCTGTCCACATAGGTACTTCCTGCTTCAAAGCCCTTTGACTTTCTTTACATGCATAGACAGTCACTAGCACAAGACAGCCCTGTCCCCAGATTTGGAAATTTTTAAGGGTAGAATGAACAGGACCTTCCACACACAGGCCAAGTACAAACTTTTCACTTTTAATGTTATAAGTGATCAGAAACGGGTTTACACCTGTAACAGAACAGAAGTTCAGCACACATAGACTGGTTTAAAAATGGCAGAACCTGGTCCAAGATTTGCCCTCCTCACCAAAGGACAAATGCATGTATTGTTCGCTACCAATCTAAACTGTCACATACAGAAAACCATGTAATTTAGGTCAATTTTTGCCTCAGGGGTTTTTTGAATGTCTATACCTAGTCAAACTCTAAAATGTAAGCGAAGGACTCTTCTTCATTTTTAGAAGAGGTGGGCTTTTCTCCTGAGAGTAAATGTCATTCATGAGCTAAAAAACACAGGCTAAATGGGAGCAGGACAGGAACCTTGATCTTCCATGTCCCTGATATGTACCCAAACCACCAGACTGTCAGCCACTGAGGGGGTAATCCTTCTCAACCTTGAACGATGTAGCTGTTGCACTTCATTAAATAACCAACAGGCTAGACACAAGGGAAAAAGTGTGACTACATCTTGCTAGTTGAGGCACTCAGCTGGAATATTGTTGGAGACTAAGGTTCAATCCTCTAGGCTAAAACCTAAGTTTTAAATTCAAATTTAAATTGTAAATCATCATTTTTTTTTTTTATCTTTTTTCATGAAGAATGGCTGAGTTCCCCTACAGAACAACTAACGTGCCTTACCCTCCCTGTGCTTCTAGTTACCATACACTAAAACAAACACTGCTTTCTTAGCAATGCAGGGAAGCTCCTGCAATCGGACCAAAACCTGGAATGCCGTCCAACACTATTTGAATAGTAGTGCATGGACTTGTATTAGAGGGGAAATATGCTAATATGAGACTTCTAGAGCATTGCCTACATTGCTCTAGTGTTCCACATGGACACAGGGGCTAAGTATGGACAGTAAAAAAGCCCAGGGCTGAATTGATTCAATATTTGCAGATTTAGTGTAACCTTGACTCGATAAGCAAGTGAACAGGCATCACTTTTGATTCCAGAAATGCAGCCACATGCCTGCGGTGCCCCAGGCCAGGTGCTGGGGGGTACTAGAGCATGCCTCCCTGCTGGGTTGGAGCAGACAGCTTGGGCCAATGCTAGCCTACCCACCCTGTGAGGGGGGAGTTTGTGGGGGACATGCAAAGCATCCTGGGATGCTGGGGGACTGCAAGTTTAACTTGAATCTGGAGGGGATCTGGGACAGAAGTTCAATAAACTGATTTAACCTAAATCAGTTAAGTCTGGTACGTAGGGTTACCAACTCTGTTTGAATCTATTCTGGGAGGTTTCTGGAATGCCAACGTGCCCGTGACGCACGTGAACGTGCCCGTGTGCTTGAGTATATCAGTTACAGCGCGTAGATTTTACATCAGGAAGGCAAAGGGGCTGGACTCGATTATTTTTCGAGCTCCCTTCCATCCCTAATGTCTATGAAATCTATGAAATACACGTTACTATTACACTTTAAAAACCCAGTGGGCTACCGTATAAATCAGATCCAAAATGTAATATTTATTTTAATGAATACCCCATCACTTATCTCCCAGGTGACTCTCAGTAGTCTCCTGGAGATTCATATCTAATTCCTGGAGGCTCCTGGGCAATGAGGGTTGGCAACCCTACTGATACTACATTCATCCAGGTTTATCTTAAACAGGTTTCAGCCATTTTGAAGGTGATTTACGTGCACTGAACTTCTGCTGTGTTACAGGTTTGAACCAGTTTCTGATCACTTATACTGGTTTATGTGTAATTTCTGTTCCTAGCCCAAGAAGTAGTGCAAACTAGCCAGCATGTTGTGAACTCACATCTTAGATTACTGGTGTAATTTTATTAGTGTTTCTGAAGGTCTTGGAGCCCATTGGCCGCAAGCATGTTTGGAATACTTTTTAAAGAGAGCGTGGCTTGCTCGCTGCAGTCCTAATCTACATGCTGCTTTATAAGAACACAGAGAAGCTGTGCAGAAGCCAGCTGAGCCACTGTCGGGACAGATGGATTATGCATCTTTCTAGTGGCTATCTCATTGTTGCTTCCTCCTGAAGATAAACTAAGCTGTTTCAGCAAGTCTCGAAAAGGATTACACTTTCATGAAGGATGTAGTAGTCAGGGAAAGCCTGCTTTTCATTTGGGTTGCACTTGAGTGAAGAAAATCCCAGTTTTGCTTCAGCAGGTTAAGTGCCATTGGTAGCAGCCATATAGTTGTAAGCATGGTGTAAATAGGACTGTAGTAGCAATGGGACTTTTAAGCTCTGTTCTGTGTACATGTTTAGGTGACATACTGCTTCTGTCTGCCGGAGGTGTCTATCCGTTGCTCTCACTACAGTAACGGATGGTGCAGATGGTAAAAAAGAACGTTCTGCAGAGCCTAATGCAGATGCTTTTATTGGAGTGTAAGATTTCATTGTTGTGCCACTTTTGCTTTGAATCTAAGCTTTGTTTCGACTGGAATGGTATATCAAGTATTCCCAGATTCTGGGTGGGTTTAGATCCGGAGTCAAGGTCAATCTTGCCATTGAACTGGAAACTGAGGATAACTCAGGAACTGGAGCCAATGGGCTACTCTAGTCTTTAAAGGCAAACTTGCCATTTCTCAAGGTGAACTTTTCTGTTTGCTCTTTAGATTCTGTAGCTGCTTCAACATTCAGGAAGTGAGAAGTGGAACCATTTATATTTGTTACTAACATATAGCATGTCACTAGGAACAATGGTGAATGCTATTTATATCTATGTTATGCATATGAACTATTTCTTTTTTACTATGTAAGAGACAGCACTGTAGGTTTTTGTTTCCCTGAGCAACTCATTAGATGCTAATCTAAAGCAAGCCGAGCTGACTTTGTGAAAGTGTCTGATGTTTGCTATATTGCTCTGACCTCGATGCAAATTAATGAACTCAATAACCAGCAAGCTATAAAAAGACTGTCATTTAAAGACGGGCACAGGAAGTGGTAGCAGGAAGTGAACTTAAGGAGCCAGGAGCTTAAGTATGTATGTTAGTTTGTACGTTAGCAAATGGCTAAAGCACTTGTGTTTGAGAAGCATGCATAAACAAAGAACAATTTATTAACACTGTCTGTTGATAAGGTATACTACTGGGTAAGCATTTTAGTCTTGAGCTCCAGCTGAGTGCTGTGCTACATTCTTGCGTTAAGATAAGCAAAGGGTCATATCCTTTACTGATGCAGATCAGTTGAGCTCTATGTACTTAATGGAGCCATACCAATTTACATCTGCTGAAGATCTGGCCCATTATGTGTTAAATTTTGCCCTTCGTTTCACTCAAATAGATATGATAATTGGATTGGGGAGGAAATAACTGATTCTTATTCTACAAATGACAATATTTTTAGACAAATATATCGATTTTATTATGATCTTAGTAGAGATCAAATCATAAAGAAATATTTCAAACATCCTGAGATCCAGGGCTGTTCAGGTTTTGAATGATGCCTAGATCCTGTAGTGATTCATTGGGTTCAATAAACACAGGCATATGTAGATGAGAAGAGCGAAACAAAATGAACATTATTGTGGAGCAGTAAGCAACCTCTGCAGATCCTGGACTCTGTAACTAATCAGCTGCTACTACCTGACTGAGGGAACATCTTCTGATTCCCAACTCCCTCAGTCTCCTGTTAGGGAACATCTGTAAATTATAACTTCTATAAATACAGATTTGACTAGTACAATTTATGGGGGGGAAAAAAAACTAGTTTCCATCTTTGATTAATTTCAGTTAACATGTGGTAATTAGCAAGTTACAACCTTCCATTGCATTTTGTTGATTCCTGTTTGTGTACTAGTTACTGCTGCTTTGCTGCAGTTGTTAGAAAAGCTTCACGCTCTTTGGAAGAGAGAGTGCAATAGAACAGTGTTTTCTTCTGCCAAACTCTTCTGGTGGCCACATGGACATCATGAATCATCTGTAGGACAATGTGGGAGGTGGAAGAACAACCCAAATAGAAAGCGTACATCTTTGGAGTAGATCCATCATAAATCATCAAACTGTGTTATACAGTATAAGGAGAGGAGGTGGCTCTTCTCTGTGGCCTTTGAACCAGTGCAGCTGTTATGGTCTCTGAAGCATGGATATTAAAAGTCCATTTAAAAAATAATCCTTCCAGACCTGCTGATTCATCTATCAGAAATATAATATTCTTTCTCCTGGACTTCTCCTTCCCTGTATCTATCTGTTGTCGTGTTGAGGTGTCCATGACAGTGGTATCTAAGGGGTAGTTGTAGGTGGTTCTGTGTACCAAAATGGATGCCCACTGATTTCAGAGGAGCTCTCTGCAGGTGTAGAGCCCTGACTAGGAAAAAAACTTTTTCAGCAAGCTCAGGGCTGCAGAATTAGATGCATATTAAATTTGTATGGCCAAAGCCTTGCACAGATATTTGTACCCTGGCTGTGAGGCCTATAACATTCTTATTTCTGTTTTATTGCTGGAGGAGAAATTAGAGCTCTGAACTCTCAAATCTCTCCTTGTTCCACCGTCACACTCTGCTCACTTCTGTTTTTGTACACCTGAGACCTATGATTATACTTGGTGTTATACAGAGTTGACTGCTTTATTCACAAAGGCATTTCAGTAACATTCACCTCATGTATGATACGGCATAGCTGTGGTATAACACATGACATCATGTATGACAACTCACCATAATGGTGTAGCATTATGCCTTCTCCAGAATTTGGCCCAGTGCATTAGCTTTTAGGGAAGCAGTCTTCTCTCTGCATCAGTCTAGCACCTTCATCACAATCCGTTCTGGGCAAAATGTGAACTCAGTGGCTAGGGACAGACATTCAGAAAGCCGAGCCTGAATTGATTCAATCTTTGCAGGTTGGTCTAATCTGGCTAGGCTAAATCACTTTGTAACTGCAAAGACATCCCAGACATGCAGGCACATACCTACAGTGGCTCAGACTAGAAGCTGGGGAGTGCTAGAGTAGCCCTCCCTTCCCTTGTACAGTACTAAGTTGCGGAGCGGGCATGGCCAGGCCTGGCAGGATGTTCTAATTAGCCCAGCAGGGAATTGATAACGGTATTTATCACCCCTGAGTGTTTATCACCCCATTAAGAAAACAGCAGAGGGACATTATTAGCTGCCTGTTGATTCTGCCTGTTGATTTTACCCATTGACTCAGCACCGACTAACGAGAGGCCTGCTAGTTAATACACAGACACCTCTCATCAAGACACAGGGGAGCAGGAAATTCCTGCTTAGCAGGGAGTAGTGAAGGAAGGGGTGGAGGGAAGCAGCCTGCAGTCTCTGCTGGAGCTCCAGCCAGGGAGCACAGGGGAGGGGCCAGCCCTGCTGTGTAGCAGAGAGTCCTGCACAGCCCAGAGTGCATGCTGGGGGAGTCTGGTTTATCTTAAACCAGCAAGGGATCTGGGACAGACATTGCATAAAATGGTTTGACCTAAATCAGTTAAGTCTGATGATGCTACATTCAACAGAGTTTATCTTTAAACCAGTTTCAGCCTTTTTCAAACTCATTTATGTGCACTGAACAGCTGTTCTGTTACAGGTTTAAACCAGTTTCTGATCACTTAAACCAATTTATATGTAATGTCTGTCTCTAGTCAAAGTTAAGGTTTGAGATGAATTTCGTACGTTTCAAATTAGACCAAAGAGTTTGTAATTCCCCAACATCAACGTAAGCAAATGCATTTCCTATCCTGTTTTAAAACTAGCCCCATACTCAGTGACCTAGCACTATCCCTGCAGTGAATGGTAGCAACAGCATATCTGTTCCCGGCCTTAGATTTTGTGTACAGCTGTTAAAGAAGCTACCCTGGGTGCTTATGTGCATGCACAGCTATTCTTTTTTTGTATGAGCAGGTTCTGTGTTTGCATGTTCAAACCTACCTAATGGCTCAGGTAGGTCACGTTCACCTGATTTGCACAAAATAATTATGTCTGCACACATACTTTGGCCCGTCTAGCCTTCTTGAATATCTGTTCATTACTGATCTTCTGTTTATAACCAGTTGAGCTCCTTCTCACTTGTTCTCTGCCTGATTTCTGTCTTGCCTGTTCATCTCTCATTACACACATGAATTATACATTGACTGGGCAAATAATTCCAGTTCTTAGAAACCCCTCACTTCAGCTCTGAAAATAACAGGCTTTCCAGAAACTTTTCCATCAAAGGCCTTGCTTCTAAATATTCCTGCTGAGCATCATTCACAGCAGATGAGCATGCCGGCACTTTGTGTTGCTTGGCCACTTTCTATTGCTTGGCGTTTCTCTTCTACAGAACAATTATTGTTTCTAAAGCAAGATAAATTGAACTTGATGATGGCGTCAGTTCAAGTGAAATGCACCATGTGTGACGGCCTGAAGGAGTCCCTGGCAAGAACCTGATATTCAGAAGCACTGAGCAGCCTCAGTAAGGAACATCAGAACTGCCACGGTGGGGCAGACTGATGGCATGTCTAGCCCACTGGCAGTGGGAAGTAGTGGATATTTTAGAGGAAGAATAGAAGCAGTGCATGTATAGCATGACCCATCCTCCTGCTAGACTGACTCTGGCACCCAGTCCTGAGACTGTGTGCTGGGAGAAGAGGGGAAGATCTTCATGTTTTGAAGGGAATTCAAGAACTCTTGCAGGCCCAGAGTCTGTGATCTTTTAGCTTTATCACAAAGGTGAAGAGGATGCGGGAGGAAAGGTGGGGTGAAAACAGGGTGGTAAAAACTTTGGGAAGACAGGAGCTAAGCCAAGTGTCAGCCCTAGGGCTCTGCCTTAAGTTGAGCCTGACATGGATGGTGGTGGCTAAATCCTGTGGAGCGCCTCCTCTCCCATGCAGTCCAAACGGGAACTGCAAGCGTCGCTCTCAGAGTTTCGCCTTAAGACATTTTGAAAAGTGCCCTTCAGGACTCTGCTGGGGCTGCTGGCTTTTCGTTCAGTAAAATGCAGTTCAGTGGCAGCAGCAGCCCTTACTTGCCAACATCCCCAATATGGAGGTTTCATTGTAACAAGCCCCAGTGTAGTGAATAATGGTACTGTGGGCATCATAACAGATATTGGCACTTCCATGCCAGCATTCAAGTGTACCTTCATTATTACTTATATGGTGGCAGCACCTGGGAATCCCAGTTGGGCATAAAAGGGCCAGACAAGTAAAGTGACAGACAGTTGCTGCCCCAGAGAAGTGTTCTTCTTTCCAAGTTTCACGGTGCCAAATCCAAAGCAGGTGAGTGGACACTTGTCAGTAATCCCTCCAATGTATTAATGCTGCCTTGGTTAACCTCAGAAACAGCCAGTCAAAATGCCAAAAGAGCAAGCCATTCCCAGTACCCATTCCCTTGGATTTAATGACACCAGAAGAACACATGTGGAATATCTAGGGCCCAGCAAATCCCATTCGCTTTCTACTCCCTACCACGCATACATTTGCTCTTGGATCACAGTGAACAAACTGAAAGATTTTCCAGGAAGCTCCGAGAAATTCTCACAGTAAATTTTCCAATGCTAATGAGTCAAAATGGGAAATTTAGACTGTAAGAGAATTCAGAGCAAAAGAAGATGATTTAGTGCCAGCATTAGAGTTTAACCACGCAGACATTCCACCTTCTGATACGCTAAGACTCGTTTTGGTGCACGCGTGTGTACATGCACACACGTCACTCTCGTTTCAGAGGGTTCCTCAAGCTGCAGCCCAACTTGGCATCAGGAAAAAAAGGCAAAGAATTTCAATCTGTCAATAGAAAATGCCAAAAAAAGGAGTGACAGATTCTGAGGAAATCACCAGACTGCACAGATCTGATTAATTACTTCTGTAGACGAGATTATTCAGCTTGGTTTTAACCTGCAAGATTTTATCAGGGGCATATGAAAAAAATGTGCTGGGCTGCTGGAATCAACATGTCCTTGGTAGTTGAGAACCAGAACCCATGATGGTTTGTGCTTTTGTTTTTCTGCTCTCATTTTATGGCTGGGATCCAGCTTTTAATGTGGGATGCTTCTGAGGGGATGTGCATCCTCTCCTACCATCATCCTGCAGACCACCAGGATGGTTCGGGAGAATAAATTATGCAGCTCTGTGTGGGGAGCTCCACCGGGTTTTTACATTAGCTAAAGGTGACTGCCTGGCAAGTTAATCACCTTGCCTTGTGGCTCTCAATCACTGAAGAGCAAAAGTCTGCAAATGAGAAGAGGAACACGGGGAGCAGCCGGCAATGTTCACTCCAGAAAGATGTCAGATTTCAGCCTTGTGAAACAGACCTGGAGAGTGCAACATCTTTGCTAAAGAAAAATGAAGGTACCTCAATACATCCCACTACTTTGTTCATTTTGGTGAACAGTATCATCAGCCACCAGTGTCCTGAATGCTCGTTGCAACATGCTTTGTGCCCACTTAAAGCTTGTCCTTTAAGTGATAGATGGGAGACGTTCTGCTTTCATCTCGCTAAGAGTTGCTAAAAGGCTCGCAACTTTACAGTGTGCAAGCTTACCACTAAGGGGAGATGGCTAACTCTATAGGTTTGCTCAGACCCTCGCGGGCAATTATCAGCTCTCCAAAAAAACAAAAAAAACACACTGCAAAACAGGAAAAAATCTAAGGATACACACATACAAAAATGTAAAAAAAAATGTGGCTGCAGTAACAGAGTTGCTATAGCTGTGAGAGACTCGCTGAGACGGGGTGGAATCCAGTGTTTTGGAAGGTTTCCCCGTATGACACAAGGTTTTGGAATTTTACAGCTGGTAAATCCTTATTAACATAGGCAGCCACTACTGGCCTGAATTCACTGGCTCACTGTTTACTATGGGGGCGCCTAGTGGAACCTCGCCTGTTCCTGATTATTCATTTTTGAATCTTAATTGTTTAAAGGGAGTATATTTTTTTTGAAGAAATAACTGTCTTGGAATAAACAAAAGGCAGCAAGTGAAGCTCCCATCACCTGTTGACAGCAAATTGATCATGTACAAAACTGGCGTGGGTAGTGGAATTCCCTTATTCTCCCACTTAGTCATCGCATCCTGGTGTGAGTCATTTTATTACATGGAGCTTCCCAGTGGTTTTGTTTTGAGTGGAGCTTTTGTTTAATTATATGTATATAATATTTGTGACTTTAAAAAGAAATTACATTTCTGTAAAGCAGCATAAGGAATTATTTGAGCCAGCTTTGGGAGGATGATCCACCCCTGCCGTTTCATAACTCCACTACTGTATTGATATTTCATTTCAACTTGAGTTGAATTCTTTAAACAATAGACTGAGGGACAGCTCCTCTCAACTCGGCTCACTGTGCAAAATGTCAGATTAGGGGCTGGGCTGAATGGCGGATGACTAATGCACTGGCCCTTTACCTCCCAGACCTTGACATGTATCTTTGGCCTTGGTGACTCAAACTCAGTCCTCAGTGAAATGAAAGCACTGGCCTCAGCTCACCATAAACAGAGTGTAATTAACTGCAGTGGGCAGTCTTATTCCAGAGAGAGAGAGAAAGAAAGAAACCACAGAATTCAAGCCTAATGAAAAATTAAATAGCCCTTATTTTGCGAGTTTTAAATTCATTCAAGCTGCAGTCATTCTAACCTTTCCGAATTAGCCTTAAATGAAAGCTGAAGGGAAGAATATGGATTATAGCAGGAGTCTGACTACTTTTCCACCGTTGTGAGTCAGGGTCATTCTGTCAGCTTGGAGCAGAATTTGTCCCAGGAAAATGCAAGAGACTCTGTCTCACTTGGTCTGCTTCCCAGAGGTCCTGAGCAATCCATAAAGGAAGTTTGTACCTTTGAAACAGTCGGCTTCGGTTCATTTTGTTACCAGCGCAGCTTGAAAACTTTTCCGTGTCCTTTTCGGTGGGTGCCTGTCACCTACTGAGAAATGTTCCCAGAAGATAGATACGTGCCTTCTGGAAGATCTTCCGAGAAGTAGAATGATTTGGGATAGTCCACGGTCGAGCCCAGAGGGAACTCTGCAAGAAGTTTAATGATGAAGCAACGTACGTCATCCAACAGACAGCAATGTATATTTTTGATTAGACTCCTGGGCTGGATAATATAGACTCCACAGGGTAATACAGTTAGTCTTCAGTTTATGAGAAATGTGAAGAGAATTTCCTGAACTTTTCAGTCCATCAGTCATGCCAGCTCCACTAAGGCTAAAAGCTTACTTTCCTGCTAGCTAGCAATCCCAAAGTAATGAACAAGGGACCATGAATAATGTGCAAAAGCTGTAACTGGTTCAAGAAAACCTTTAATTGGCTAATTAGGAAAAACAACCACAAGGGGACTGCAGAAGATCAACCAACGTTTTCCTAATGCAGGCTGACACTTTGATTTTCCCCAAAATTTGAAGCAAGACTTGGTATGATCTTAGTTTGGGCTAGAAAGGGTAGAATTATGTTCTTGTAACAACTCATTCATTCCTACAAAGACTGCTGACACAATCAGATCTCTCATCGGGGCTTAGTGCTAAATCTTATAGCCCATAAGCAGCACAAAAATCAGCTATTTCCTGAACCTTTCACTGGGCTGTAGTGTTAAAAATTTGCCAGCTATGAGAGACAGTTAAATGAACCAAGGAACCACAATGGTTAAAAAGAGAGCAATAGGCCATCGTGGCTGGTATGACCTAGGGGGTCCATATCCAAATACATTTAGCACCTTTAATTGATCTGCTGGCCTTTGTGGCTATGTAGTTTGAATTGCATACTGCAGAACCCACACATATAATTTGTGACTCATCATTTGTGGGCCTGGTGAAGAGCTGACTTGCAGTTACAATCACCTACCACATACTTGGGCAACCATCTTGGTAGTATATTTTCAAGTGGGTATTCTAGTAGCCACGTTTGCCAGCTAAAAGAGTGCATGGCGTCCTCATTTCCACTGTTGTGCTCTTAAGGTTGAGACAGCAAAAGGTAATGATGAAAGGATGAAAAATCCTTAGCACTCTTCAAATTACACTGCCTTATCTCCCTCTTCATTCAAAATAGGGTTCGTGGTTCAGCAATGAATTCCTACAGAAACAGCCACAGTGTAGAACTGAGTGGCTGCCAAAGGCTCTGAAATGATCAAAGATATTATATTGTTTATCCCTCTGCATCTTGTTTCCTTTGATAGCTGTGCACTGAAATGTTATGGCAGGCTACCTGCTTTACTCCAGGCACCTATCTTTAAATAATGATAAGATACTGTGCTATGGGAAGTGTGCTAGCCCTCTGTGGCTGTGGGGACATTCAGTGAAGGGCAGGAATAACTCTGAAACCAGGCTGATGTTCTTCTGTAGCCTTCCTATTTCAGTATGCTGTTGGGACAGCTTTGAGGGCACCATTATACAATTAGGCTTTGAGAGATGCTATCACCAGGATAAAGCTTAGACTTCGCTGTTTGCGGACAGACACCAAACATTTATTTCCACATAGGCAGAACATCTCTAAACCATCTAGACATGGCCCATCCATCACAATATAGACATATATGGGGTGCATCTATGAATGCACCTTAGATACTGTGCATTTAGTTTGGTACTTCCTTAATAAAATACTAACTAAATGCACAGTACTTAAAGTTACTGCACAGTAGTGCTGGCGCATGGTTATTTAGTGATGCTTATTCTGATTTATGCACAGTTCAGGCTCAATATATGTGTTGAACTGGCATCTCTGAGGAAGAGGTGTCCCTCTATAGAGCTTCCTCACAAATGGGCCTTCATACAGAATTACCTTTGTCTACTATTGTTTTCCCTAGTTTCAGTTAACTCTCTGAGTACATTCATTTTTCTGCATGGCCTCATCTCTGGCAGAAGCTCACTCAAAGGTTAATATATCCAGAAGGGCTATGAGAAAAGCAAATATTGACTCTCTAAAATTAAGGCTTATATTTTATAGTTCACGACTATAAAAGTAAAGCAGCAAGACAGATGGAACACACATCATGATATGTAAGCATAAAGGTCAGTGCTTGATCTGCAAAATGCTAATAGTCAATGGGATTTTGGTGCTTAAAAAAACAGGATTTGTCACTGGTGACAGATTTGTTAGGAAAATGTTCAACTGGTATGGGCACAAATACACGCAAGTAGAAGCATCTGTCATCTTTAGAATAACTCTTATATACATACATCCCTTGTTTACTTGGGGTTATTCTCATTCCCACTTTTAATCCCCAGGGATTTTGGACTGAGTTTAAACATCATCTGACTTGTATGCTTGGCGTCGTTAGGCTTTAGTGCAATTTCAGTGGTGCAGTCACTAAATCAAATCAAATGTTACTATGGTTGCATATACTTCTCAGGCCTCTTGAGGACTGATTATTATGTCTGTGAAGCCTCTGTCGCCTTTATTTTATGCATTTTGGACTGATAAAACTCTTCACATTCATTCTATGCCCAGGCAGCACAACCTGGAACCACAGGGCGTATCCCGTTTGACAATGAGGAAAAATAGTGTCATATACTGAAATTAATTCAGATATATGCACATGCTCAATGGATTTTAGGTTTACAAAGAAACTGTAGACCTTGAAGTTTTGAGGGTGAGAACCCCCAGGCCATGGCTACATATATAACAATCAGGCAATACTGTTACAATGGGAATTTTCTTGGCTAGTTTGACATTCAGTTGTATCCCAATTTTGTGATCCCCATATATGAAGGCACAAAAGGAATAAAAAAAAAAGAGATATTGAATTTAATCAGTAGTTAATTTCCCGTTTTCCCAGTAAAGTGTTAGCCTGGAGATTCCTAAAGCTGGACTAACAGGTGCTAGTGCTCTTGAAGAATGCGATGGATAATGTAGTATGGAGGACCAGGAGTTGAATAAAGGAGGTTTTGCTGGTCCAAGCTCAGATATGTTAGCAGAACTCGGGACTCCATCAGTAGGATATTGAGGTGCATTTGCAGACCTGTGTCTGGCTGTTCAAAAGTGAAACGTGCCACCAGGGTGGTTTGAACAACATCACAGAGCCCCAGGTTGAGACTATGCCTCATTTCATTGTGCAGGCAATTCTTTCCCCAGACAATTTGCAATGAATTTATTTACAAAGCCTTTTGTTTTATTAGGTTTAGGTGTTGATGTCCTGCTCTGCTTTAGATTCATAGCAATCTCTTTAGTATTTTAAGGTCTCCTTAATAGCAAGGATAATGGCTTCTGCCATCATTATTAGCTACAAAGGGAACCCCTCGGTAAGTGCTGCCTTTCCATCGTAAGATGTCCTTGCTTTTGCTGGATTAAAACCAGGGCTGCCAGAAAGCAGCGCTTTCCATTTTAACCAGCTATTTAGAAGTTCCAGCAGTCAGTGTGTTAATTAGAGTACAGCTTTAATCTGCAACTGCCTACAGCAGCAGCCAAAATAAATGCTTATTATTAAACATGTGAATCCTGTCCATTAATTTACACCATGGTCCTCTCTGATTTTAGAGCTAAACAGCAAATCTGGTGAGAGACTTACAGACTCTAATTACAGCTGCTTAGACCGTCTCCACCCCAGCAATCCTCTTCTGCATGTTATGGTAACAAAAAAAAAAAAGGCAATTGACTCACTTTGGAGGGATATGAACACTCTAAACCAAGAGGGAATTGTTCAGCGATTTCTTCCTGCACCATAATAGCAGAAAAATTACCTTCAGGGGTGCTGAAGATGACCAGCAGGAAGAAAATGTAAACACCTGGGCATGGATTTTTAGACCCTAGGCACATGTGCATGGTTAATTTGGATGCAGCCATGAGTTAACATACATTACGGCATGGCTTGCCCGCTCCGTTCGTGCTGCCCTTCAAAAGGATGTCATGTCACCACCCCCTGTGTTTCCTGGAAACGGCTCCATGACATCCATTTTGGGGTTTAGGGAGGGCATGCTGTGCTGCTTGATTGGCACACCCTCCCTGGTCCAGTAAAGGTGCTGAAGTGCCCCACGGCACTGTCCGGGTAACCAACAGGGCTTGTGCATGCCATTGTTGTGATTGTTCAGAGCACCCTGGTGTCGGGCATGCATATTTTTCCCTAGATTTTAGACAAAGGGCTAGATTGTGTCTTTAGGCACTGCTCCAAGCAGGGGGTAGTGTCTAAACTGTACAACCCTGAGAGCAGCCCCAGGAGGCACCGTGAGTCAGAGACACGCTGAGTCACAGCTTCACCCCTGCCACCTCCTTGCTGCCTGTGGGGGAGGAGAGGATATTGGCTTACGGCTGGGTTGTAACCGAATCAGGCTGCACGCACTCTGCTCTGGCTCAGCTACTTGGAGCCGACCCTCCGGCCGTTGTCTGCTCCCCTCTGCCTTCTCGCTGCAGCGAGGGAGAAAGGACTGAGTTATGCTTACACATCCTAGACCAAGACCCAGGTAGTTTAAGACTGGGTGTAAATAGGAGCTCCTTCTGCATCTTACTACCCCGTCTGAGCATGCAGTTTGAGTCACAGCCTTGCCCTGTTAAGAATTCAGTGCTAGCCATAGTAATAGCACTTGAGTAATTCCAGTTGTGGTAATTCCCTTCTGCCGGTATCAATCTCCTTGCACGTCCAAATGGCCAAGTATTCTGCAGTCTCCGCCTTCTTGTGTGTATTGATGCCGTGCACTGTTAGACGGCAAACTCATTTCATCCTAGGGATCTCCTCCTCCTCTCTCTATCTGTCCCTTGCCTTCACAACATATTGTTTAATAAAGGCTTGGAAGCCACTGGATAAAAAGTATAGACGATAAACACAGCAAGCTAAATTCATCCCTGATGCAACTCCATAGAAGCCCATGGATTTGCACTGCGACAGATGCAGCTTATTGTTATTAGTCAAAAGGCAAATATACCTTATACCTGATAAATATACCTTATACTCTTATACCTGAGCAGGACCCTATTACATGCAGGACCCCGTTATCTGGCATAGTATAGGGAACCGGCATCACTTGTTACTGCTCCTTGCTGAAAGGGAACGTGCACAGGCCAGGTAGTATTTGCAGTGCAGCAACCCGAAGTTTCCCATCTTCATCAGCAGTAAGAATGGTAAGCAGGGGTGAATTGACCTGTCCTGTGGGTTTCAGGGAAGGTGACAAGTGAAGTAAAGTGCTGAGGGAAAAAAAAATCCTTTTATTTTCCTTCATTCTTTGCTTCTGTTTTGGCCAGAAGCAGAAGTACCTAAATAACACAAGACAGAGGCTGCACTTGCAAAATTTCCAGACAGCAGGAAAAATAAGAAGTCTTGTGAGAAGTTCTGGTTTAATGAGCTTGCCACCCTCATTTTGCAGACCTTAGGCATACAAACTCTAAAAAAAATCCTATAACCAAACTGTACCCAGAGATCTCCCCCATCTCCAGCACTCTGAGCTGATGGAAGACTTTGGCAGCAATTTTCCAAGTCACCTGTGATCTGGATACCCAGTTCATTTTGAAACCAAATTTTCAGAAATGAATTAGAAGAGTTTAATATCCTTTGATGTTTTTAAAGTAAATCGTGAGACTAAAGTCTATTGAGTGCAATATATTGAACGTTTAAGAGCTAGAATTCAAAAACTGGAAAACACAGGAATCTTCTGAATTGAGTACACCCAATTTGTATTCTGCTATTATGACTGCACATGCAAAACTCCTGAATGGACTGCATTTACACGGGCAATAATTTGAATTGCTTGCGCATACATTAAATCTGGATGCACAGTTGGATGTAAACGCTGTGCAGCCTGTACAGTATAGAATATTACACAATAAAATCACCTCTAAATAGAATTACTACACTGCTGTTGTAGGAAGATTATTTTGTCTGTGTGGTCATTTGAGAGGTGATCCAGAAGCAAGAATGCACTGCATCTAGTAAAGATATAATGGCAGGCAGATTGCTTTAAGCATTTTACACTTCTTGTGGTCTAGTCTTGAAGGTTACAATATTTGTTTCAATTTCTGACCTCAAGCAAAGATAAATTTTAGTTTATTATCTTATATTTCACATACAGGGTGTTTATCAGCATGCTCTGGAAGGGTAGAAGGCTCTGAGAGCCATGCTAATTAAAAATGCCAGGAGCAACATGTGCATCAGTGTCCATGCACTGAAAAATGGAGCTAGGGCACGTTGAACTAAAGCTTATTAAATGAGCTTTAAAGTACCCCCCTGCCATTTTTCAGTGGAGGGACACTAATGCACACAATGCTGGGCTACTCAGATGATGATTCTAGGGAGGGAAATTTCTCAAAGTTGAGTTGCACAAGTATAATTAACAGCAGAAAGAGTGCCTGTGGCTCAGTGGCACAGACTGTTGCATTTGTGATGGATTTATTGGCAACTAGAGCATAGACAGTATGTTCCCAGTCCTTTACAACTGCATAATGCAGACAGCAAATGCCTATGGGCAGTTGCTGGAAGTCTGGAGTGCTAGCATAGAAAAGGTGTGTTTCCATCTGTAGGTCTGTTTTTATTTCTGTGTAGAGTTGACAGGTGGATAGCAAGGTTTTATTCTCCACCTACCAGAAACTACCATAAATCAGTGAGAGGATAAAAACAGCACAATGAAATAAAATATCTAATAACCACTTGTCCGGTTATATTAAGAGTTTGCCTCTATGACCCACAATGACTACTGCTAAAAAAAAAACCTGTTCAGAGCTGAGATGTACTCGTACTCATAATGCCCCTCAAAATGGGTTTCAAATGAGACCTGTGGGTGCTCAGTACTTGTCAATGTAAAACCCCAATTTTCTCAGTTTGCCCCCCTAAAAACTAGGGTATCCAAATCAAGTGATATATATATATATATATAAGCAGACTTTTATTATAAACAGAAGGATTGCATGGTAAAACAATCCTGTCTGGCATCTTCTGTGTGGTAAAACTATCCTATCTATAATATAAGTGTGCTAATATGTGTGTGTGTGCATTTTATATAGGAGGAGGAGTGTGTGTGTGTAGGAGGATATATACAGGATTGTTTTATTTATATATTATTGACAGGAAGATTGTTTCTCTCTCTCTCTCGCACACACACACACACATGCGCACACACACACCCCAATGCTCCTGTCAATAATATAAGGATGTTAATACAAAATATGAAGATCATGTGGTCTTGTGGTTAGAACTAAGAATGAAGATTTAGCAGGGTTGCGGTGCTGAGCCACTGACTCACAGTTGACCCTGGACAAGTCATTTGACCTCCTTATATCCTCAACCAATCCAGCTGGCTGAAATCAGGGTCTTGCTGAAAAGCAGATGTTTTATTGGTGCTGAACATTCCAGTTACTCGCATATGAAATATCAGCCTAGGCCTCAGTTTAGCAAAGTGCTTAACTTTAAGCATGTGTAGGTGTGCATTCCTATGCAGCAAAGTGTACAAGCATGAACTTATTGTCAGTTAGAAGTCGGCTTTGCTCCATAGGGGCCTTCATGCATCAGTTGTCTTCTTTAAAGTCAGGTTTCTGGTCATGTTTTCCTGTAGATTAATCCTGTAACTTTACTTTCAGATGGGCAGCAGATCTGGGAGATGGAGGCCACCGTGGATAAAGACAAGAGCCAGCCTGTAAGTATGCTGAACAACACATGTCTTCCACTCCCAGCTTTTCAGATGTAAGATTGCATTCAATGGCTAGTGGGAAAAGCTTCCAGAAAGGGGAATATCCTCCCCATTGTTGTGATGGAACGCTTCAAGTGCTGCCATGAGAACTGTATTGCAAATGGAACCTATTCCCATTTCCATTTTACAGTAACCCTTAGTATATAGAAACACCAGTAGCCATTGTGAGATTGCTCCAGGCTGTACTTTACCTGTTCAGTCCTGAGAGACGCTGAGCATTTTCTGTATGGTACTGAGTACTTCCAACTTCCTTTCCCTTCAGTGGCAATCAAGAGTGCTGACTGTTTTGCAGGATGGCATTCTTTGAGGTGCTTTATTCATATTTTAGGCCTGATCTCACAACGTGATAGGACCCTTGACTCCCATGCGGTGTTCAATGAGTGCCTCTAAGAATTAGCCCTTAATGTGCAGTGTTCCTTACCTGCTCCAATGGATGTGAATGCAATCGTTGCCATTGACTTCTGTGCATGTGGGATCAGGATGTAAAACTCATGTTTATCCAGTGCATAGCAGTGTAGCATTAATCACTATTGTGTGTGTTCTATATTTAGTTGAGCCTTCTGTCTTCATGTGCAGGACAACATCAACAGGTACCAAAGAGGATGTGACATTTAACAACCAGCTTCCTAACATCAAAAATGTTTCTCTCCTAGCCTATCCGTCCCTCCTTCCTCCCATATCCCTCTTTATTGGTGAACAGGGAAAATCCTTTTCCTTCCTCTATGGCTATGTATCCCCTGGAGTAGTTGCCTGTGGACCTCACTTTCTAATATCATCTCCTCACCCTTCATTATTCCAGAGCATGCTTTTTGTAGAGATACCAGAGTATCGTAACAAGCACATCCGTACGCCTGTGAAGGTGAATTTCTATGTCATCAATGGGAAAAGAAAAAGAAGCCAGCCACAACATTTTACGTTTCACCCAGGTAATTCTCAGGAGAGGACCAACTGGAATGAATTTCTTCCAAGAAGATTTTTGCATTTTGTTACTTCATGTTTCATTAACTAAAGATCTTACCTTTACTAATATAATGAATAGTTCATCCTCAATAAGCAGCTACTATTTGGTTTAAAGAGTGCATGTGATTTGGAATAGGAATTTCCTATATGTGTAAGGAGACTTGCCATCAGATCTCTAGACAGTGGATTCAGTAGGAGTTGCCAGCAGAATCTTTCTGTGACAGCAGCAGCAGAATCTTAGTGCCCTGCGGAAACCATGACAGTAGTTTTCCTCATCTACACTGTATATTAACTGTATATATCAGAGCTGGGAAAGTAACATGTAACTGCAGTATCGAGGGAAAGAGAAGACAGTTATATTCTTCAGTGTATGGCCAGTTCAGCTATTGCAGAAAAGTCTGAAAGGTTCTCTGAAGCTCTTTCTTCTGGGAATTTGATGAGCAATTCTTATAATAAATACAACAGAGTCATGTATGTGCTTCCCAGCATTCCTTAGATTTGGCTGGGACTGAATGCTGTGAGAAAATCAGTATTTCATTTTGGAAAACAGGAAGCACAAAATGTTACCATCCAAACTGTTTCAAGCATCTCTTCTACTAGCTACTAGTTTCTAAGTGTGGGTGAAGTTCCAGACAGTTCTTGATGCAACTCATTTCATTCTTTTTTAACTTAAGTTGTATCAATACCCTATGTTATAGGAAGGATATTGTCAACCTGCAGCAGAGTCCTTGCTACCGTGTGTCTGAATTTATATTTTAAATATGCCATTATCTCAAAAAGAGTCTCCAAAATCTAACTTTTTAAAAGTAAGATTTCATTTCTTATTTTTGTATATAGTGCTGTTCTTAGCAGAAAGTCCCTCTGCACTAAGATTCAGCGTCCTGAGAGCTGAGCACTTTCTAGCAGATGGGTCTCAAAGAAAGCTCTTTGGTTCAAAAGTAGGATCTTCCTTCAGGGCAGAAATTAGCCACTTGACTAAAGAAACGGGGCTAGAACATCTGGCAAAATTGGTATGTTTTCTTAAATTTCCATTAATCCTTCCTTTCACTAGGGCTGGAAATACTGTGAGGAAGATGTCATATAGGTTCATTTTTCTTTTGCTTGTGGTGCTACCTGGAATTGAAAGTTGCAGAACTGAACCAAAAAGTAAATCTAAGTGACAAAATTAAAAATAAGCCAAGCTGAATTTCTTAGCCTTGAGAAACTTAGCCTTAAGTTTTCAGCAAATAGGCTTTTTTTTTTCCATCTTAATACTATGTGCTTTGCAGAGAGACTCCCCACTGACTGTAGTTTAGTTTGCTCTGTGTGAATATGACCATTCACCCCCGCACACTCTATTAATGCTAAAAGTCTCCTGTTAGTTCAAGGAAAACTTTGTTCTCAGCAGTTTGTTAAGAATAATGTCCTTTGCATGCTTTATTTTAGTGCCATCAATCAAAACAGAGCCCATTGATGACTATGATCCAGCCTTAATCTGCAATACAGTACACAGTGGTCTGGGAACTGTAACACAGCCTTACTATTCACAGCACACAATGGTCACCGAATCCCCTTCCTGTCTTGTGGCCACTATGGCTTCCTGCCAGCAGTTGCGTTCAGGCCTGTCTTCTCCTGATTCTCGATACCACCAGCAAAACCCAGCAGCTGTAATATACCAAAGAAGCAAGAGCCTCAGTCCAAGCCAGTTGGGCTACCAACAATCCAGTGTGATGGCCACACAGGTTTCTATTTCAGATGCACACAGATCGGTGCTGGTGCATGCTGGTTCCCCAGGCCAAACCTCGGCAGTGCTCCATCACTCTCCAGCCAATCAACAGTCTTCTCCTGTGATTCACTATTCTCCAACCAATCAGCAGTTGAGGTGTGGAAGCCATCAAGAGTTCCAGCATATCACATGCTGTGAAAATTTTACGTCCAACGTAGCAAGACCCAGCCAGCCTCAGGTCAGTCAAGCACAAAGGATAAGTCCAAGTTCATATCCAACCGTGATTCAGCAACAGACAGCCCCAAGCCAGAGAGCAGCAAAAAATGGACAACCAGTTAGCGATCAGAAAGAAGTATTACCAGCTGGAGTCACCATTAAACAGGAACAGAATCTGGACCAGGCATATCTGGATGATGGTAAGCAGCACTCTTTATTTTGCTTTTACTGCACATACATTTCATATGCAGTTCTCTGTACAAAAATAATGTGGCCTCATTTTGACAGGGTGTGGACCCATTGCTCATAAAGTTTTATATGTTCTTAATGTAAGAGCCTTTGATCAGCTGCATTTTTGGTAGATGGCAACACAGTTTGGCAACTTGAAAAACCCGAGTGCTTCCGTGTTCTGTAGCAAACCTCTGTGTTTCTTCGTGACAAGGGGTGAGCGTCAAGACTTTTGCCATTTTGCCTCCATTTGCCAAACGTTTGTTGAAAATGGAGAAACTGAAACACAATGTACTTTTTAAATCTTTTTTATTATTCATATCAGTGCAAATTCCTCTGTGTAAAACTCTTTTGTACAGTCTGTACCAAAAAAAGCCTATTGAACAGTCTATCAAGAAGTATAATGAATGGGGTAGTGCTGCAGGCAAAACTATTGCAGATGTTCTAGATGAACAGTAGTACATTGATTAGTGAAACAATGTCGTTTCTTTGTTGTGAGCCCAGTAGATTTAGCTATTAGGACTGAATAAAAGTTTGAGAAAAGCTTTGTTTGAACACGTCCTGAGTATTCGTAGGTGGACAGAGTTTGTTGGCAAACTGGCTGATTGGTTATTTGGTTAAAGCAGCAGTGCCATTTCTTGGCAGGGGAAAATAACACAAAGCTAAAGCTTGGACCTCACTCCCTGCTCTCCATTAATGTCAGTGGTAAAATCACACCGACTTTGCTGGGAGCAGAATGAGACCCTTGATTAGAAAGTTGAATACAAATAGAGTAGGTTGGATCCTGCCATTGTGTGTGTAAAATTTGCATCTAATTTTCATATATCGTTACTGCTACTGCACCCAGTCTAAGTAACTGTACATGTGAATTGCTAGTTTTGATTATGTGAGCTGCATGCACAATTTTAATAATTGGCATATAAATTAGGCAAGATGTTGTTTGTGACTTTGCCTACCTCATTACCTGCTTACAGTGTTTGAAATTGTGCCCCACCAGTTTTCCTTTAAATCTTAGCTTCTGAGTGTCTTAGCTCTATCAGGTACAAATTTCATTGCTGCTTTGTGTGAGCAGACTAGGATTTGGGTTATTATTTTAATTTAGTCTGTGTTTGAGATGTTTGAACTGCTCCATTCAGCCACGGTGGTTGCTGTAACCTTGTTAGCATCACATTCTGGAAGACGTCTTACAGCCAAGCACTATCTTGTCTGAAGAGGGATGTTCTTATTGTTGGATCAGAGCTTGACTGCAGTTTCACGTTAGAGATTTTCCTGTAGATGAAACAAAATAAATAAAAACCAGGACCCAGGATGCTCCTGAGGGACTAGAGCAAGATCACAATTCTTAGGTAATCTTTCTCAGTAATAAAATGGAATGCTGCATCTTAAAGTTATCTTCATATGAACGTATCAGGGGCTCTTCCACATTTCTAAAAAGACAGTACAAAAAAAATGCCTAACATTGCAACACAAATGCATTAAAGACAGAATGCAAAGTTAACATGGACTAGTTTTCATCCAAGAAAGTCAAGAGAAACACTGAATTCAGCGGGCTTTGGATCAGTGTAGGAATTCCTGAGTATAGCGTGACAATGGTATACATCATAATGGCATATGCTGTCCCTCAAAACATGTGTTAGGAAATAGGGAGCATCGGTGACAGGCTTGTAGTGAGTTAGAAACAAAATTCCAGGCTTCTGTCTGAAAGCCTAAATCATCATGGTATTGAGGATTATAGGACAAATGAGAGATCAGCTGAACTCTCTGCGAATGCTAGTATTAATTATAAAGTATTACACACAATTTGGGCTACGAGAGTCTGTTCACATAAGTATTCCCACTGTATCTCCACTGTATGTTTTCTTTACTAAGAAGTAGCACTTGGAGTAGCTGCAATCTCCTTTAGGACCTTAGCGAAACACATGATTCCAAAATGTTCAGGATTCAAGCTGAAAAACCACTTTGTTTGTGCTTGGGGAAAAGTGACTCAGAATATAACAAAAGCCATATTTTGCTAACTAGAAAGTTTATTTTTGTACTTTATAGTATTAAAAGAAACCAAACCCACAGGCTTATGGAGGCTTTACCCACAAATCCATTTATCTGATTGGCTCTCCTGAGACTATGAAAGATTATGGATCTTGCTGTGATTTTTAGCAGGTAGTTAGGCGATCACTCCCAGAGTTGCAGGCTGGATGGCTGTATTGTGCTAAAGCCAACTGGTTTTTACATACTAGCTGCTACAACAGCTGATGTTCTGGTGTCTCTTGCTTTCTTTTCCTTTTTCCTCCCCCCTCACTAGTTTCCTCCTTCTAGTACTTTATGCTCTTCATCATGCTCCAGATTTCTGCTGACAAGCCAATTTCCTCCTCCCCCACTGTCCCCTGTTCTGTAACTGGGTCCTTTCCTTCCTTTTCTGGGTTTAGGTCCTTTGCTCATGTGATTAATTCAGAGGCTTGCGATTTAGGGGACTGAGAGTCTATTTTCAGCTCTCCCATGAACTTCCTGAGTGATCTTGGGTAAGATCAGCCCTTCTCTCTTCCATGGGAGGTGACAACCACTGCTTCACAGGGGCTGTGATGTCCCCTAGTGTCTGAATACCCTTGGAAGAGATCAGAGAACAGTTATTTTTATGATGATTTTCTTTTATTTTCCCAAGCCCGTTTGCCGTCTTCCTGCTAAAAGGTTCTCTACATTGTCTCACCATAGCTGTTCTAATCCCCAGTTTGCTGTTTAAAACCAGGCCTTTCTGAGATAAATATATTTGTATCTGCAAAATCCTACCACTGACACACAACATTAGAGACCTATTCTATCTCATCCCTCTTTTCCTCCTTTTAAAGGACAATTGCTTCCCCCATCACTACCCCCTTAACACCTTGAAACAGTGGGTAATGCCTACACTGCAGTGAAAAGTGAGAAGGCAGGTTATGCTGACATGCTCAAATTAGCTTTGAATTATCTGTCTTGGGCATAACCAGCTGTAGAGTTGGGGTAGCCTGGAGCTGAGTGCAGCCAAGCTGTGTGAGCACTTGCCAGCTTCTCAGACTTCTTTTGAAGTCTGCACTGAGCCTTAGACAGACTCAGCGAGAGCAAAGGTGGGAGAAACTTGGGAGAGCACCTACATGTTAGATAATCTGTTTAGGCCAAGTGGTACTGATATCCCAGTCTGAGAACAGGGAGGTTTTCCTCAAGGATTAGCCACGTCACATATTTTTAAGTCATGAGACAACTATGTCATCGTATTTCAAAAAACTCTCTCTCACATGGTACATCTGAATGGGTTTTAGTGCATCTAGTGCATGGGGTTGAGGAAAGAGGTAGGTAGTTCATTCATCCATAGATAAGTGGAAATGTTTGAGAGCAAAGTAATTTATTTTACAAAAGGCTTTCATTTGCATCTGACGTTTCACTAGAAGTGGAGTCATAATCCATGCATTACAGTGAAATTTCCATTAAAAAAATCTAGGATTTTAATTTCAGCAGGTCTTCCTGCACACTGCAGTAAGTATTGCCTGGTAAGGCAGTGCTGGGGTATGTCTTCCACAACACTGATTTTTTTGTAAGAAAACTGAAGTGCTCTGTATTATCTCACTGCAGAATGAAACTAGAGACTGAAACCGCCATAGGTTTTTTCAAAAATGGAATTCATTTTTCTGGCTTTTTGTCTCTTACTGATGAGCCAGATTGTACCTATCCGGCATAGGCCTGCCCTGGGAACTAGGGTGAGCAACGTATCTCAGAAGGACCCAGAGCCAGCAGACAGGACAGAGCAGTGTCTGCGATGCCCATGAGCTGGGACTGTAACTGTTGCGGTGAATGACCCGTACCATTGTTCCACTTTTATTGGAGTGAGCTACATACAGCAAGTGCAGGGACTCACTTGCAGCCTACGCTGCTGTAGTGCAGGCCAGGATCTGCTCTGCCACTCTGAAAGCCCCTGTGGGTGTAGGGGGGTTACACTGGTTTTTTGGGGGGGGAGTGGGAGTAGAGCTAAATTAAACGTATGTGAAGCAAAGAAACCAGGGGGTATCCACAGGTATTGGCAGGACACGCGGTTCCTCTAACTCAGTGGTTCTCAACCTCTTTAGACTCGAGGCATCCCTCAAAAAATGCCAGCTCTTTGTTTTCACTCATTTTATGACCTCAGAAAATATTAGAGTGGTTCTTCTGTTGCCAAGAACTGAGAGAGACCACAACAGGGCAGAATGGTGTTAAGAGTTTCTTATTTGAAAACTTGTGAATCACACGTGCACACACTGCTAACATTGTACAGTAATCTGTGGCACCCTTGAAAGGAAATAAAGGCTCCTGGTTTGAGAATCACTGCTCTAACTTATTCCAGTTGGTGCAGCCTTTGTGGAACTGGATGTGTGTACATGAAATGGGGGCCCTAAATTGAAGCGGTGGGTTTTAAAAAACACTGCTTCAGTTTAGAGCTGATTAAACCCCCGTGTCGTGCACACACCTTACCTGCCTCTCTGGCGGGGATGGGAGGGCGAGCTGCTGGCAAACGGAGAAGACCCTTGGCTGCGTGGGGGCTGGTGCTTTCTTCCACTGCAGAGGCGCCCCCGCACAGGTGGCACCTGCCTGCAGGCACCAGGCTCGGCGGGCCCTGGGGGGGCGCCGCAGCCGTGGAGGGAAGCACTAGCTCCCCGTGCAGCTCAGGCAGGCAGGCAGGTTCGGGGGTGGGGGGAAGGAAGATCAGGCTCGCTGCTTTTCTTGGGCAGAACCTGCTTTCCCAGGCTGCTGCCAGGCTGCCTGCAGGGCTTTCTGCAGAGCCATGGAGCTGCATGGAGCCCGGTGCTCTGCTCCATGGGGGTAGGGGCCCAGCAATCTAAAACTCCTTTTGCTCCTCGAAGGAGTTTTAGTTTGCTGGGACCCAAATCATTTAAGCTGCATTACGCTGCCGAATTTCCTACAGCGGCTGGAATTAACGTGCAGTATACCACCAAGGTGTGCAAACACTGACGCCATTGAAGTGGTGCAACAGCATTTAGCCCGTTTTAAAGTGTCATGCACGCATGTCTCCCGTTTCGTTTACACACAGCCTTTTTCATTAAGCCTTGATTGTCAGAGTAAGTTGAGTCTTAGCTCTGCTTTCTCCAGCCCCTTGTGCTGAGAGTGAAGTAGTAGGTGGTATAAAACAACCACCTATATCAGCTTTACATCAGTGGGGGATTCCCCTGTGCTGGGGAGAAAGCTGAGCTCTATTGTGAGGGTGGCTTTATGTCCTCTTTATGTTGCTGGACAAACACAAAGGACTCATCTGAGCCAAAAATCTTGCCCTCCAACAGGCTATAGAGCAGGCATCAGTCTTTGTTTGTGCTGCATTTCTGTTGTCTTTAGGTTGCACTGAAAAAGGTTGCTTTTTCTCAAGTTTCAGTTTGGGTTATGCTCTCTCTTCTACATGTGAAAGTTCAGTAAAACTGTGAAGGAACATTGTTGTCTAGGGAAGAAAAAAAATGGAATTTTCTCTTTCCATTTCCTTGCACTTTAGAAAGGAGTGAATTTGTATGTTGCAGGGCTGTGGCTTGATTAGAGGAACAATTTGCATCAAAAAAGCCATTTTCTGTTTTTAATTAGAGCTCCTTTTCATAGAAGGTGTGGTCACTTCTGTGCAAGCAGCAGTAAACTTAAGTGTAGAGAATATGCATTTTCCAAACAGTTTTGCTCAAAACCTAAACCAAACTATGCATTCATCACCCTGGTTCCTCAGTCTATAACTCTCATTACTCAGCATTTCTTTACTTGATCATTCTTGTGATCTCTGCTCCACATTTTCAGTAGGGGCCACATATTTAATTATATTATTGCTTATTTACATTGCAGTAGTTCCCAAGCACTCCAAGTATGGACCAGAGAATAATCACAGTGAGCATTGTAAAGGTGGTCCCTTCTTCCAAAACACTCGGAAGTCTATTGTAAGGAAGTGGAAACAATATAATATGGGAGAGAAGTGTCCTGTATTCTGCTTTCAGCTCTGCCAGGTTTCAGGCTCTGTACCTCAGTTTATTCTGATGCAAAAAAAAGTTCATTCTAATAGTTATCCTGGCTCACTAGGGGTGCTGGAAGGTTTAGTTAATTGATGTTAACAAAACACACATGTTAAAAAAAGTGCTGCATGCCTGTTAAGTGCCAGGTGGTGGTGTTATCATGGATGACGTACACTAGAGTTTTGAGCTCACTTCTAGAAATCGATCTCTAGTCAAAAATAAAATCAAAACAAGCCCCAAAGCAGCCTCTTTTGAAAGCTGTTTCCCCAACAGCATTTCTGAGTGCTGTCCTATCACAAAAAAAAGTGCCACCAAAAGAAAACTGTAATAAATAAAAAAAAAAAAAATAAAGTAAAAGCCAGCCATCCAAAATCATCAGTGGAGGAAGGAAGAAAATGAATCAAGTGATTAAAAACATAGTTCCACTGGCACCTCTTTGTTCTCCAGTTCAGGAATCTTTAATTGGTGCAGTACAATGCCCACAGGCAAGTTTGTTACAAAGCATTTCCTGTTCAAAAGAACATGCAGACTCCATTAAGAGAGCAAGAGCACACTGAGAACTGACAGTGCAGTAGGGGTATAGATGCGTTCTCTGTGTTTGTGGCCTCCGTGGGCAGGGTCTGAGAACTGGTGTACCAAGAAAAAAAGAAAAATCAGTTATGCGCTACTGGAAGATGACATTGTCATTTGGAGACTAAACCAGTGGGCTGTTATCAACACTGAAGAGTTAGTTTCCAGATGGCATCAAACAATTTTCAGTGATAATTTTGAAATGCTGTCAAAGAGTTGAAAAAAAGAATGTGTTCATGCAGTTGGGAATTGAAAGCTTCAAAACCACAATAAAGCCCATTTCCAGACTTGCTGTCCACTTACTCCACACTCATCACATTCCATAGACAGTCTGAATCACAGAGAGCAGACGGCTCCTATAAAGAAGACCGTAGACATCCATGTGTTGGAAGACTTCTGCCAAACTAGACCTTACATTTACTTTTACTCATTCAATCCACATATAACTCCCACTTTCCAATTAAAGGGATACCATCAAGAACCTCTCGTATTTGCATTCTGGTGTCACTTTTCATCCAAGTCAGAGAAGCACTAAGGAAGCAAGCCTACCCCTCCTCCTGCCATGTAAAGATACAGGCAAGGATAATTTCTCCCATGATGCAGATTGATCAGCTGAGGCACAGAGCTGTCAAGTGTTACATCCATGGCCATACAAGAAGTCACTGGCAAAGGTGAAAGTAGAAAGAGTCTTAATCCCAACCCACAGTGCTACCCACTACCCTAGAGGTCAGCCACCTAGAGCCCACAGGACAGATCGGATTTGGAGCCACTAGATCCCGTCTGTGGAGCTAGGGGGCTTCCATGGTGCTCTGGCAGTGAACACCATGGAGGGGCTTCACTCGGGGCAGTGGAGAAAAGTGGGAGCAGCACCAAAGTCAAGCGCCAGGTCCAAAGTGCCAACCCACCTCGGACTTGAGCTGGGTTGTTCCAGCCCACTGCTCAAAAATGTTGCCAACCACTACACTAGCCACATTACATCCTAGCAGTTAGAGATGTGTATGTGTAATATTGTAAAAAAAAAAAAAAAAAAGGAAAGATTTCCTCCCGCCTAGAGAGGTTGCTGGGCTGTTTGTTCAAGAAAAGTTTTTAATTAAACCAAAGCTGTCACCATTTTGGAATTGAAATGTTTCACTAAGGGCCAAATTTGTATATAGAAGGAACCAGAGATTCATACCCAAGAAATGCATGCCGGACAGCCTTGCAGCTACTCTAATTGCTTGGGCATCAAATGCATCACTTTGGATGTGCCCACATCATGTTCTCTGCACCATTTATATACCACATAAACCCTTATTAAGGAACCTGAAGGCATGGATTACACTTAGTACTACTTGTTCCAAGTATGACTTTTTTTTTTTTTTATCATAGCTCTTACAGGAAAAGCCCTTCTGGAGATGCTTGAATTGATATAATCAGTTTGAGTAACAGCATAAGCTAGCTCAGTATAAGCACTTCTATACAAATATAGTTGTGTCTACACTATCAAGGTGTTACCAGTTTAAACTGATTAAACTGACAAAGCTGTTCAGTATTGGCAAGACCTGAACGATGCACAGGATTTTAACATTGGCAAAGATTACCTGAACTTTCCCCACAATTCTGCCCTATAGATTTAAGCCTCTGTCTCTTAAAAAAAAATGATCCTAATGGCCACTAACTTACTACAAGGTTTGCAGTCCCCTATATACCATTTTATGGAAAAAAATTTCATCTTCCTTATGAACTCCTGTACATGCTGCTTGTATGTATGTAATTGTTCCTCCAATTTATCCAGTTCTTTCTACATTGAAATCCATGCTTTGTATTTTTAATGTGGGTATCACTCATTCAACAGTTGCTAGCCTGTGTTTTACTGATAGCTCAGCACTGTTGCTAATGTGTGATGTTATTGGCAGTGCTGTGATATTTGAGATGTTTTTAAAGCCCCAACACCTGCAGTCAGGTGAATACAGGAGAATACCAGTTTCCATTTACAAAAAATTAAATTTCAGGTGTGATCTGCTTTTTAAGGGGCAACATTTTAACATGCAAATCCCAGCATTTCAAAAACCAGGAGGGAAGTAAAAAAAATAACCCAGTTTTTATTTTTCTTAAAATTGAGTAAATTTTAATTGCCAGTCTGGGATCTGACTCATGAATTTTGTATGCTTGGATTGGCAATGCTGCTCCTCACTGTTTCATTCTTTATGAATTGTTAATGCTGAAACTGTGCAAAAAGGGGAAAGGGTAAGTTTTTTATTTCTCCCCTTAAATTGCTATTGGAGAATACGTCTGAGGATTCCACTCCTATCACAAAACCCAGTGAAAAGGCAGCATGAGTTATTTCCTAAACACAGCACTGAAAGCTTGAGAGCAGCTGTAGAGAGTTCTGCTGCTTTCAGAAATTTAGACAGCATCTGCAGATTTCTTTAACTATTGTGAAATAAAATGTCTGGCAAGAACAACCAACTTCAAGATATACAACCTGTTTATGGCCAAACCAATGGCTAGTTATAAAATTTTCTACTATACAAAACTTTCTTGAGCAAAAATTCTGAACATTATTCACACAGATTAAAATTATTCCGTTAACATCAAGTAGTGCCAGTGACCCACAGATGGTCAGTAAGACTTTCTCATTGTTAATTTTATAATTTTGGGGTACATGGGTTTTTTCTTATATTAATAAAGCCCTGAACATACCAAATTTAACAAATAGTTTGCTTTTTTACCTTACATTCTTACTGTTTCATATAAAAATTTATGTTAAGTTTGTCCCTGACCATTCTGTAAAGGAAGGGGAGGGGGGGCAGAAACCGATGATTTATCATTTGAATTTTCCATCCATTCGTAAGTTAACCTTCTTGGCTAGGGACAGGCATTACAAATAAACTGGTATAAGTGATCAGAAACTGGTTTACACCTGTAGCAGAACAGCTGTTCAGTGTACATAAACTAGTTTGAAAACAGCTGAAACCTGTTTGTGATAAACCTAGTTGAATGTAGTATCAGACTTAACTGATTTGGCTCAAACTGTTTTATGTAATGTCTGTCCTGGACCCCTTGCTGGTTTAAGTTAAATCAGACTCCCCCAGCATCCCGGCATGCTCTCTGGGCTGGGCGGGGCTCTCTGCTTCACAGCACGGCTATCCCCTCCCCTTCACTCCCTGGCTGGAGCTCAGCACAGACTTGCAGGCACAGCAGGCTGGCTGTAGTGCTGGCTCCCCCCACTCACTACATAAGCAAAGATCCCTTCCTCCTCTCTGCCACAGCGGGGACCGTAGCCAGCATGTAGTATGCCAGCTAATGCCGAAAGGTGTTTATGTGTGTGTCTCTCTCCAATTTCACTGGAAAAGGCAGACAGAACAATGACCACTTAGGACTTTTGGAGCTAATCAACAGGCCAGCCAGTATCCTGTTTAAGAAGTTTGAAGAAATGTGGACAGAAGCTATTGTTTTGCTGATCAGGTGATAAAGACTGTTATCAGCACCCTGGCTGGCTTGCTTGCCTGTCAGTTTGCTGCCGACAGTATGACGAAGCAGGGAGGGAGATTGAAAAGTTCAGTGTCATCAACAGATGCATGCACTGCACACCCCATCCCTCAGAGTGCTAGCCTGCAGCTGGGGGCTGGCAACACTCCTGCCCCTTGAGTAGCCAGAAGGTAAAAGCCTGGGACTGTGCAGGCAGACATCCCTAGTGAGACAGTCCTGCAGGCCTGGCCATGCTCCCCTCAGCTCAGCTGCCTTTAGAAGGGAAGGGAGGGTTGCTCTAGCGCCCCCCGGCTTCTAGCCTGAGCTACTGCAAGCACATGCCTGAATGTCCTCAGTCTACAGAGAATGTCTGTCCAGTTTTTAACGAGTTCAGCCTAGGCAGATTAGACTAACCTGCAGAGATTGAATCAATTCAGGCTCAGTCTTTTTTAATGTCTGTCTCTAGCCCTTAAGAGAATAGTGAGAACCATTTTTCTGCCCATAGAAGCTGGTATGGACTAACACTCCCATTTTATAGAGAAGCTTACTCACCAGTTCCAAGACACTTTTATGCTCTAATTTGGATACTGCTTGTTCCTAGAGGGGCTTTAAAACAAGACTGAACAAGCATACAAAAAGAAATGCCATAGGGAACAAGTCTGCATTGGCTGGGGGAAGGCACTGGATGACTTAATAGACCTTTTCCAGCCCTGACTTCTGTGATTTAAATTATAAGCAGCACATCTCAAGCCATTGCTGATGGGGGACAGAAGAGAATTACTGAGCATAACTGAAGTGCCTTCCCTGCACATTTGCTTCTCAGGAATCAGTAGCAGGCACTTGACTTTCATGCTCTCTCTTTCTCTCATTTTAATGTGTTAATTATGGGCTAACAAAAAACAGACAGGAGGATGTAAAAGATAACCTAAAATTCATGAATAGTGGGGGCAAGTGTGAATGAAACACTCCAAATCCCCTATGTCAGTTTTACAAGTGCTGAAATCTAGGCAGGCATCCCACTGAGAATGGCACTAATATATCCTATCTCTAGAAGGGGTCTGAACAAGAGCCCTAGACCCAAACACTTCTAGCTTTGAGGATATTCTAAACCAAACCAAATTCTTCAGCATGGGCTCACCTCTAATGCATCTTCTTGTCTCTGTGTCTCATTAAATCACTGCCCCTCTGGAATGAAACGTCCAGTGATCAGATAACAATGACTTTGAAGCCCCAGGCGCTGGGCTAGGTTTTAACCAATGGGTGGGTTACATTAGCTGGAAAAGGACCAGATTTCCAGCTGGTGCAGATCACCATAGATCTGTTCAAGTCTATGTCATAAAGACGTCATTATCTACACAGATTCATAGTCTCCTTCTCCCAGTAAAAGCCCCTTGCTCCATCCAGCTACATCTTCTTAAGCCGGCCTTGAAAGCATAGGCCAAATTCTGCCTTCAGCTACTTGCAAAAAAACTCCATAGGGTGAAGCCCAGCCCTAAAAAAGCGCAAGACTTGTGTAACTGACTTCCATCAGGATTTCAGGTGTGGACTGTAAAGTGAGTTATACGTTGTCGATCAGCGCAGGATTTTCCCCTAGAAATAACGTATTGGGATAGCATGTTCTTTCTGAAGCTGGCATGTATTATTTGCAAGAGTGCAGGCCTGTCTGTGTATGTTGGTGCAAAAAAACCAGTGGTTTGCATAGGCAATAGCATTTTTCATGTTGAAACTATAGGAGCAAATGAGGAAGTGTTGTGCATTTAAAGTTGTGTATTTAATGGACCTGGGAAGCTGGGTGAAATCCCAGTGGAAGACTCAAGTGGCATAAACGTTAATGCTATACCTATGACAACCTAAATCCACTTACAACACTTCACTTTTGATTACTTATGCATTAGCATAATCTTTACCAGAGGGTGAGAAAAATTAGGAGGAGTGTGAGATTGTATTTATTCTTTCTGATAATTTCTGCCAGGGGAATCTAGTCAAAGATTCCCCAAATGTGGCATGATTTGGTTTGGCTTCTTTTTTTATTTTTTAATGATAAAATGACTTCATCATCTATGAATGAATCAAGTCAAATGTAGGACAAACAGTGAGGCACATGAATGACTCTTACAACATTTGCAATGTCTCGCTTGGTGCTGGTTTATTTAGGTGGTTTCTAAGCTGCTTTGGGAAGAGAGAGAATGACTAACTGAAGGGGGAGACACTGTAGAAATATGGGAGCCAGTGGCAGAAAAGCTGCCGTATTCAAACCTCCCTGGGTTAAAAATCTGGCCATTATGAGCAATATAAGGTTAGGTATTTTGCAAAAAAACCCACTTTAGCAGACTCACTAGCCACAGTGTTACAGGCAGTTGGATACCACTCCATATGTCTCAGACTAATGATAGATTTGTGCCTCTGATGACATTTGGATACCTCTCCTTTGGTGAAGTCCTGTAGGAAGACAGGAAGAAGAGAGTCTATGTTAATTAAATCTCACACCAAGCTAAACCTTTCAAATCTAGATGGCCTAAATTACACGCAAAATGTTTACATACATACTCGCTCAGCCCGCTGCTGCATTTTTACTAGGGGTGCTCAATACCCTAGCGCATGGGCCAGATCCAGCCCTCAGTGCTGTGTCGTTTGGCCCACAGGGCTCTGTAAGGGTCCTGATTTGTCAGGCTATGGGGGAGCAGTGGCAGCATTAATTGCCGATCCTCTGCTGCCAAATTCCTGGGCCAGTGGGAGCCCTGCAGACCAAAAACGGCCCTGTGCATCAGATCAGGCCAGCACGTGGCCGGAACCAGGCATACAGGCCTGGGCTTGATTCAGGGAACAGAACTGCATCCACAGAACAACCACCCACGTTTGGAAAATTTGGCCCCAGCATTTATGTAAGTAGATCATCCTTAGACTTGAACTCACATCCTTGTGACACTAGGAACATTCTCCAGGCAGTTCTTGGGTAAAGAAAGAGTTTTATAAAAATATTGTTATGTAAGCTACAGTGTGCAAAAGTTTAGGTCTTGTCTTGAAATAATATCCAGACATTGGCACTATATCCCTTTAAGCATAAGTGAGACCAGTAAGTGAGGAATGAGCGAACTGATGTGTATGTGGCCTGAACTTTCACATACATACAAGCTAAATGGGAAAGAAAGTCTTAGGTGCTATTTGTCTCCTGTATTTATTTTTTCCATTCATTTTCTCTGCACTTTCCGTGTCATGTATCTGCAGTTTCTGAGGGTGGTGATGCCATGTTCTCATTAGAAAGACTTTCCCATGACCAGCTAAGCATATCAGAGGATCCTTTAACAACTGCCTGTTAGGGGATGTCCATCTTAGCATTTGATGTATTAATGCAGTCAAATATGATATTTGCAAAGCAGGAATAGGACAGATCCTGCCCTAAGCAGGCGTGGGGGGTTACATGATAACCTCCAGCCCTACTTTTCTATGAGCCTATGAATGCAGCCCCATTATGAAGAATGGTCCTTTACCAGGTTTCAAAGAAAGACTGCTTACAGCATTTGGGCAGGGGATTTTTAGGGGGTTAGGGAGTGGAAGATGTTGGGGCTTGCCTGGATCCAGTTCTCTAAGCCCTGTTTGTCATTAAAGAAAACATCATCGCTATTTAAAAACCACTGGTGAGCATGACTCTGAGCTGAAAGGCCCAAGGAGGGTTCCCCTGTGTGTTGCATTCCATTACGGTTCCTATTCTTGCTGCATTCAGAGAAAGTGCCCTGGCCGTGCGAATAATCAGGCCTTTAATCACAGCTAGACCATAATATTTACTAGTATTTCAACAATATTGTGGTGAATAAAATGAGACACTCATTTCCTCTTATGCATGCAACGAGAGATACATGCAGTAGATGCCTGGTTTATTACAGGAAGCTCATGTTGCCGCGCACAGACACTTTGCACACAGACTTGCTCAGTTTAATGGGGAGGATCTGAAGCCAGGGAGCAGGAATGGTTGCCCAAAACAAACCTCTCCTCTCAGTCCCTGCCCTGTGCACCGTATGCAGACCGAAACATTTCAAGAGGTTTTTCTTAAAGATGAAGGCTGCTTTCTGCTGAAAGGCCAATGCAGCAGTTATCCGGGGAGTCCCTGTCTGTGGCACCCAGACAAAAATGTTTTGGCAGGCCAGCGAGTGAGGAACTTAATTTGCTTGTCTTCAGAAAACAGTATGCGCCGTAGTGCCTGGATAGATCGAATTTGTTATGATAGCAAAACCAGTTCTATGGAAACCATTGTGAAGCCCTGGAGTGCGACTGCCCAGGAGAGTTGGGGAAAGCCGGTTTTGTTTGTTGTGTTTGGCATCGCTTTGCTCTGGATGAAGATGGTCTAATTTTGTGGGGGGGGGACCCAAGAGAGCATTCCTTTTTTTCCATAAAAGAGAGCCTGCCAAGCTGGCATGACTGTCCTCTTCTTTCCAGCTGCTCCTTTCCAAACACACTGTGCCTCCTAAAGATAGTCTTTACAGTGGCCGGGGCTGGTGGAAAACATGAAGCTTGCACGGATTAGCACAGGAATTCATTTGGGCTGACAAACTGGGTTTCCCTCTATAAACAGCAGTAGTGTTTTCATCCTCTGGACTGCAACAGCAAACTTCACATCCCCTTTCTCCTCCTCCTCCCCTGATAGGCTTGCCTTGAGATTAGCTATGCTACAAGGTCCTCCTTCTGAGAGATGGAAAACAACATGAAATCAATGAGGCATTTTTTAACTGTCCCTGTTCTCAGAGGGGTTTACCAACCCCTTCCCCCCTCCCCCCCCCCCCCCCCCAGTCCATTAAATAAAGCTTGGAGGCGGGTTAGTTTATTTTTATTTCCAGGTAAAAGAGAAATTAAAATAATCCTTTCATCACTGAGTTAGGGCTCTTCTAAGCAGCCTGCACCCTAGATTTCTGTAATGACTTGATTTGTCTTCAGTCAGGATGTGCTATGTAGCAGGAAGCAATCATTACAAGTCCTGTGAAAATATTTTGGGGGGAAGCATTTTACCTTGTTTCTTCCTATGGGTGGCCGAGGTGAGGTACAGGATGCTTGGCCATTCTTTCCTCTGCCACTCATGGCCAAAACATATTCATGATAGCAGGGACTGAAAGCAAGTCCTTAAAAATGCAAGCAGCCCTGTGTATTGCTTTTATAGAATAGGGGTTGGTTTCTGTAACCCTTTGCAGACCTGGCCCTGAACAGACAGTAGGATGTTAGCTAATTAGATGGGGTTTTGGTTGTAGCCATGTTGGTCTAAGGACATAGGCAGGAAAGGTTCTTTGCGTAGATGTATCTTTTATTAAACCAAGTGAGAGTTTCCCTATGCCTGAAGAAGGGTACTTGTTCAGGCAAAAGCTTGCAAAGAACTGTGTCCCAACTACTCAGCTGGTCTAATAAAAGATAGCACATCTAACCGAAGACCTTGCCTGGCTAAGTAGATGTACATCTGAACAATTTTATCCAACCTTCCTTATATGTTTCCTTTTCCCCTGCACCACAAAGCCTAGATGAGTCCACTATAAAACCCCCTTTTCCCTGTGAACATCTCCCTTACCTTCCACAACTCTGCCTCCCATCTGCCACAGTTGATATTTTGATTAAATTTTCCTGGCTTTTGAGGAATATAATCCTTAAGGCTTGCTTCACTGCTGTATACATGGCACGCATACATGTGCCAATAATACAATCAAACCACCTGCCATCACTGTTTGCATTAATATTTCAATTCAGGAAAAGGTTACTTGTGAATGCAATCACATTCATTAACTGTGCAAGAAAGAGACAAAATGCACTGCCAAAATTTGGCCTTGTGAGTTCAGCCATTAGATGGGGGAATCATATAAGGAATGAAATCTTTTATTTCTTGTCCCTTAATTTGCTTAACTACCCGGAGGCAAGGATTTCTTAGGGTGATGATATATTTCATTGGACCAATAAGGTAGCTGGGATAAGGTTAGGAAAAATGTCATGCGTTCAAAAGCTTGTCTAGCCTTACCACAGCTATATAGTTGGTCCAGTAAAAGATATCACCCTGAGAAATCCTTTCCTTTCACATAATTTCTGGACCATCATGGCTACAACCTCACTCTTATGCTATCCTGATTACCCAAAATATATTTTCCGTGGCCTGGGCCCTGGATGTCATTTGTCTCTGCAAGCACTTGTCTCTGCTGCGCCACAGTGCCTTTCCCTTTCGCAAGCGTTCTGGTAGTGCTTGCAATGTCCATGCATGCAATGAAGCACGGGCCTTGCCAATAAAAGAAGCTAATGTTTGGGGTTGCACTGTACCCTTCACCAAATCATTCAGTTTGTGTATCCCATCTAAGTTTTATGATCAGGGGAGTGAGTGAACACATTCTAGCTTGAGTTTCCTTTACCTAATTTTTTATCTTTTCTGAAAATTATACTTGAAAGTAGAGTGTCATCTCCCCAGCTGTTGATGGTCACCTATATCACTTAGAAATGGATGTCTGTCCATCCTGTAGGCTCCAGTGTTTGGTTTTGTTCCTATCAGAGAGTACATTTTATTATCTGGTGCTGTTTATAAAGTCCAAAGCAAAGAGATTTATATCACTTGTCTTGGGAGATAATCCTTTGGCATAATGGATGTCATGGAGTTCTTTCCTGGTACCCTCTACTTCTGACTTTGCACAGTTAACAAAGCTGGCCATAGTATTTGATTAAGAAATTATATTTAAAAATGAAACGCAGAGTAGCTTTCCCTTTACTGCCTACTCAGGAAAGGCAAGGATGCTTTTAGTCACTATAATTTCTGCTTCTCTGTTCACATATACATTGTCTGAGTTTATTTGCTATGAAAATCAAGCCCCATCTCTATTTAAATTCTGTGGAGGGAGTCTGTGAGACAATGGAGCTAGCCAGGATACAGGTTTTCACATGCTATTGCTTTAAGTGGGCCATTCCCTTGCCTAGGAATTTGCAGCTGGAGCATCAGTCATGCTGAACCCTTGAAGGAAAACAAAGCCCAGCAGATTTCCAAAATATCAACAGCTGGATGCAGATGACATTTTAAAACATTAAAAAAAAAATCACGATTTTCTCAAATTACTCCCTGGCCCCTTTCTGGTGCACCCCCACACAGCGACAAACCAGATTGCAGCGCTAAGGACAGTGGGTGGCACTACAAAAACAGCCTGGAGTGCGCCACAATCTACCACTTACAGGTGGAGCAACACATCCAGCAAGAAAAGCTTATACTGGCACTCTGGATAGGAAAATAGTCGTCTTATTTAAAAGGAAACGGACAGAGACCGATAGCTTCAAAAACTGGTGTTGATGCCACGTGGAGCCTTCCATGCGCAGGTGATCAGTTCAGAACTGACTGCCCCTTCAGATGAGCATACAGTTAGGGGGAAAAAATGTGATTCACATCATAGATTCCCAGGAAACTGTTACCATATTTACGCATATCTAAGACAACTCTGAATTTAAGATGATCCCCCAATAATTCGATTCTGTACATGGGAGATGTATATATTTGTTATAATTTTCCATGTATAGCATTTAATTATTGAAGGGTCATCTTAAATTTGTCCCCGTCTCTCTGCTTCCTCCCCCCTGCCCTCACGGCAGTGCAGTGGGGAAAGCAGTGGCAGGGGGGGCAGACAGCACCCTAGTACACTTGTGAATACATGGTAGTTAGGAGGCCCTACCTCTACCAGTGGAAATAAAGCATCTGGTAAGCTCTGGCTTTCTTACTGACATTGTGGAGACAGCCCGAACGTGGCCACAGACTGAACTGTTGTCTCACTCTCGCAGCGCAGTAAATTGAAATTCCTGCCAGGTTACTGATGAGGCGGAAGAGCTGCACAATGTGAGAAAAGCTTCCATTGCTTCTATCTCCTTTTTACACACTTAACCTCCATTTCAGCAATGCATTTAAGCACCTGCTTAAATTATTCTTTATTCAAGCATGAGCTTAAGGGCCTGCTTATCCTGCAGTCAGTGGGAGTTAAATGCGAGATGCATATAAGTGCTGAATGAGGAGAAAGTTTCAGGGCCTGGCAGTTTGGCATCTTTCCCAGCAGCAAATACCCTTTGTTTTTATGTTTTTTAAATTTACCTTGCTGTCCTTCTTGAACACTCTGTCAAATACTGGGCATCTTCCTTCTCTCTTGCTGCCGGACTTAACTAGTGCATGACAAGGCAGGTGATTCCAGCCCAGAGCCTAGTTATTCCTGGGTACAAGTAGATCCGAGGAATGCATGCAGTACTCTACCGTTTCAGCCTGGTGACAGATACCTTGAGTGTGTGGTACAGTCCACAGCCACGCCACTGTAATCTCATGAATATTCAGGGTGGGGTAGTGAGAATGTGCAGCTGTCCCATTTTTAACGTGGGTTTCCTCCCCATCGTAGCTGGCTCGGGGTGCTTTCCTTCTGCAGTTACCCCTGGGCAAAGCACACTGACCATTGTAGCTCAGTCCTAAACATCACAGTTGGTTCAGATCTTCTATTGTGAACAACAGCTTGCCACAGTGACAACTGTGCCGTCACGTTCCAGTGCTGAGATCCTTCATTGCAACGATGTCACACTGAGAACAGAAGGCAACGTTGCCTCACAACCGGTTAGTCAGGTCTGTGCACCTGTACTTGGAAGTATCACTCAACCCTTCACACTTCTACTTGTTGTCTCATGGCTCAAGAATTTTTGGAGTAGCATTTCCACTGTTTTTTATTGAAATGTGTTTCTTTGAAACACAACAATGGATATAGTATTGGTCAAGTTATAAAAATTCATGAAGAACTTGAACCAGACAAGTGGTGAACCCTCTCATCTCTCCCTAACCCACATTGTGAAAGGTATTTAGGTGCCTAGTGCCACTGATTTCACAGGTCCCTTAAGTAACCTTAAAAAAAAAGGTCCTCAATGCTTTGCAGAAGGCACTCAACTGTTTGCAGCATCACGCAAGTTACTACAGGTGCCTGTGCAAACAGAAATATTGCAAATCATTATATTTGTTGATGTAGTCTCTTGATTATGTGATACTGTTGCATACTATATGGGCCAATTAGCTAATGGCCAATTTTTTTTTTTTGCAAAAAGGTGTCCTTCTCTGTGCATTGGAAGTATGTTTATAGAAGTCAAGAGTACACGTAATCCCAAAGGGTCAGTCTTGTGGATTATACAAAAAGGCATGAATTTCTGTTACTTCAGAGTATCAGTTTGTAAGACCAGAAAGATTTCTTTACCAATGCAAAACCATTATTTATGGTGACTTATTCATTATATCAGTGGAAAAGAGTAAAGAGATTCAACGTTATTAATATTTTGATGAAGTGAGTGTGTTTGTCCCTCTGGAATTGATCAAAAAGAAATTCAGGCTTGTGGGTCTGGAAAGAAGTCTGGCTGTCCTTTGAGGGCATGGTGCAAAGGTCTGTCCTGTCCAGACTTGGGTGGTGGGGCTGGACCCAATGATCTCACGAAGTCCCTTCCAGCCCTAAACATCTGTGAATCTGTGTAAAGGTGACCTTGGCGTGATCCCAGGTTTTGCTATGAACATGTTCTGACAGCTCTGTCTTCAGCTAGTTCCCCAAATTTAAGAGTCAAACAGTATTCCCTAGCTGAACCACACTCTGGCTAAGCAGTCTGCCAGTTGGCTTTGCACACATTCTCTTGTCCAGTGAGATCATACTAGACATAAGCAAGTTTTAGCTTTACTTCAGAGAAGAGGGTGTTTTATCACTGCGTGGTTCCAGCCCTGCAGTTGTTTAGCTGGCACTCACTCAGAAGGCATAGCAATGGACAAGCAACAACAGAAAACACCAAGGATACATCCACATGGCACAAGGCAGTGTCGACAAGCCATACTCTTAATAGATTTAATATGAGTTACAAAATGAAAGCTCATGAGCTGCCATGTATGTAAGTGGCCAGAGCTGTACGCTGTCATACAGCAGACCAGGACTTGGGAACAATTAAAGATGTCCTGCCAGTTACTTGCAGCTTTGTAACTTGTGCTCTTGAGGTTCTATAATGAGAACAGCTTTACTAGACCTGTCTCGCTATACACATAGCACAGAGACTTTTTAGCTGAAAATCTGGACTGCCTCATTAAAATCTGGGATGGATTCTCTGGAATAGTCTTCTTTTTAGTGGTTCCAAAAATCTTGGCATGCAATGTTGAGGAGATGTCTCCAGAGCATCAGAGCCCAGTTTTTACATAGTTGGGGGCCAATTTGTTTTAAGTTACTGCTACTATTATTAGGTTGGGAATTGCCCAACCTCATTAACTTTGGGCCGGCTTGCCCACTTGTTAGCAGAAAATGAAATGATCTAACATTGACTGCACACTAAAAAGCCTGGTGCGGTTTCTGGTAATTGGCATCCTTCCCCTCCCGCTTAGAACAAAAGTGTTATCACTGTCATAGATTCATACTGAAAGTTTTGGCTCTTTGGGCAACAGATTTGAGTTTTTCTTATAATCTCAGACTAATTGCTGGTAAGAGGTTTCTGCCCTTATTTAGACAAGATGCAAATACAGTTATGGAGTTGGTTTCCTGTAGTCTTTGTTTTTTCCTTCACAGTAACAGTGTCACTTTATGGGTTTACACTTAGCACATCCTTTGGACATCCTCCTTTCATCCCTGCATTTGGCATACATTATCATTTGTATCCCTGAGGCTTCTAGATACAATGATCATGGACCAGGACCCCATTATGTTTGGCTCTGCATAGACATTGCAGGAAAAAAAAAAAAGGCAGACAGTCCCTGACCCGAAGACCTTATAACCCAAAGCAAAAGGCAAGCCAAACGACGGAGACATTGTACATGGTAACATCATGACAATGTTCCATTATGTCACTGCTTCCTAATGGAACTGCTTCCTAATGTTAATGGCACTCAAACCCTGCAGCTTCTGGAGGTGTTGAGGTTCAAACAGGAGCATTACATATATGTAAGGGTTGAGATTCCCAAAGGGTCCCAAGGTTTCCAATGCTCACAAATTGTCAGTAGGAACTGGACACTCAGTCCCACAGACTCCTTTGAAAACTCCAGCCTTGCTGTGCACCTGCACAGGCAGAACATATATATATGCCTTATTTGCACATGCTGCTACTGAGACTGCGTGTGAAAACCGAGAGCTTGCTAGCAGAAGGCTCATTGCATATCTTCTGGATACAAACTGACAGAAACGTTTATATGTGACTGCACATCTTCTCTCACCATGGGACAGCTCCTTGTACCGTACTACCCTAAAGCCAGCATGACACTATTTCAAAGGTGCTGGAGAATTTTAATTTGCCAGAGGACCAATGAGAAACTCCACAGGCCTCCATGGGCTTATTTATGACATACAGGATGAATAGGTTGCAAGCAGTCCTCTGATGCCTACATCAAAAAAGGGACTCTCTCCAGTCATTTCTGCCTTTCAAATTAAAACACCTTATATGCGTGACTCACATTGTTTCCTAGCAAATAGGTGAAGTCCAGGACTGCAGTAAAACTGCAGAATGACAGGAGAAAAATAGTGGTTGTATTTGTCGTCTTTTCCTGCCTATTGGTGCTATTTTAGAGGCATTGTGGTAACTACTGTGACTTGTCTTAGCATTTAATACAGGAGGTGTGAATTATCATAGGAACAAGTCATAGCTAAACTTCTTGTTTTTAATATATTGCATCTAAAACAGCTTTGTTCATACTGAACCAGACAGCTTATCTCAGCAAGTATTTAGCAAGTTTGAAGGGCTCTAAACATCCACTCGAAGACAAGCATGAACATGAGACAGTACACCATTACTCCAGTGATAGGTTGCATAAGTTTAAAAATAGGAGTAACATCTGTTATAGAAGTGACAAAGTGGAGACTCCTGCCTTGTACTTGCATCCCTTCTTCAGCCTCAGTCTGGTTGATGAAACATTTCCATATTGGTTGAGCCAACCAATCTGGCTTAAGGAATATTCAGTATACAAGCTTTGACTTCACTCGGTCTCATCACATGTTAACTAAAACTAAACACCAACTTAATCTCTTCTTAATAACTTACTAACTCTCATCCGGAGAGAGCCAGCTGCATGACTCAAGCACATGTCCTCCCCTTACAATTTCAGCCAAAACTATCTGGCATCAAACTACTGCAGAAAGAAAGACATATCTAAATATACGCAAGCAGAAATAAAATAAGTTAAAAAAAGACTTTGTTACGGAAAACTAGTGCAGATCAAATCCACAATGTGCTGGAAGTCTACACCATGCCTTACTCCAACTAGTTGTCCATTTTCAAGGTATGCTTCTGGAGGTAACAGTTTAAACTTTCAATTCATTTTTCAGTGCCCTCATTCGTACTTGTATTGAGACTAATCACACAAGCACCTAACCAGTAGATAAACAGGATATCTAAGCTCTTCATTCTTTGCATGATGTCTAATTTATGAGGTCAATATAATCAATAACCTTTGCCCCTATTTTGTGAGGTCTGACAGTTTTGCCATTACTCACTGAGTTAGTTCCTTTACGCCACTGGCACACGAAATGGAAAACCGGTGATAATCCTAGGTACCATAATAAGATTCTTTGATCTATTCAAGCTTAAGTACATGAAAAGTTGCGGACCACTCAGAAGAAGGGTGCTAGGAAAGACATTCAGAGTAACGTTCCTGGCGGGGTCAGCTTCCCCATCACGCACTGGCCGGAAGCCAGTTTCACTCCCCAAACCAGTCTTCTGGATATCAGCGCGGTAGAGCCTCCAGATGAGTTCCAGAGGCCTCCAGCATTGCTCTGTTAATGCCTAACAGTGTGCAGGAAAGAAGGGAAAGTACATGAAGCCTTTGCCTGGCACACTTTCCTGATTACCAAGTGACGTAAATTCTTCCTCCAGTTCAACATGTAGGCAGAACCTGTGCCTATCTTAGAATCTCCTGACAAAAAACCAGTGATAAAATACTGCAATCCATCAAGCAAACAGGAAATCACACTTCTGAAACAAAAATGGCCGTGCTGTTACAAATCAACCTTCTCTTGCCATTCCATACAAAATGACCTAAGATGAGAAAGACAAGTGTGTGTGTTTTCTATAAATACTGCAGCACCTGCAGTATGGTTTGTGGAGAAGTATCCTAGCATCCTCAAAGCATTGATCTCAGTGGACTCAACTTACAACAGGAAAAACTTTTAAATAACTAAAACCATCATAAATAACCCTTTACGATCTTTAGAAATGTTATATCTGCCTCATCTTCACGTGACACTGATACATTTCCCCCATCGAAGCCTTCACGGTTATATATAAGACTCCCTCCCCCCACCTTTGCTGTTTGTACTCTGGAGATCAGTTCTCTTATTGTGGGACCTCGGTAAACTGACTTCGGGAACTAAGCAATCAGTTAACACCCAGTACTCTTCTTAACTGATTAACTGTGTGAACCTCCTCCGGCCACAGAGATGTAATGACTTTTTAACTAATCCCTTACAGATTTAGGTGCGACTCATTACTGATTTACAAGGCTGTAACTATTAGTGGAATAGTGGAACAGGCTGAAGCGAAGCATGGCGATGGGGAAAGGGAATCCAGGAACTCTACCAACAGTGGTAGGAATGGAGTTGGGGGCAGACAGGGCTGGGGAGAAGGAGCGACACGGGTTTCAAATTGGCTACACTCTGCAAAAGTTCTCTGTTTTCCTTTCTTTGTAAGCGTTCCATTTTCTTTGGGCCTTTAAGAAGAAAATACCTTCAGGAAATGTGTTTCTGCCCAGATGGCTTGTTGCTTATGGCACTATTCTGTGCTTCTGAGTAACACATTTTGTCTGAGGGATTGAGTAAACAGAGGCACACAGGTTTTCAGGGTAAGTTTTCAAAAGCATTCTCTGACCTGCATCCTCAATTTTTGGGTGCTCGGGTATACATATGTAGCACTGAAGTACCAAGAGCTCACAATTTAGCTGAAGGCTATGGGAGTTGCTTGACATGTTTTAGGTGGACATATGCAGTGTTGTAATAACCTATATCTAACCTACTTAGATACCAAAGGCCCAGACAGAAGTGACAATTTTCACCTGATCTGGCTCCTGAATGTGCTCTACAGCTGTGACCAAACACAAGTGCACAGCTGCAGAGCTCATTAAAAGGGCCTCATCCTGTGACAATCTGAACCATCACTGCACAAGGGTTCAGATGAAAACAGACCATATTCATTAATGTCTGTCTGTGTGTGCTGAGGACAGGGCTGGGTGACGCAGCTCAGGTTGCACCTCAAGGTGGGGGGCTGCAATCCACACACCCCACCCTCCAGAACTCGCTGAAAAACCCAGGCCAGACTGCCTCCGTTCCCTTCCCCTACTCCCATCCTGAAGACAGAGCCGGGGCTGGGCAGGGGTAGCAAATGTCTGTTGGGTCCAGAGGATCACTGTAATTCATAGCACTTCCTGCAAAGCGCTGTGAGTTACAATGGGGAGCTCACCTCCATTCGCACCTCAAGTGCCTATTTGCATCATCACTGTGCCTCAGCGACCACTTTGGAAAATGAAGTCTTGGTGACATGGGCCAACTCATAAAACTTAGGAGGAAAGATAAGCTCCTTTTTAATTCTTGTATTTTAAAAGTAGCCTTAGATAATTAAGGCTACTTTTAAAATAAAAGAATAAGGCCTAGTCTCTTTTTTGGATGCAGACTAATAGTTCTAGGGTCATGCTTGGATTAGCAGGGTAATAACAGTCTGCGGCATAAGTAGATTCCTGATCCATCTTGAATTTTCTCTTGATGCTGGTGTCACGTTGTGCATATAAGATATTTTGGTTTAGAAGAGAGCAGAGATATGCTTGACTTCCCCCCTTCCCCATTTTGTTACACTCACACCCAGCTTCCTGTTAAAGATTCTAAGTAAAGTAGTATAATCCTCAATTATTTCTGTCTCTCTCTCTCTCTCTCTCTCTTTTCTTGGTCTGTGAGTTGCATCATTGAATGACAATAACTAGAAGGTATTCAGAGGCTAAATGGAGTTCTGATATTGATTTTGGGCTTCAGTCAGAAGTGTAAATCTGACTGAATTTAAATTCTCTTTTCCACTAGATCTAGATGACGGCATTAGATTCTTGGAATGATGTTGATGAATGGATGGGGATTTGAGTGCATATAAGCTGTCAGACAGTGTATGAAATACCATTTATTTGGCTTAATTAAATGTGATTACTATTTGTTTGCCTTAATTAAATGTAATTAATAGGCTGGCTTGCCATGGGAGATATCATATGACAGTAAGGAAATACACAAGTGTTAGCAAGGTCCTAAGATGCATCCAAGCCCATTCGTTCTAGTAAAGTGTTGAATTTTGTGACAGATTCATACATTAGGAGCACGTCTACACATGATGCTATGTCACCGTAGTGGTGTGCTACAGCAATGTAGCGTCCACAGCTATCTAGATGTGACCAGAAGCTACTTCGCCATAGTGACGCTGCTCTGTAGTGTGCCACTATGGCATGATAGCTGCTAAAAATAACCGTGTGACGTGTGTATGGCACGGTATGGGTGTTTACTGTGCTGTGCTTTAGTACTCCAAAAGGAAGTACTGAAGCACAGCACAACAACAAGGTTTCCATAGGGCAACGTGTAGACGTGCCCTAGGGTTATTAAATGAAGCATAAGCAGGAGTCTGGGGATTTCTTAGCATCTGGAGTATATCTTTCAGGCTTTTAATTACAATACTAAAAGAAAAAAAACAAGTTACAGTTTGCTGGGACTTGTCTTCCTGTGTGTGATACTTTTAAGCCTGCACCTTAGGGATGGAGTTGTTCTGCTTGCTTATGGAAAGGCTCGTTTTCCAGGAGATAGGGCATAAAGTATGTCATGGATAGCAGGTCCAAGTGCATAATACGTGGCTATGCTATGTTAGGGAGCCAAATAAAATATTTCCTTTCTATATATAGTCAGCAGAAGTCCAACAGCAAAGACATTTCTGAATTTTGGTTTCAAAATTATATTAGCCTGCAAGGGACATTTTTTATTCTTTAAATATTGTCAAGATTTTTCAAAGCTCCATACTGTGTTTAGACAGGAGCCAAGTGCTTTTGTGATGAATCTAAAGGAAATGTGGAGAGTGGTGATAGAAAAAAGTAAAGAAACGGAATTTAAAGTACTGCCATTTTACAAGAAAAAAATGTTACCCCTTTTGCAGTTCAAGCTGAGACTAACTTCTAGAATTTATTTTCCGATTTCTTTCCTGTTCTTCAGAAGTAATGCAAAAGCTAATTTACATAGCCACTGTGGCTAGTTCTGTGGGGAAAAGAGACTGACTTCTGATCTGGCATAAATGTATCATGTCTTACTGGGCCATTAGGATGATAATTACATGGAATTCTGTAAAAGGCAGTGACTAGTCTTTGACCTGATTTGCAAGACACATGAAACTCCTGTGCCTCTGAAACCTCAGATCAAATTATCAGCACTTCTGCACAGTTTGTGATAAAAGATTATGCTGGTTAAGAAGTTTGAATATTACTTTTTAGATCATATCAGTTAGGAAAAGCGGAAAAAAGTAAAATAAAGTGCTGGATCTGAGCAAATAAAAAGGTCAGCGGTTAAGTTCTGCCTTATGTACTGTATATGCTGAAATGTCCATTGAATAAACTAAGACACAAAATACAAGAGTAGCCAATGACTGTAACATTTGCCTTTGTAGTAGAGGTCGAATGTTACTTTTTTTTTCTCAAAAATGGTTTTGCAAATCTTTTTCAGAGCTGATAGATACACACCTTAGCTGGATACAAAACATTATATGAAACAGAATGACTGTGATCTTTGATCCAAGCAATCAAAATAAAAGGTAATTAGTATTTTTCTGCCTTTTCTCCAGCTGTGTGTTTTCTTAACCTTTATTTTTTTAATTAAAACGATTTTTTTGAAAGATCATACCACTTTTTATTTGGCTTAAAGGCTTTTAAATCTTTTTTTATTATCATTATTCCTTTTACTTCCATTTTATATATCTATATCTTGTAGATATGTCTGAAATATCTGGGGCTCGGTGGGCAGGGAAGCAGCTTTGGTTGTGCATGCTGTGTTAAAGAATATTGACATGTGCATTTGGTAGTTGTCTTACGTCGTTAGAGCCTGGAGTTTGCCTGTTTATTCAAGCATGTTTTCTCAGCAGATGCATTGCTTCATGGATGCAGAGTAAAATTTACTTTCCCACTCCTTGCTGCAGGGCCCTTGTATGCACTCATTTCCCTGATGCATATGTCACATCTTCAGATGCGAAACTCCTTTTCGCATCCATGGAACAACATTGGCTATGCAGGATTTCTAATTGGCAGAACAGTACAGATGGGAGAATTTACTCGTACTACAGATTTAGCGTCTCTAACAAGACTTATAAGTGAGATCCTGCAGCCTTTAAGTCTGGCAGCACTCCCGTTGGACCAGAAATTAGTAGTGTGTGCACACTGACTTCACTAGACTTACTCCTTATTTACAAGCACCTGACTCAATGCCAGCTAAAGCTAAAAGGAATCTTTCCCTTGATTTCACTAGACAAAGCCCTAAATGAGGAGAGTCGCATCACGTCCAAATTTGGCCTCTTTATGAGCATGGTTTGAGCAAAAGCTGCAAAATTAGACCCATTTGTGTAATTCTCAGAGTTTTCATTTAAATTTGTTTATCAAGGAGGACACAGTGTAGAGACTTAATTTATATTCACTTAGAAATTATGACTTTGTCATGTGCATAGACTCAAGATTTTGCATCCTCGGCCTCAAAGTGAGCCAAAGTAATATTTTTACTTTTGTCAGTTACCATATTCCTAGTAAAAATGCTATCAAATATCCTTTAAAAACAGCAATTGGCATCCGCTATTTTTAACTGGCTAGGCTAAACTATATACACAAGAACTGCAGTTCCCGCTGACTTCCCTATTGCTATGGGTTAGGCAATGTGTCTTCCATCATTAAACCCTTATTTTTCCCTGGGATTTATGTACTTATCTATAGAGAGCTGTTTTTAGTATAGAAGCTGGGCTGATGAGAGTTTTGCAAGTCAGAGGTGTTGCAAATGTCCAGGAGCATTGTTCTGACTGGTCTTGCAGATAGTTGCTTTGCCAGAAACTCTCACACAAGCTTTTAGTACCGATTTAAAAAGAGAACATTCAAACAGGAGAACATTCAGTTCTGGAGACTTTCTCTCACGTGGCAGCAGATCTTCTTGCTGGCGTAATTTGTCTTAGCTCCAATGATTTCTGTAGAGCTACAACAATTTGAACCAGCTGAGTCTCTGATCCCTCCTGTATAAAATAGACTTGGGTGTTCTTAAAGCACCATACACACCTCAAAGAAGATTTTCAAAAAAATCATTGCTAATGACCCTGAATTGTGTCCCATACAGATTTGGGCTCTGTTAAGGTCAAACAAATAGTGAATTCATCTTCCTCAGCACCCCTGCAAGAAAGGTCAAAATGGTCAACCCCACTGGGCAGATGAGTAACTGAATAAGAAGAGGTTATGCAGCCTGCCCAAGGTCACACAGAAAGTCCCCGTGATAGACTCCAGATACCAGAGATTTGGGCAAATACGCTAAATACCAGCCCTTCCAATGAGTTATGGATCCATGATTTCCAGATCTGCACAATGACATTGTGATGGATAGAAATAAATGAGCTTTTATAGGGATGCAGGAAACATTCCATCCCTCGAAAAAGCCCAGCCCCCACTATGGCTAGTATTCAGTCCTCTAATATTAGGTGCTTGGGACCACTGGACCAATCCAGTAAATATGAAAGTTCCCATCCCCTTTCCAGATGGGGGCTGTGCAAGTGATGTGACATTGCAATAAGTGCCACCTTGCTTCCCACCCAGCCATGCCGAAGTGGCTCCACTGGGTTAGTGATTGTGGTGGGGAGGGAGAAGAGATCCTCATTAAACAAGGAACATTTCATGCACTATCCATTAATACTTCCCATTGCTCACACTGATCACACGCACAGCTCTACATTTGGCTTAGTATATTTATGAAGTTCAAGTATATAAGATCTAAAGTAAACCAATAGCACTTTAATGACCTTTATAGTTTCTTTATACATTACCATAAAAACAAGAAGTAAACAATATGCAACAATATCCAAAACACAATCAAGACAAAATTTTAAAAAGACCATGAAAAAGTATAGAAAACCGCCTTTTTTTAAAAATTTCTGTTACCTGTGATGCATCTTATGCATGTGCAAGTCAAAGAATTTGGACTATTAACAATCTATGTTGTAAGTCAAGTCACAGGTATACCACTCTCAATTGTGCTTGCTGCCCCAGTCAGGCACACCATTCTTGGTGCAAACTGCACTTGCAAAATGGAAGCCATCCTGGAAAATGTTGTTCACTGTTCATACACGAAACAGCCTCATTTGCATGTGCTGACTAGATATCTAATTGCAAAGCGCCAGTCTCCCTTTGTGGGCTCAGATGTTTCTCCACACATGCAAATGTGGATTTTTTTCTGTTGCGGGCCTGATTTTGAAGGCATTTAGATGCCTGTCTAAATCTCCATTTATGATTCAGAGTAACGAGATAGGCTGATATTTTGTCTCCACTGCAAATATTATGACTCTAGCTGGACGATACAGGAGAGATTGGACAATCTGGTAAAGGTACTGCTGATACCTAAGCTTTACGACAGTGTCCATTCTCTTCTGCACCTTTCAGCCATGCAGTCATACATATTTGCACTGGAGACAAGGTACCAGCATGTCTCTTTTCATGATGGGATTAACACGTGTAACTAAACACACTGTCTAAATGTAGTGCAAATGAATAAAGTCAATTTTTCAACCCCAAAAGTAGGTGCTTAAATATTGTGGAAGAGTTGGGCCTGATTCTAAGTTGCAAAACTTAAAAAATACAGGCATCCCCTACCTCCCACCCTCCCATGGTGTTGTAGCCATTCTGGTATAGTTAACTAATCCAGGGATCTCCAAATCCTAGGGCTCCTATATTCCATACACGGAGGCATCACAGAAACTGTGGTAGGAACTCTAGTCTAAGTAGGCACTTCCTTGGTTGGCTGATGTCAGACATTATTTAAATGCACATTTACATTATTTAATTTTCATACTGTTTGCATGTGCCCTTGTGAGTTGCTTGGTCCTGTTTTCACAATCATTTTTTATTAAAATGCACAGTGCAAACATACTCCAAAGCAGGCACATGTCCAGTGCCTGAACATGATTATTATATTTTATTAGTCACAGAATTTGTTTCTTTTCCACTGAGAATAGCAAGACTGGGATTCACTGCTGGAGAGACATTGTTATTGTGCTCCCAAGAAAAGAGGGATAGATGAGCTTAGAATGTATATTTAAGATCAGGATGCATGAACCCTTCCTCCAGAATCTGGAAGAGTCCCAATATGTTGTTCCCCATGTAGCTTGCTGCAGTGATGTAAGGCACTGCTATCAGATCCAGGCTTTCCCAAAGCATGGAGGAAGGTGCACTAAAGGGAGTAACTTCATTTGGCTTAAAATGGAGATACCAACAAGCATGGAAGACTGGAGCCACGCTTGTCACTGTTCTTTGCTTATTTATGTTGAGGTGCCTAGGAGCCCCATTCACAGACCAGACTCTCATTGCGCTAGGTGCTGTATGAAAAATGGCCTCCCAAATCCTTCTCACATCTCCGCTGTATAGCAAGAAGGAAGCAGCCTCATCAACCAAGTCAGACAGTTATAAGATTTAGATCATTACAGCAAAGAGAGTCTGGTCTATGCATCTCCGGAAACTCCTACCCCACCTGCCACAGCAGAAACAGTAAGCCAAGCTCTGCAGTAGTTAGTCAGAGCGTGAAAGAAGCTGGAGTCAGTGGGGTCATAAGGGTGTCTGCTTCATTCTCTCTCTCTGCCATTTCCATTGTTCTTTAATGTCAACTGACCATCTATTTTTATTATCTTAGCCCACAAAACCCACTATCAAACTGCAGCAATACTGACTGCATCAGGCAGGAGAAAAAGTAAAGCTGACTAACCCAGTATTTCAACTACTTTACCACAGTCTTCAGACCAGTTTTGCATCCATCAGCTACAACCATTCATATTTCCAACAGGCAAGATCCCAGCCCGTCTCCTGTCTCTGTAACATTAGCTTGCAAGCTCCACATTACAGATGTTTTACTTTCAGGTTTCAAAAGTAAATAAAAAAATTCCCCTGAAGAATTTGCTCCGGTACGTTTAATGAGCTGGCTTTAATTACATTTTCTAAACGGGGTAGGATTTTACCTTCTCATTTTCATCTAGAATGGTAGACTAGAGATCAAAATGAGCTCTGGCAATCATGTTTCCATACAAGGCGATCACATTAAATAAAAGGAAATGCATATGCAATATGTTTTTGATACACTGGCTGAATGAACAAATGTGTTGATAAATAAATCAGCCTGCCTTCTCAGCCCACTTCTTTTTATAAAGGAAATGACCCTGCTAGAGTTGATGCCCACTTCTTTTACCTCACTGCTATTTTTAGCAGAGGCTGTGAAAAATTTCCATTGAAGATCTGCTCCTCTCATTTCCTGGGTAGAGAAAACAGGAAGCCCTTTAAGCCGAGTCTAAGTAGGTTTTGCATGAAAGTAGACCGACCTCACCTCCCACTGGCTGCCTGCTGACACTGCAGAACATCAGAACAGCAGATGTGCAGTGATAAACTCACAGAAGCTAACATCAGAGGGGCAGAGAGGAGGTTAGGGATGAGGAGATGGCGACAATCCCTTTTCACGGTATAATAGCCAGCACCAACTTCTTGCTGGCACACGCCCTTTTTAAGCAGGCACCTCCACTAGTCAAATTGAGGTCATGAAGCCATATCCTACTGGGAATTAGAAAGAAAGGCTCAATTCTGAGCCAGGTCACCAGCAGGATTTCTCTACCCCAGTGGTTTTCAACCTGTGGCCCATGGACCCCCAGACTTCTCCAGACTATGTCTAAGGGGATTGCAAAAGATGACCATGATTAAGCAAAAGTGTGTCAAAACCCACACCTATAATTCAAAGGGGGCTGCAACTCCATTTGAAATTTCCAAAGGGGTCTGCACCTCTATTCAACATTTTTTAGGAGTCCACAAATGAGAAAAGGTTGAAAAGCAGTGCTCTACACATACAAGCTGAGCCCATCTCCTTACGCAGGGAACATGTAGGAGCCCAGAATGCACTGAAAACGGCATGGTTCTGCCATCTTACAGTGCAGGTAAATGTTCGGGGCCCACACAAAGGAGTCCACTTCTGTGCAGTATTAAGTTGGAGCTCTATGGGTATGTCTACATGTGCAATTAAGGCGCAGCAATAAACTCTGGCATTTATCTCACAAGCATTTATTGCTCCCAAGCACACCATTTGAACATGCTCCCAGGACTGCAGCATGTTGAACTGTGTCAGAGCAGCCCCAGCTGGCAGGGGTCCCCAGGGCTCAGCCTGCCAGCCCAGGGCTGCTCCTGCCTAGCTCATTGTGCTGCAGAGGGGCTGGCTGGGGCATGAGGGTGCTTCAGGATGGGGCTAGCAGGCAGCATGCATTGGAGCACCCTTGTGCCCCAGTCAGCCAGGTCAGTGTCTACACGTCCAGTACTGCACCGTAAAAAACTCTGCAGAAGTGTTGAATTTGTATTTATAAGTACTACCTTGCTATGGAGTTTATTAGTTTACTGCAAACACATAGGGCCATGTGTAAATGCCAGGACTTTTACTGTGAAGCTAATTAGGCAGCTTTGCAGTAGATGTCTTATGTAGATGCATCCAGTAGATCCTAATGGACTGGAGCATTTGGGAAGCAAGATCCAGTAGAGCTACTAGCTATTTTTTCCCCTTGGTAGGGTTTGGTGCAACATTTGTGGGACATATTTGCAGCCTTAACTATGCTAAGGAGATACCTTTTTCTTCTGGTTCCTACAGAGAACATCTTTGCCCCCTTCCCCCTCCTCTGAGACTTAGTACGAGCTATAGATTTTGGCTCTGAGCAAGTAGAATATATATCATAGACAGGGTGCCTTGCAAATGGAGTATGGCACAGTCTGTATTTGCTCTTGACTGAGTTGTATTGCATATAAGGGAGAGGAATTTCAGCCACATACTGGTAACCATTAAAATCTACATTTACTTGCTTTCCCCAAGTAAACTGGGGATAAGACAGCCATTTTTTAAGCTATAGAGAAATGCTGTCAGACAAAGGAAAAGCCTATACGTATTAGTTTACATGTATTATATGTTTGAAATCGAACTAAGTGATGTGGATTCTTCCTGCTTAAAGAACCATGTTAATTATCTTTGAGTAGATTATTTTCTGATTTGAATCTGACCTTTTCAGTCTTCTTTCAGACATCAGAGGAGAAAGTGTTTTTGGTTCTGTTAGCACAGTGGTCCCCAACTACTAGTTTGTACATAGCATATTTCCCACAAGACACCTCCCACGTTGCTAATACCACAGGACATTTAAAAGCTCACCATATTAACAACCTCCATTTTGGCATGATGTTGCCTGCAGGTTTCTCAGTATTGTTGCCCACAGGCCAGCCAAATTTACTGCTTCCCTTTCATGTGAGCCTGCTCTTGGCCTGACAGTCATCAACACAATCATTGCCCACAAAAGTCAATGAGAGTAGTCTTGTCCTCCCTTATCAGAGGGCAGAAACATACTTTTTCTAAGAAGTATAGGACCATTAGTAAGTGAGACATTACTTCACGTAGAGCATACACTGGGGACATCAGAAACCACCACCCTTCTGGAACTGCAGAAGCACATTCCTCTAATTGTTAAATTTCCCTAACCATCAAAAATTTAGATCCTTTCAACAGGACACTACAGTTCTGTGAAACACAGGCGAGCTTGTTCCGTTGAAGGCAAAGGTGCTTTGTTCTTTGAAATAGCCTTTGCTCTTAACAAGTTCATTTCTTGTTGAATCTTATCTGGGGTGCACAGAATTTTTATGCTATAAGGTTCTTTCTTTGCTTAATCAAAAAGTCTTCACTTTATTTCCCTCTCTCTTTTTTGCCCTGATTCAGGAAAGTGCCTCCTTTTTAAGACAGGACATGTTAGCGAGTGCATGTGAGCATGCTTTCTCCCTCTCTCTGGTTTTGAGTCAGAGGAGGCATGGTGTTAACACTGTTAATAATTTAAGTGGAAGTCCAAAGTTAGCATGACAGAAAAGATGGTCATGATTGCAACTGTGAGTAGAGATTGGTTTGTTTGGATTTGGAAGCAGAGCCAAATTAAATGTTCTCCACCGCTTTCGGGATGAGGAGAAAACTTAGATATTGTGTCCTCAACTGGTCCAACTATCACGTTCTTTTGCTAGCTGCACACACCAATTAGTCAAGTATTTATTATTATATTTATTTAATTTGTAGAAGCACGTGAAGCAATTTTACTCAAAACTTGGGCTTTCACACTGAAGAAAAAAGTCTTTCATGTGTTTGAACAGGCCCAGTTATCTTTGTTATTCTTCACACTGTTTCCAAGAGCAATCACCATAATTGTGTGTGCAGACAGAGGCCCCGGATAGCTAATCTTGGCAATAACACACACAAACAATTATTGTAATTGTAGATACAAATTAGATATAGCCAAAGGAGAGAACTGCCCACTTGGAAGTGCAAGCCCAAAATACTGACCAGACAGTGTTTTACATATTAAAGATCTGAAATGGCTTTTGGACTTGCCTGTCTTGTACAAGAGTTAAGTGAAGTTAGAGAACGCCTGTTGTGTAGAGTAGCACGTGCTGTGTGGGATTTTACATTGAAAGAAAGGAAGGGAGTACTCAACAGCATTTTGTTCATCTTCAGTATTAATCGTTAGAACATAGGTTCAGGAAGTGAGAGCAAAAAAACATACACAATGGAACAAACATACAAGAATTAAAACGCTTGCACACAACTGCCCCTCCTGGCACATTTAAGGCAAGCATGTGTCAGGTTCAGCACGTGGAAAGATACAGTTCTCATTACGTAGCGTTTCTCTTCTCTGCCTCTCCTGTCTTCACCCTAATTTGAATGTCAACATGCTCATATAGGATGGGACTTTTCCTCTTAATGTAAAAGAACATCTATGACATGAAGAGGAAATATGTATTTATGAGGCATCAGGTGTGTTTTCAGGACACAAAAATATCATGACTTTTCCAAAATACCTGAAGCATGCCGGACACAAAAAAAGGGGAAAGCAGAGAGGCATAGCCCATAACCCTTATCCCAAAAAGCATTACCCCTCCAGTCAGTCAAGGCTCAATTTGGTGACTTTTTTTATGGGACATAGTCCTAGGGTCACAAGCATAACATCCGCTGCCTAGAATTTAGTAAGTGTTTGTTGGGCTTTAATTGTAAATGTGACACTGAAAGGCTTGGAGGGGAATTACTAGTGCGGGGCAGGAGTGAAGAACAGAAATGAGAGGAAACAAGATCAGTCGCTCCCTTTAAGCGGGAACACCTGAAAGATCCATTCAAAGTTTTATTTTTAATTATATTAATGTTATGACAAAAGCCGGGGGGGGGTGTTTTGGACTCTATATAACAAAATGTGCATGGACTGCTTTGGATGCTTAACACTTGCAGAATGCTCTAACATCTTTTTCCTCTCTCTCTCTCTTATTTCACAGTTAACGAAATTATCAGGAAGGAGTTTTCTGGACTCCCTGCCAGAAATCAAACGTAGAAGAAGAAATTTGTGAGACAACTTTTACTGAATCCTTCCATAACTGACCTCTTAGATCCTTCCACTGCCCCTACAACCTCCTGCTTCCTTAACGGTTCATCTCAAGGCACCGATTCAATGCAAGGAACAATGTACTGGCATCAAGCTGACAGCCTTGACTAAGCAACTCACCACCTCTCTCTGTAAACATCAAAAAGGACACCCTTCCTTTAATCCAAAGATCATTGTTCTCATATACCAAAGCATGTGTCTAAGGAAACTCTTCGTGCCTGCTGCAGAAAAACACACACACACACACACACACACACACGCGCACGCACGTGCTTGCGTGTGTGTGTGTGTGTGTTTCCTAATAATAAGGGAGTAGAAAGTTGTCACTCCAGAGCTCTGTAAAGCCATTGGGTTTGTATATTTGTGCTTATTTAGATAATATGGAAAATGTGGGAAGAGAGCTCCCATGCATTTTATATAAGAATAACACCACTTGCCTTAAAGTAACAGTACATTTTCTCCCAGATCATAAGCCTGTTAAAAAGGTGGATTAGCCATTCTTAGTCCAAATTTTATTGCTGGGGGGGAAACCAAGTCATAGGGAGGCTAAGTTACTTGCCAAAGATTGCACAGGTCACTGACTAACGTGAGAACAGAACCAGTTTTTTCTGACTGAGCCCTGTGCTCAGAACACCAAACAGTAGGTGCCCAGTGAATCCAGGGCCTTTCATTTTTCTCATCCGAGCTGTTATGCCTTTGTAGAAGAGGGATGCTTGAAAAGAACTAACAAAGAGGTCAACTTAATATTTCCAAGCAACAACCCAAGTTAAATGAAGCCTAGAAAATGAAGATGCATCTGGTTGAGTTAAGAGAAATCTATTCTAAACAGAATGATGCCCATCCCAAGAATTTGTGGTTGGCCCAATGTTCAGCTAATGCATATACAGCTCCTTAGATTTTTTGATAATGAAATCTGCTGTTTATTTTAAGATAGAGCTTACCTTCAATTCCTAACTGTTCTCATTTAGCAGCCAGAATATTTAACCACACAAGCTTCAGGGGAAAGTAGTTACATCCAAAAGAAACCACAGTTTTTCAAAGCTGGTGGCAATTTCTAGAGGCGTTATTTCATTGTCAGCTTACTAAGGCAGCTATACATTGCTTGTGATGCCAACACATAGCTTTAAATGTGCTGTACTGATGAATACTTATCACTATAAAGAGACTATCTAACATCACTGACATCAACAATTAGTCACCTAGTAAGCTTTCTGAGTTTTATGCTGTCTTTTTTTAACATTTCATTGTTATGTTGGCCTGACAACATACATGGCATACGCTGATCATAAATATATAGTGAAGGCTAAGCATGATAGATAGTCCATCAACTAATAATCTTTTGTACAGAAATCAATAGTCTTTAGAAGCTCCTAGGAAATATGCAGAGACCCCCCCAACCTGGAGTGAAAGACACCATGGTCTCAAAATAAAGACAGCCTGAGCACCTATGTGTCTACATCGCCACAGCATGAATTAATTTATTATGAACAAATTAGATCAACTAAACCTAATGTGGAATGTTCTCCCGATGGCGCAAGAAAGAAAACAGCATAAGCTCCCTGGAGGAAAAGCTGAGTTTGGCTCAAGCATTCTTCATAATTACAGTAAAAATGTATCTGTATCTTTTACAACTCAAGTTTGCCACCTAAGCTATGCAAGGGCTTATGTTTGGAGAGAGAGGGGGAGGCTGTACTGTTCAGGATGTCTTGTCCAAAAAATGGCCTCACTTAGTGCCTTGGCTCTTAAACAACCCTGGATGTTAGGAGTATTTGAAATCTGAATTCTGCAAGTGGGCCAACTAAAAACCCAGGCTTTAACCATTCTCAGGGCATTCAAAACCCAGGTCTGTATTTGGAGCAGAATTTTGTGGCTTGAGTGTCTCTCTATTCTTAACCCAAAACTGGCACTTAGACAGCTGGACTGATTGTGAAGTTTGCTTTTCTTTGCTTCCTTCACAAAGGGGTCTAACATATGCTGCTTGTATATTTTAGACAATGCTAGCATAACAGAGACATTGCTTCCATTAGACAGTAATATTCTGCTTTGTATGATTCAGATCTTTTCAGAAAATCATTCCCTATGTAATTTTAGCAACACTAAAAACTAAATATTACACCGTACTCTTTCTTCCTGCTGTTCACTTTGCCAGATATACATGATCCCTAAGTAAATAATACCAAAGAAGTATATTTTACCCAGTGAGGTTAATAGGCTGCTTTTTTTGCCATTGGCTTCCATAGGAACAAGCCTGGGGCTTTGAGTCCGATTCATTAAAATGACCTATATATAAAATAAAAGCACTGCATATTAAACACCACCTCTAGTGGTCTAGTATTGGAACACATTCATTTCCCCCAGAAAATCTATTTGAATTTATAGCTTAAAGAATATTCCCTGCCATAAAATATTCAGGAACTCTGGTTCTTTTTAATGCAGCCTGAAATTCCAGACAAAACATCCTTCTCTTGTCAACTGTTTGGATTCTCAAGGAGACAAAAAGTCCACCTTTCAGGAGCAGTTTTATCTAATTTGACATTAAATGAACAAATGTGCAGTCTAAAGGTGTTTCCCCTGTTTTATGCAAAGAACTACCAAAAATCCCCATCAAAAAAGACGTTATTTGGCAGATCATCTCCCCAGGTACATATTTTCCTTTTTCTTGTGGGATATTTAATAAGCAGCACAAAGAACTAGGGAGACTTATTTTCACAATTAAGTGGCGAGATGGCATGTTTGACCACACTGTAATTTATTAGGTGGCAATCTAAAATTAAAAAAAGAAAGAAAGAAAGGAACAAAAAGGGATAGCGTTCTGTTTAGAAATGCCTGCCTGATTTGCACATGCAAATCCGCTAGAAACCTTGCTGGGTTGGGCATACAATTACCATACTGGAATGTGCAGTAATAGTAGTACCTTTCCATTGTGTGCGCTTAACAATCCTGGTACAGCCCTCCGATTACTGCTTTGAGCATCCTGCTTTGTTGCCCCCTTAATGGTTATGCTCTTCTTGCTGTGAGGCATGGCTGCAGAAACCAGAAAGAAAAGTATAAACAGAGAAACTAAGGGCTTTGATCCTGCATTGTGACTCATACAGCTGGTGTAGTGCTCCACACTGAAGTCAGACTGTGGGATCCACCCTGAACCATGCTCTCTCTTCTGTTTCTGTGGAAGACTTAAAAGTCCACTGTTCTTATACTGCCCTTCAAGAACAGGGCGGTGTAGGGTGGGACAGTAATTTCCATGTGCTGCAAATTATATTAAGTTGGTTGCATTTCTTCCTTATGTTTAAAACATAAAATATGGTAATTCACCTGTATGTGTGTTGGTGTGTGTGCAGATACATGCACCAACCAGTTACAGACTTGGGTCGTGATCCTGTCTCTGGCTCCATTCAGGTAATGCTGTGTACCCGCATGAGGCCAACCTCAGGATTGAGCCCCCATAGATGTATATAATATAGACTACATTTTAGTGGTTTTATTTACAACTACATGAAGCAGGCTATGCTACTGTATCTGCTTGTCATCATTTTACATGCAGCCATTAGATAACATAGTCTTAGCCAACTTCATATTTATTTCTGGAGGAAGGGAGGATCCTAAGACAGAGTTATGCATTTTCATCTCTTTCTTTTAATAAAAAAGCCCAAAACAACAGATATGTTAAAATAATATAGTTATGCTGAAGAGCTTCAAAATATACAGTACTAAATTATTTCCTGTTTTTGCTGAGCAGTGTTTTTCCAGTATTAATATTGTTACATAAATAAGAATTGCTCGCGCTCTCTCTCTCTCTCTCTCTCTCTTTCTCTTTCTGTAGAAACATTAGGTTCACCTTGGAAGAGTTAATAGCTTTTAGTGAGTAATTTGTTCTCACTTTATCTGGAAGATAGCCATATTTGCACATGAGGAAATTCTGTCTTTCCTCAGTTATCTGAATGTTTCACCGCAGTGCCTTCCTGCCATTGTACCAAAGGCCTTCCAAATATATTGTCTGAAGGGTGAACAGCTCTAATGCATTTTCCATCAATGTTATACCATGCTAAGTACATGGGGTTCATTGTAACTCAAAGTTCATCTCTATCTTTTTTATTATTATTTCCATTTTTTCCGTTAGAGCTTTGGCTGCAAATTACAGGATGAGCTTCTATAAATTGTTGCCTTAAATATATGAATGCATAAAATAAAATCATAATTTTTGATATGTAAACAGGCTGAGAGTGTAATAAGAGTGCACAGATACCGGGAAGATTTTTTTTTTGTCAGATACGAATGTTGGAAGTAAAGTTTGCCAGGGGAGTAATTGCTCATGAAGGTATTTGCAATGAAATATAAAGTCCTTTTTTGTTTTTCTCCATGAGAATGAGCAAAATGTAAGACCTGAACAATAGAAAAGGAATGAAAGTGTCTATTGTATGTGTTTTTATTGGTAGAAAGAATGTAGAAAAGCCATGGTTTTTTGCACTTGCTTTATTTGTATCCATGTAAATATGTATCACTTCCATTCTTCTTGTAGGAATACACCGTTTTCTAAATGTAGAATATTTCCAAAGACAGCACTATGTTATTCTCCATTGTATAAAAACGCTGCTGCTTGGTAATATATCTAAAAGAGTTCTCAAAATTAGCTAGCATGTTTTTTAAAATATATTTTGTAATCCATATCTTTAAAAAAGGAAAGTGTCTATGCTTTTTATCTTCCCCAGTATACAACATCTTTTGAATTAGGGATGGTATTTATAAATGGTCAGTTTGCATTTTTCCAAGTATCTTAACTTTTCTATGCATTTGTCATTGAACTATTTTTCCCCAAAAAACAATATTTTGATAAATATTCCAAAGACTCCACACACAGTTTTGAACAATCTACTTTTCTAATCTGACTTCAAGCTCCCTCAAATCATTACTAAACAGAGAATAAATATTTCCCCCTTGGGAGTCAAGAAAACATCTCCATACAATTTTTTAAATGGGTAAAAGAGATGCACAAATTTTGCACCACTGTGCTCAACTTTCATTCTCTGGATTGAATGTTTTATTTTTTTTAGGCCTGTGCAATTGGAAGGGATGCCTATTAACCGCAAGTTCCCAAAACACTCAATTACATATTGTTTTCTAGTCTTTTGCCTTATGTGTTTTGTACTGCCTATGATTTCACATTTGTATTTTAAGGTATCTAGTTTGCTATCAAATGCAAAAGTGTATAGTTCTTAATACACTGGGGACTGTCCATCACTTTGAATGTTTTGTGTGAAATTAAGAGTTCCCTCCTATCTATGTTACTTTATAACTCCAGTGGATGACAGCTGATAACAATTTTCTTAACCATCAGTCATTAATCTCCTCCATTATAGTCTATGTAAGATTTGTTTATCCATGGTTTAATTGTTTCCAGTGTAGAGTCCAAAGAAACAAACTAGTACCTGACCACTGATGCAATAAAGTTTCAAATGAAGGTGCTGGTAGCTGTAAAGAGACATATATCAAACTGACTGGCAACTGGAGAAAAGGTTATATTCTGAGTTCTCTCTCTATAAAAACAGAAATATCAGCTAATTCCAGCATTTACAGTTGTTTAGAATGGCTGAGACAAGAAAACTAATAGGATCTACACAAATGCTAAAAGGCTATGCTTTCCGTTCCCAATCAATCCATATATTTGTATTAGCATCATACTAAGACCTAGATTCCAACATACTTATTTATGCTGGGCATGTCTACCCGTGCATATAAATGTAGTACACAGTAAGTGGGAATAGGCCAGCGTCTACACGTACAGGCATTAAAGCATATTAACACTGTGTGTGGCCTGACTTAGGACTAAAGTTAGTCCACATACAGAGTGTTGCTGCACAGTAAGGTATCTACATGTGCATTACTAATCGGGGGTAAATTTGATACCTCCATGAAGTAGGTATCAAATTTACACTCAAGTCAATGTAAGTTACCATATTTACGATGTAGTACGGGTGTACATGTATAGATACACGCCCATACTGCAGAGTAATTTTGGTTACTGCGCAGTAAATATGCACATGTAGATGCACTTGTTGAACACAGATTTACTACGCAGGTAGTTCAATGTGACTCTGAATATAGTCAGGTGCTATTCAGTGAGTAAGGGTAGCAGTAACTGGGACATAAGTAACTTAAAATGTTTTGGTATTTTTTCATTCCCAGCCTCACTGCTAAAGTCTTGGCCTATGTTTCGTTAACACCTGAAATGAGCAAATAACTTTCCAATTATTCTAACAGATTTTTTTCTAATCAAATTGCTTGTTCAAAAGTCTAACTTTAAAAAGGGAAATGGAGTTTATATCATTTACATTCCTATGCAAAACATTGTTAACCTCCAATTTAATGATTTTTACTATCTGTAAAATATTTTTATATAGCCTGTACTATGGTAGTTTAGCAATAAATCAAAGGACATTGGCTGCATGTGTGTTTGTGTATTATTAAAATACCTGGATCACTTTGTCTACTGTAATTGGGCCCAATCTTAAACCTTTACACTTCTGAATCATGACATTTGAGCTACTCCAGCAGACATTTGCAGACCTCTGTATAAGACAGGATTTACCCCTATTGGCAAATGGACTCCCCGCTGTCTCTTGAATAAAGATCTCACATAGTTTCTATAGATCATATTAATTTTACAGTGAGAACAAATGATAAGGTCCATCCTTCACTCTCAGCCATTTTTTTGCTTTCCCAGTAAAAGAACCAAATAATTAACAGGTGTTCTGTAGCATCCAGTACTATACACATTTAATTGCTGTCTGGATACACGTGTCTTATGTACAGCTTATAAACAGTGGGGATACGGTCCATTTAATTTTTCTTCATCTAAATCTTAACTCTGCAGTTTCCTGCAGAAGACACTAAAAGATACATTTTCAGACTGCTGTGCTGGAAATGTGCCCAGAAAGTCCATTATTCTTGAGAAGAGCTGAGTTTATATAGCATACAATTAAAGACATTTACCTTAACCAAATCAATATTATCCTTTGCATTTAAGAACAGAGAATGTGAACCATATTTGATGCATTTGTTGAACACAGAAGCAAATGCTTTGCTTTGCTTATTCACAAAAGCCATGTGGAAGTCCTTAACTGCACTACACTTTACAAAGACTGGAAAGCCCATAAACCAGGCAAGCTTAGCCAACAAAGAAGCTGTGACTGGGCTGGGAGGGAGGGCATTTTATGATGAGCAAATATATGGCATACAGAATTTTTGTTTTATTCAGCAACAGGAAAATTTAAGTAACTGAACTGGGAAATTCCACGGTAAAGGCTGAAAACTTGAATACCTGAGCTGACACACCAGCTTTAATTTACACCTTGAGCCTGAAATAAAGTCATACAACAGCACCCCAGATTCTTAGTTTTAACTATGAACTTCTTGGATATTGTTGATTTAACTGGGATCCTTTAAGCCCCTTGAACATATGAAAAAAAAAGTCTGCTAAGAATCTATTTTACTTTTCATGGAAGGCTTTGTGTTTCTAAAGAACATCTGGGTTTGGTCCAGTGAATTGTGAGCGCTCATGCTCCATCATGTAACTGCGCGATTTACAAGATTTTGAAAACAAATGTAATTTACTGGCTTTTAAGAAGCTGCCTTTCAGTCTCAGACCAGATTCTTTTAAAAGTTTGTCTTAAATGTTTAATTCAGGTGGGCACACTTGATAAAGACCCTTTTGGATCCACTGCAGTCACCACTCCAAGTCCCAATTTCTCAGTCAGGCCCTCAAGGCCCTTGAAAAACCTGCCCCCAGCTTCCCTCTTCCTATTCCTTATCCAAGTCCTTTCACCATGCCAGCTTTGACACACCTATTCGTTCCTGTCTTCATACAGTTGTGAGGATCTCAAGGTATGGATGAGAAGATGTACAACGTGTGGGGAGTTATATTTATTTAGGCACAGGAGAACTTTTTAAGGAATGCAAAACCATAGTTTGGAGGGACTCCTTAATCTAAGGTTAACAGCAAATTCTAGAGGTGTAGACTGGGGAGACAAATTAATTAAATGAGAAGCCGGGGGATGGGGAGGAGACAGGAAAGGTGGCTGGAGCTGAGCTGCACTTAGAGCCACAGGGGGTAGTAGTAATGACAACACAAAGACAACTGTTCAGTAAAGGTTAAGAAACAAAGGCTCATCAAGATCACAGAGTGACGGCACACGGTAAAAAAAAATAAATATTATAAACACTAGCTTCTCAGCCAGGAAAAATCCCTTTTTGGGAGCAAGGCTGTTTTGCACCTGCTACAAATGCCCACTTTCATAACAAACATAGTTAAAAGTGAAAAGTAGAAATGTCTGGCACTGGAAAAGAGTCTTGACACAAAAGTCTCTACTGAAATGTGGCGCAAAAACAAATATCAGTATTTTAGCTATGGAGGAACAGCAGCTGGTTGTGAAGAGGGACTAACCTTGCATCTGAAAGATTTCACAGAACCTAAAGGAATACAAATGATGGGTGGGTCCCCTAGGGACGTGTCGTTTGTGGCACCACAAACTGCACACGGGGAATGTGAAAACAGATGCCAAACTGCAAATTTGCCGCACTCACCAGCTGCTGCCAGGTGGGGGGAGGATGATCCCTGCTGCCCCCTGCTGCCTAGGGGTCTCTGCCACGAGCCCCCAGAAGCCCCGACAGCTGCTGCAGCATCTGGTGAGTGCAGGGCTACTTTTTTTCTCTCTCTTTTTTTTTTTTTTTAAAAGCCGGGAGCCTGGGACTGGGAGAGTGGAAAAGGGATGGTGGCTAATGGCAGAGCCCCGGCATGCAGCGAGGGGCAGTGAGGGGGGCAGCGGGGATTGCCCCTTCCCCCCCCCGGCCTGGCAGCAGCTGGTGAGTGCAAGGCTTCTTCTTCTTTTTTTTTTTAAAGAGCCAGGATTCAGGGGCCAGCCATTGATGGGGAAAGGAGAGCAGGCAGGGGTTGGGAGTGCTAAGGAGGCCTGGGGGACCAGGCAGGGGATGGGGCCTGCCAAGGGTCCCCCCACAGTCCCCTTCCCCTGTCCTCCAGCTCCTCCCCCGCCCCACCCCCTTCTTACTGGCATGGAGTTTGGGTCCAACTCCCTGTGGTGGTGAGTAAGAAACTGCCCAAATCTCCAAAGTTCTTCAAATCTTTTCCAAATCAATTTGGAGAGCTCCAAATCAATTCAAACCTTTTTATTGGTTCCCCCACTCAATTTGGATTCAGAGATTCGGCTGCCGAATTGGGCCAAATCTCCTCTGAATCAAATCATGCGTGTGTGAATGGTTTCAAAGAGCAACAGGGAACAATAATACAGTTACAATCCTTGTAATATAAACAAAACCTTTAAGAACAACACTAGCATCAGCAAAAAATGGCTATAAGGTCTAGAGCTAGGATATAAATATAGCTATATGAGTGATATATAAATATCCATATCGATTGACTGACTGATAGATAGTGTCATATACACACACACACACACACTCAAAGTATCTAATATGCTCAGAAAAAAAAGTTAGTTAAAGCCCAGTACACCAGTGGAACTGGATCACGTGTATATAAAGGAATATTCAGAAGGAATGTAAGAATAAGTCCGCATGAGAAAGTCAAACAAATTTAGTTTAACTGGGATAGACTACTAATTTCAGGTTGCAGTAGGCTTACTGCAGTTTAGCAGAAGTCAATTTGGAAGGCAAAAATGAAATAACCCACTCAAGCTGAAATAAGAAAGTCCACACAGAGTTTGCACTGGTTACAGAATCTGAGCATTAGAACAGACCTCAAGGGTCGGCCAATACAACCCCTTGTACGGATGCAGGATGTGCTGTTCCCTGGACAGATAATAATTCAGTCTCTTGTTGAAAGCATCCAGACTTCCCATAATTTTCACAATAAGTTTTAACTAAATGATTTAACTGTTGTAACTTTCTTGTAGAGGCAAGACTTAGCAGCCCCCTCATTACCCCAGAGAATGCAAGAAAGTCCTTTATTTGTTGTTGAGAAAGAGGTGATCCTGGGTATTACAGATCAATAAGCTTCACTTCAGTAGCAAGAAGAATAGGCTGAGATTGTGCTCACTTGCAGTAGCTTATAAAACAACCAAAATGGTGTGGGGGTGGGAGGGGTGGAAGAAGGAAGACAGCTTCTTCAAGTCACCTTGCTAGTAATAACTGCATCTGAGGTTAGGGGCAAAAGCCCAGCCCCTCAAAGGTGTATAGGTGTCTATCTCCCATTTATTTCAGCAGCAATTAAACATCCAAATTGGGTTGAGGATCTGGGCCAAAATTCCTCAGCAACCCCCAGCTGTCTTCTATTATATTAATATAACACTGCTAAGAGAGATTGCATTTTGGCTGAGTGCAGAGATGAGGGCTTGGTTCCATCTGGTCTCTTCTCTAAGCACCCACCTTCAGTTGTGTCTATTTCAATTAATCCTAAGTCAAGTTTCGTTGCCATCTGATGAAAACAAGTCAATCTACCTTCTCCTTATGTGCCCGTCAGAAATGGGAACACTCATTCTGACATCTGACAAACACAAATAGATATTTTTATAAAGTAAAAACCTGAGCAGTTTTGGTTTTACTTTCTACATTTGTACTGTCAAAGTCGGCCAAGCCTGCAAAGGTTGGCATCATTTAGCACTGCAGCTTAGGAGAAATGGAATGGGCACATGGATTTAGTCTAATGTGCATTAATGTCACTAAAAAAGCATTCATCCGCACTAATGCACAGCATTGCCAATTCCGGCGCATTTAGTACCTGTCATTACAGGTACTAAATTTAACGAGCCATAATTATGGTGCATTAATGAACATGTAGATGTACCCACTGAGATCATAACGCCTCTAAGGTAGTTTACTCAAATTCACTGATGAGCAGGGATCCTGGTTTTATCTGCTAAAAAAAAAAAAATCCCCAATTTTTGGTTTAAAAAAGTAACCCCAAATCCACATTTTTCTGTGATTAAAATGAAACATCACTAATACACACACGCGAGCACATATACACACACTATACACACACACACTATACATATATCTATACACACACTACACACACACGCACACACATATATATATATAGTGATGTTTCATTTTAATCATGGGAAAATGTGGATTCTGGGTTACCTTTTTTAACCCCAAAATTGGGGATTTTTTGAAAAATCAGAGAAAACCAGGATCTCTGCTGATGAATAGAACATCAGCTACTCCAGCAATCTGGATTATCTGAGAGCACTATGCCTACTAAACTGGAGACAGAGAAAGACTAAGCTGGCTCTTTTTTCACGTGGGGCTCTATAGGTATTAACTAACAGCTGAAGCTACTTTTTAAATTTAACACCAAATTCTCCTTTCATAAGCACAACCCACACCAAAAGCATCCACTGTATAATATTTAAGGATGATCCCATCCCTGTTGCCACTAAAGACCTTTTGTTGTTCTCGTCTTAAGACACCACTGTCACACAACTCCCTTCCTGCCTGATTCTTGTTGAAGCCTCTTGTAGACTGGTCATATGGGTGTGCTCTTCAGTTAAAGTTGCTCCAAAATTATAGAAAAAGACAAAAGTGAGAAAAAATCTCTACAAATTACCGGTAATTGAGATCAGGGCATTAGAGACAAATTCAAGCTTCACTTCATTCATGAAGGTTCCACTTCATTCTGCAGATGAAATTGTAACTTGGACTATACATGTCTGCTAGAAGGTAAAAAGGAATTAAAAATTCCCTATAAACGCTGCCTTGTCTAGTCAGCTCTTCAGCCTGGGATAGGGCCTGCACACCTGCCTATTTGCTTCTGGGGCAAGTGAGCCAAGCTTGGTCTCCACAACCCCCATCTAGGCCAGTGAGACTTTCTGAAGGAACACTTTAATTTACTTTTCCCACACTCAAGCAGCAGGTTACTATCAATCCCATTCCCTTGAGGAAAGGGAGGAGAAAATATAACTCAGATGTGCCACGGCAAGTAGCCTAGACCCCACCCCTTGCTCAGGGCGAAACCGTCTGGAGAAACCGCCTACTCCTCAATAATGCTGAAGGCCGTAAGAACTTCTTGGGAGTTTCCATCTGACCCCTAGCGACTCTCTACAATGTCTGCCTCTCTAAATGGCTTAGGGTGTACACGTGACGGGGGTTTAGCCTTCTATGCCCCCTAAACTGAAATGGTGGGTTTTAACTGAAACCCACCATTTCAATTTAGGGCATTTATTTTTCCATCATGTTACAGCGAGGGACCTAATCCTTTTTTTTCCCCTGGAGGAGCCTGCCCACAGCTGGGGGGGCGAGCTGCCGGTGGGCCAAGCAGCCCCTGAGCTGTGGGAGGCCCTGGTCCTTCCTTTCATGGCAGTGGTACCACCAAGGGAAGAGTTGGATGGGGTTGGGTGCTGCCTCCGAGCTGACCAGCCTGCCCAGGTGGCCCTGAAGGGCACCACGACTATGGAAGGACCAGGGCTCCCTGCAGCTCAGGGGCCACTTGGCTCACCAGTAGCTCACCCCCTGGCCATGGGCAGACTAGGAAGAAAAAAAGGGATCAGCAGGCACCTGCTGAAGGCAGAAGTGGCAAGGAGCCCAATCGTTTTTCTCTGTGGAACCTGCCCACCTCCCCTGTAGACAGAGGATCAGCTGACTAATACCTGCAATGCATCATTGCACATTACACTATATCAGGATGTAGTTTAGTTTGCAACAATGCAAACTCATCTAAAACCCCCCCAAACTGGTGCACATGTAATGTGTGATGCCATTAAGCCACACAAAGTGCCATTTTAATCATGTGCACAAGTGCCCTTAATTCTCAAAGTGCTAGGCACCCACAACACCCCTTTGGAATCGTGCAGGTGACAGGCACATAGTACTACTGGCGTGGGGGGGTTGAGAGGGGGAAATACTGCAGCATGTTATTGCAGAGCAGAGTGTGGACGAAAGCTGTGATTTTGTAGCAAACCTTAGTGACCTCTTATGAATAATCTTGGAAGGAGTCAAGTTTAAGTTTGTATTAATGCTGACAGATTAGGTCAATGATTACAGACTGGTTTACATAGACATTTTCCATTACTATTTACCTATATAAACAAAACTTCACACACCTCGTGCTCAAAAGGGGAGGACCACAGTAATCAAAATTAATAATAAATATAAATAGTTCATTAAAACCATATTTTGTGTTAGCCTATCATTTGCAGGACAGAAAAGAGTTTACTGACGTAACCCATATCAAAGCGCAACAGACGCTTGAACTGAAGTACTAGCTTGAAATCCTTTCAGACTCTCAAGAAATGTTGCTCTTGCATCCAATCTCATGACTTAAAATTCCAGCACAGGAGGAACAGTATTAAGCATATAAAAGTGATTTAGCTAGAGGAAGCTGGATACAGAAAACCTTGTGGTTCTCACAGATTCTCCAGCACCCAGAGTGATTTAATATGCAGTATCCTGGCTTGTCACTGAAGCTCCAGGCTGGGTTAAACAGTCTGTGAAGAAACTGCTGATTACATTACAAGAGTTTAAGCCCATCTCTAATCAGTGGGTTCTCACTTTCTCTCTCTGTAACTTTGGTTTTGTGTGTGCAAATCACTTTTGGAAGGAGAACTTGATTATGCTATTAAAAGCAAATCCTTCCAAACCTACTTACCTGGCTTATTTGCAACTATATTACATGCCATCCTCACTTCCCAGTGCAAGAGTCTACTCAGTGTCCATCTGGGTACATTAATAATAGAACCTGCTGACTGAATTACAGGGGAGCTGAAAAAGATACTGCCCATTTATTTTCAATAACCTGCATGTATTGCTTTATTAGATAAGGTTATAAGTATCACATTTGTGTGAAGTTTTTCTGGAGGCTTCAATATGCCCACCAAAAAATATAGTCACAATGCTTCTTAATATCAATTCCCCTTAGATTTCCAGTGTGGCCTCAAATCTGACTTACAGCCTGTCAAGTCAAGTCAGTCCCAAAGCCACTGAGACTGCTGGGGCACCTTGGATGCTGTTACAACCCTCTTCTACTCTGCCCTGTGTTTGGCTAGCTTTGTGCACTCTGTCAGTTGAAGCCCTGTCCAGTCCTTGATGTTCGTTCCCCAGCTCTTCTTGGGTCTACCCCCTTTTCTCTTTCCCGCCGCAGTGCCCTGCATTATGGTGTTGGCAAGAGTATCCGGCCTTCTTGTAATGCGTCCCAACCACTGCAGCTTCCTTCATCGCACAACCTCCAACAATGGTTCATAGGTTCCAATTTCTTGACTGATTTGCTGTTTGACAGACTCATTTGTCTGGTGCTCAGTGTAAAAGATATGCAGCAGTCTCCTAAAATGCCTCAATCCTGTTCTCTAACTTCTTATTAAGCGTCCATGCCTCACACCCATAAAGCATCACAGAGATGACCACAGAATGCAGCAGATGTAACTTTACCATCAGTGTAATAGTGCTGCTTGTCCAGATTTTCTTTAGCTTTGTTAGCTGGCTGGTGGCAATGACTCTCCTGGTCTTAACTTCCTTTTCAGGTGTTAAGTCTTTTGTGGTGGTGGCTCCCAGATACTTAAAACTTGTTACTTTTTCTAGGTTTTCATTGCTGATCTTCACATCAACATTGCTGTCAATGACCTTGGAAGCTCTTACAACCTATGGATACAATTAATACCCTCAGTTTTGTGGCTGTATGCTTCTATTCAAGGTAAGGTTAATTCTAGAGCGAGCCAAACCATTTTAATACAGAGCGTCAGCTGAGATACATTTTTATGACTGTGGTATGTAAACTTTAGAAAGTAGGGCAGCATCTTGGAAACTTTCAGCCTCCTGGCCTGTATCAGCACTAGCAAGCATAAACACCTCATACTCTAGGAGATACTGGACTCTCAACCTAGACTGAACACATGACCAATTTACACACTTTTCCAACATCAGCATTGAGAGAGAAGGTTGGGAAGGGGAGGGAGAAAGGAAAAGGAGAGGGGGGCTCTTGTTCTTTGAGTTGAGGTCCCTCATGACTAGTACACTTCACTGCCAGGACTGAAATGTCTTTCTTTCTTTTAATTCAAAGACTTCTATAAATCAGGGTTTCTTCTGGCTATGAACAAAGATTTTGCAAGATACTGTTTTGGCTTCGTTTCCCTTGAAAAGAGCCATATAACATAAGCACTAAATGGAAGGAATAAATGTAATTGAACCAAGCCCACATTTCTTACATTTTCAAGACTTTTATGTGTGAGTGGGATATGTAATACACTCCCTCACAAAGACACTGCTCCCTCTAGTCTGTGCTGCTGCCAAAGCAAAGTTTATAAAAAAAATTGTTCTTTAGGCTGCGCACACAAGTTTTTTTGTGTTTTTTTTGAGTAAAGAGAATGTTTTCCCCCTGTAAAAAAAAAAATACACACACACACACACACACACACACACACACACACAGAGTCACTGTAGAATTAGTGCTAAAGAACCCGCTCTATACAGAATATCACTGCCATCTGGAGGAAAGCAGTGATCACAGCTGCCTTAGCAATCCCCTGAATGGAGTCACGTTGGACAGCTTACCTTGATGTTCTCACCGCCCTCCTGAAAGAAGGCCCAAGGACAGGATGAAAATGCAGCTGAATACTAGCATTTTCATCCATTCATTACTTAAAAAGTGACCGCATTTCCTCCAGTTCCTTTGAGATAACCTAACTGTGGTGTTAATAGAGACAGCACAAACCAACGGCTCTCCATGCAAGCACCGGGTAGTTGGGAGCTTTGAGAATGGTTTGCTGGCTCTCAAAAACATGGAGCTGGAAAGCAGCCTCTGTACTCTGGAGTCATGTGTACAGCATTTCTAAGCAAAGATGCTAATGACTAAATCCAATGCAGACATGAAATGGTTCCAAAGCAAGCCTTTATGACCTTGGGGAAGGGGAGGAGAAAAACAGGCAAGATGCTTGGCTTTCACCTGACTTTGCAGAATTTGCTTGTGTGGATCTTCCGAGGGTACAGGTTTTGGGAACTGCACCCCTTGCTTTCTCAATTTAGCCACAAACTTCTTCCTTTTAAAAGGAGAATGCAGCAAAAATCCTTTCAGTCAAAGCTCAAGAGGACCCTCTTGCCTCTCATCAACTTTTAAAAGAGAGAAAAAAAATCATAGGATCATAGGAAAAGTAGGGCTGGAAGGGACCTCACAAAGTCATCTAATGCACCCCCTGCTCATGGCAGGATCATTTCAGATAAACCATCCCAACCAAGTGTCAACTTAACCTCCTGCAGAATACTTCCAAAGATCAAGATGCCACAATTTATCTAGGTAGCTCCTTACAATGTTTGACTATGCTCATATGCTTTATCCCTTAAGGGAAACACCCATCCCATTGGGTGCACAGGTGAGATAGCCTACACCATCTAGGGCAAGACTTGGCAAAGGTCAAAGCAACTTTCATGCTCATCCAAGATGTGTTTGGAAATCCTGATTTCCCAGGGACCCTTTTCCCTGTTTGTTCTGGCTGTTTGTAAGCGCTGCTCCATTTCCTTTGCAGTCACACTCTCATCCTTGCCATAAATTTTGCCAGACCAGTGGTTCTCAGTCTTGTTAGACACTCCTCCTTACACTCAAGGCAGCCCTCAGAAAATGCCAGCTCTTAGCTTTTACTTATTTTTTTGACCTCAGAAAAAAAATTGAGCTGTTGTGCTGCAAAGGACTCAAAAACCACAACAAGTCAGAATGTTTTTAATACTATGGATCCTATTTGAAATCCTTGGGTTTATCTTCTGAACCATGTGTGGGCCCAAAGGGTGGGCCTCATACTGTGAGGCACCCCCCAACACCTTTAAAGTGTCTCATGATACTTCAGCATGCTGGAGCATCCTGACTGAGAAGCACTGTGCTGGACTGACTCCTGCCCCTGTTTCAGATTCTGCAGGGAGGGTAACAGTACTAATAGACTCCACTGCAATTAAGCTAAACTGGCTCTTTAGTAAATCAACTGTTTATAGGGACACGCATCTGCAAATGAGTATTCTAGCCATGTGCACACAGACTCACTTCTTAGGCACATCTCCAAACTCTCTCTCCTGCAGCCGATGTTCTGACTCCAAGTAGCAGTGCTCTTATTTTACAGATGAAGAAGCTGAAACACACGGTCCAAGCAAACTTAACACAACACCAGTAATATAAGCAGGAGCAGAACCCAAGTGAATAGTCCTCCAGGACTGATGCTGTCCAAGGCAGCTCAAGGCAGAACACTGCACTTAAGTAGCAATTCTCTTTCCTTATACAAAACAAGCAGAAAAGAACATTCAATTATTTCAGGCTAATTTTTTTTTGCTTTGAAAGAGGGAACTGTATTATTTCAGACCATATTTTTTTGCTCTGAAAGAGGGTTAAGGGGGAACTGTATTGCACTAGAGAACGGATTTGGCAACAATTAGTATACCACTGAATGAATTATTCTTGCATTCCTTAGCAGTAGATTAAGATAAACATATATATGTTTTCTATAAGAGACCACATCTAAATGAAATCCATTTTGTCTTCATTACTGTCCAGCATTAGTCACCTTCCCTAAAGTTGTATCAGATAAAGCCAGATTTTGGAGTCCAACATGGGACCCTCTGAAATAAGGAGATTAATTTTGAAACGTTCTCTAATTTATACTTTACTTGGCTGAGAACAGACACCATCCGAAAGCAGTTAGGAGAGGTAACAGAGAATTGGGCTTGAGAAGAAAAATTAAATACTGGCTTAATTTCTGAAAAGCAGAATATCCAAGAAATGACAGAGTTCCCAAGGTAAAACTATATGATAAAAGAGATGCATAACTAGCAAAACCCAGTTCCAAATGCCACCAGAATTGCAGTGGTTCAAAATGCTGACTGGGATTTCAGTTTGAACGGGAAGTTTTTAAGATGACCTCTCCCCTTATAATGTGCTAAACCAAGGCAGATGTAAGAATTGGTCAAAGTTGGAGCAATTTAGCTAACTCATTGCTATGATGTCATAGTTACAGCATAACAGCTGATATACACTAGGCACATCTACATGAGACACTTTACTGTACATTAGATTAATCTAATGCACAGCAAAGCACCACCACCTACACATGCACAGCACCTACACATGCACAGAATTACTGTTCAGTAGATTAATTTAAAGTGCCATTTGCTAGTACCCACAGATACAGGTACTAGAAAATGGTGCTTTAAACTCCTGCCTAGAAGCACATGTTTAGACACTGATGGGGGGCCAAATTGCTGCCAGTCAGTCCATGCAGCAAGGGGCTACAACAGCTGCCTGGGTAAGGCCCAAGCTCCAGGGGGCAGCGAGGAGCTGTCCCAGTCTCTGGGGGCAGCTCCCAGCCTCATGGAGTTTGGGGTCACAGCCCAAATTGGCAGCACTGGTTTGGCGTGATGTTGCCACATGGTGGCAGCACTCTGATCTTTCCCCTAGCTTTGCTTTCAGGTGGTGGAGGAGCCCAGGATGGACTTGGTGGATCTGTCTGCTGTCATCAAGAAAGGTAAAGAGATGTCTGCCCACTTGCCAGCCTCAGACCCTGCTCCAGTCTCTTGGGCCGGCTCTTAGTGAGTACCATCCTCTGTGCATAGGTGGCAGAAGGTGGGGGCTAATCAGGTACAGCCCCCACCAAATAAAGGGCAGCAGGTAGGGCTGTAGGGCAGCCCAGCCACAGGCTGCTGCAGCAGGGGGGGAGGGACGCACACATTCGAATATCTTGTGTGATCTCCCCACAGTGCAGGAGAGAGTGGGGTAGGGGTAGAGTGAATCATTCATGCCTGCCCCACTCACTCCTGGACTGTGGGGATTATCACATGACCCAGCCTGGCCGGGGCCCCATTCACAGTAAATGGGGCCCCAGCCAATGGAGCCTTGGCCAGGCCAGTTTGTGTGACAATTGGAGCCTGGCAGCTTGTCCAGAGCTGGCGCAGTGCCAGGGAACCAAGAGTGGTGGCACATGCCCCCTTTGATCTTTGCATGGGGCAAGGGCAGCCCGCAGCTATGATCTGGGCCATACCTGCTCCCTGCCTCTGTGTGTCACTGCTGCTGCTGCTTTGAAAACAGTGTGGTGTGGTGCCATGTGCTAGATGCACATGGCACCACACCACACCACTTTCAAAGCAATGGCAGCAGCAAGACACAGAGGCAGGGAGCAGAGGTTGAGCCCACCTCACAGCTGCAGCCTGTCCTTGCCCTGTGCAAAGATCAGGGGGGCATGTGCCCTCCCTTTGGCTCCCAGGTGCCACACCAGCTCTGAATGAACTGCTGGGCTCTGACTGTCCCACCACGAACGGGGCCCCAGCAGGGCTGGGTTGTGGACAATCAGAGCCCAGCAGCTTGCCCAGGGGCATGGGTGAATGGCTCCCCCAAGCCGCACCTCAGGAGCTGCTGGGTGTGGAAGTTCTGGGGGCTCTTGTCTGGCAGTGCAGCCAAGGCTAGCCATGTTCCAGCCCCCAACTCTGGGCCTCCCCGGGGAGGTGCGGGGCTGGGGCTGGTGTGGGGCTGGAAGGCAGTGGTTCATGGGGCCTGCTGGCACTGGACAATGAACCTGGGCATGGGTGAAGTGATGGACGCATGGGCACAACAGGCTCTGGCCCTGATATGGGCTCTGCTCCTATCCCTGCCTGATCCCAGCCCCACTTCCCCCCTGCCAGGCTCTTTCCACACTCCCACAGACTTTCCCATAGGGGGGACCATGCAAGCATATGTGCATGTGCTCAGCCCCCCCAATTTTTTTTTTCCTCCCAACTCCTATGCCTCTATGCCTTGGAGTTGCTCTGCCTCCCAAGGCACTTAGCCAGAGTGATGGATACATCTCCTCTGAGCCTGGAACCAGCAGTGATGCATAGGGATTGCACAGGGGGGGAGGGGACATGCATTCCTTGAGAGCACTGGTGCATCCCATGACAGCCAGCATTACCCACTTACGTGATGGGTGACAGGGCAGGCGAGAGCACTGGTGCCCCCCCAAAAGCGCTGGCAAGGGAGCGGGGGCACCAGGAGAAGTGATCCCTGCTGTCCTACTGAGGCCCCCAGAGCTGATCACAGCAACCTGGAAGTGCCACCATTGTGTCTGGAAGCCGGTGCAATCAGCTGCAAGGGAACCCCCTCCTCCCAGTCAGCTGCAGGGGACCCCCCCCCTGCAGTTGGTATGATCAGCTGTAGGGGACCCCCTCCCCCCAGTTTGCACAATTGGCTGGGAGGGACTCCCCCAGTTGGCACTATCAGCCATGGGGGAACCCCCCCCCAGTCGCTGACTGGCCACTGGGAGGCAAATGCCCCCCCAACAACTCAGGAGGCATCAGTTGCCCATGTCCGGAAGTGCTCAGCTCTGCCCCACCTCCAGCACTGGGCAGGAGCCAGGGTGTGGGCTGTGAGATCCCAAACTCTATGCAGCTGGGAGCTGCCCCCGGAGCCAGGGGCAGCTCCTTCCCCCCCGCTCCCCGAGCTTGGTGCTGGCACCTGGCGTAGCATGAAACTCCCCCCTAGCTGCTGCAGAGGGGCAGAGTAGGGTAGGAGCAGCCCTTAACTAGGCTACTCATGTGGGGCTCAGTTCGCTCCTGACCCAGGTGCACATGTAGACATGCACCTGAGAGCAGTTTAATGCACCAGAATTTACTGCACAGTAAATTCAGGTGTATTAATTGCATGTGTAGATGTGGCCACTGAGGATAGGGACAGAAGTTACACATAAACTGGTTTAAATTATCAGAAACTGGTTTAAACCCATAACAGAACAGGAGCTCAGTGTACATAAACCAGTTTCAAAATGGCTGAAACTGGTTTAAGATAAGCCTGGTTGAATGTAGTATCAGACTTCACTGATCTGGGTCAAACTGGAAGTTATGAACTTCTGTCCCAGACCCCTTTCTGGTTCAAGTTAAATCACAGTCCCCCAGCATCCCACCATGCTTTCCAGCCCTGGGCTGTGCTGTGCTGTCTGCTCCAGAGAGCAGGACTGCCCCTGCCCCTCTGCTCCCCAGCTGAAGCAGAGGGGGCTGGATGACAAGTGGGGAGGAGGGGAGGAAAGCCCTGCTGGGGATGCAGCCCAGTCTACAGTGGGGACTGCCCCCCCAGACAAACCCCAGCTGGGGTCTGGGGCCAGGGAGAGGGGTTACACACCCCTTCCCCTGCTCAAACTTACTGCTGGCTGTGACTGTGAACTACAAATCCTGGAGGTTCCTGGAAGCAAGAAGAGGAAGTGATGAGCAACCCTGCGGAGTCCTGATGCTGTAAATCTGGACTGGAAATTCCAGAGACCTCAGGGGCAGCAGGAAAAGGAAGTGAATTTATAGCCAGAGATCCATACTCTAGTGCCCCCAGGCTTCTGGCCTAAGCCAGTGTAGGCATGTGGCTGCATTTCCTGCATCAAAGGCAAATGCCTGTTCACTTCTGTTTCAGTTGAATCTGTGCAGCTTAGACTAACCTGCAAAGACTGAACTGATTCAGCCTCAGGCTTCTTGACTGTCTGTACTTAGCCTGAGTGACAACTCCCCCTCCTCCTTTAAAGAGGTTTCAGGTATGTTTGTCCATACATTAAAACACCAAATCTAAATACGCCTCAACTCAGCAGTGTTTAAAACCCAGATGTTGAAGCAGGGCCTCATGTTTCATTGTAATGCAAGTTCATTCAAAGGAGATGGGCCAGGTCTGGAAATTTTTCATACAAGAGCTGAACCAGATGACCTGTGAGGTCCCTTCCAACCCTATGGTCCTCTGATTAGTACTATGCTGTGTCTCTTCTCCAGCCTTTTAAAACAAGAAGTCAAGAGAATTTTGAGGTGGTATTAAAACAGAGCACAACTTTAGGCTGAGAGCTGATCATTTGGAAATGGTGATTCTCAACAAGTATTCATTAACTATGTCTCCTATGAATGATCCTTCTGTGGGAGGCATTTGGCAGGTGATTCCATTATAGATGAATTTCCCTTCACCTAAACATCATGAGTAATCAGTCTTGGAAGCCAAAGAGTTTGGTGGTCTGGGAATTAAGCTCAGCCCCTTCAACTTGGCCACCATTCCAGCCTGCACCATTTTCAGGGACACAGGTTCCAAGAGCAATAGAAGTAAAAATATCACACACTGTGATGTGATTTACAGGCACAGACCAAGACCAGGACTCCAGATGCTAACCACTAGGTTAAGTTGCCTTCCTGTAGAAGTCATTAAGGACCAGATTTCCAGGTGGGCATATGCATGTTTTCAAGTGTATTTAACAAAGCAGTCCATCCAACTCTGGATTTGAATGGCAATGTGAACTTTTGTCTGATAATTTTTTAATCATGGTTCACACAAAATGTATGAGTCAGGTCCATTTTTGCACACACTGATCCACAGCAGAAGGCACAAAGTACTCAACACTCAAATATAAAAGGTCCAAACATTTCAAAGGGTTATTTATTTTTTTAATGATGAAATAATAACTCCTAGCTCTTACTTGGTGCTTATCAGCCATAGATTTCAAAGTATGTATCATCATCTCTACGTTAGAGTGCATTGAACTAAGACACAGAGAGTGTGTGTATGAAACACTTAATGTGCCATAGCGTAATAACACTGCGCTAGGCAAAAACTATGCTGATATGCAACTGCACAGTAGTATTAGGCTACTGCACATTAAGCATCACAAAAAAACATGTACTGGTGCTACTGCACAGTAATTGTAGTTACTGTGCATTTAGTTACTACTTCATTATGAGCAAGTACTAAACTAAATATATGGTAACTACTGTGCCTTAATGAATGTATAGACACTCCCAGAGAAAAGGGATACTTACCCAACATCCAGTCCCTGATCACTAGCTGAGCAAATAAAAGAGCCAGGTTTCCTGACTCCCAATCCACTGCAGTATCAGTGAATCATAGACGAGTAGGGCTGGAAGGGACCTCTGGACATTATCTAGTCCAGTGGTTCTCAACCTTTTTATACCAGGATCCATTTGTAAACATTAATGGCCAGTCCTGACCCAGTGAATAGTTTAAATAGAAAACAGCCCCTGGGCCTGCTGATAACCCTCACTCCTGCCCCCTGGGCATGTGTCTGGGGCATGGGGGGCCCCCAAAGAGCCCCTTGCAGGCTGGAACTCTGCCAGCCTGCAAGGGAAAACCCACAGTTTCCCATGATTTTCTCATTTAAAGGAAAATTCATTTTTAAAGTTTATTCATGACCCTTTTATATATTCTTGTGACCCACTTTTGGTCACAGCCCATGGGTTGAGAAACATTGGTCTAGTCCAGCCCCTGCCTTCCCCCCCCACAGTCTGAGGCAAGATCATTTCTAACAACACCATCCCATAACAACCCTAAACTGCCACAGGTTTACAGGGAGACATAAAGGCTTAACACCCTAAACTGCCATAAGCTGGCACAGGGACAACAGCAGTCAGTACCCTGCTGCTGCAAAGGCTGTTAAACTGAACTCAAGAGATCCAGTAGCCTCTCTAAAAATCTGCCTAGTCTGCATCCCTCTCTTCCTGAGCTATGGCATCTGTGTGCCATCATTTGAAGGCTGGATGTTATTTTTATAACTGAAAGGTAAGCAAGCACTAAAGCACAGTCACATATAATAGTCTGGCATACAAACTAAAGTTTAAGTTGTCATTGTTGCTGTTGGCACTGGATAGATGTCAAGTATGTTACTGCTAGTAACACCCTGTTATTCTGCTGTCCCCCATTTCTGATTTATGGATCCCTCTAGAGCACAAGTGAAAAGTATTCACTTCACTCACCCTATCTGTGGTGAAAGCAGGATTTCAGGAGTGGCTGAATTTCATTCTGAATGCACAGCCAGTAAATTCCATCTCTCATCTTCTGCTCAGAAGACATACAGTTTTTATATACAAGGGACAAAAGGGTTTTGTTATGAACAAGGATCCAAGGCTTTATTTCGTCTCCCCTGTAACAGCACTTGTTTCTAATCAGTATCCATTACAATAAAGGTTGTAATTAGACTCCACTGTGCAACATTCACAACTAGCAAAACTGAACTACTTCTACTGCCCTCCAGTGGTTTCTTGATGACTTTAGTTTTTCCCATCACATTTCTCTTGCTGAAACTTGGAGCCCATCATTGACAGACTCAGGAATCAAAGTTGTGAATATCTACCTTGGGTTCAATGTCATTTTAATTCCAACTCCAGTGCAGATTTCCAGTGAAAAATGGAACTGCACCCTGCTGAAACATCTAAAAAAAATCAGGACAGAACAAAGCAGGAGGAAACCCATGTTGGGGAAGAGTGGCAAACCGGGTTGGACTAGATGCGTCTTAAAAGGGCTAATCTTTTTCCAGAGTTTTGTGATCCACTGCATTTTTTCTAGCTGAGGTTGTTAAATATTTGATTTTATGCCTCCTAACAATATTGGGCAATTCTCATATATGCTTTTTCTTTTGCAGTACTACACGCCAAAAAAAAATGTGTGATCCACAATCTGCCAGATGATTTGATGCAAATACCTAATTTTAGCACTTTTTCTTAACATGAACCCAGGATTCTAACTGCCTGGAGTTTTATGCCTTCAGACACACTTGCCGTACACCAAATTTACTCAAATCTAAGATGACCCTGAATTTAAGAACTCCCCCCCACCCCAATAATTAGATTCTATATATGGAAAAATTATGATTTTCCAGGTATAGACTCTCATTATTGGAGGGTTGTTTTAAAGTCATTCCCTTGCCCCACACTGCTACAACATGGCAAGCAGTGGCTGGGGTGGGAGGGGAGGGATCAAGTGCCCCTCCCCACTCCTTCCCACCTCTTTCCTCTCCAGCACATTACCTGCATTTTGGTAGTTTTGCATCAGCTACAGTGTTTCTCCTCATCCAAATATGCCCCACATAAAATGGTGACTGAAAGCTTCTTTTCTCTGGTGGTTCAACCTGCAGCCAATCAATTGGTGACATTAATCCAGGGCTTAATGGAGAATATCTGCACAACAAACACCATCATGAATGGCATCATGAATTACCACCACTAAGAAGTCTTAACACTGGAGGACTACCAAGCATACGAGAGCAGAGACTAGCCATGAAGCTCTGCATTCAACAGGACAGCAGTGTGTCTGTACCCAATTCTGCCATCGATGCATGAAAAATATTGGCAAGGAGAAGTAGGGAAAGCTGGCACTCTCTGTGACCACATTCTGCCTGTTTTGCAAAATTAAAGAGCATCTGTCCTGGCAGTTAGTCCATGACCTTTCACCAGCACTCAGAATTTTGTTTAAAGCCCAGTTCATTAACACTTCTTCTTTCTTCCAGCTGTTTTGTGCAGTGCTAAATGCCTTGCTCCAACATGTCAACTTTGACCCTCCATAAGGCCTACAAATCCTTACTGAATATTCAACAAGCCATCTATCTTTAGTCTTTGCACTGTGTCTAACTGCACAAGTCAGGAGAATGAGACCACTGAAAGTTTTTAAAAAAAAGAAATGTCTTCAGCTGTTTTTTTTCCTCTTGCTTCAGAGAAAGAAGAAAGCAAGACAGAGGAACAAGCCATAGCTCTTAACACATATTTCTTGGTTGCTCAGAGACATCTGCCTTTAAATCTTACTAATGAGCAAATTCAGTGCATTTCATTTTGTTTATGAAAACAGATTCATTGTGATGGCAAAAAGCATGAGTCAGTACCCTTGCTGAAGGGGTGTGCAGCAGCTGCAGAGGCTCCCGAACAGAAATGCCTAGGAAACCAAAAGAACTCGCACATTTACCAAAGCCAAGAGATGCAGTTGCTCATCTGACTAAAAACACTGGGACATGCAGGGTGTGGCAATGCTTCCTCACTGCCTAACAATTGACTGTTGAGCAACCATCACCATGGTAAAGCAGAGAATTTGTGAATGAGCTCTGCAATGAATTTATTGAGCTGACATCACAGTAGTCCACATGCTAATGGCGTTCCTAACGAAGCCTGCCGGATCGTGGGACTGCAGATCAGGGTCTCGGAGCAACCTCAAACTGGAAATCGTGATGGCCTCTCTGTAAACCATGGCAAATAGGACAAGAAATGAGTATATTTGTTTCAATTTTTTTAAATGGGTAATGTTTTTAACTCCCTAGAGCTCCTTTACAATTCTGCCTATGACTGATTTGTTTGGGCAAAATGGGCAATCGCAAGCCCAAAAGAAACAGGAGGGACAGCGTGACCTTAAGGTATCACCGCAGCTTCCCAATCACATTGCCTGAGTAACCCCTGCTAAGCAGAAGCATGAAATGAGAAGAAGCCACAGGGATCCTTTAGTTCTTTTAATAAAGTTGCCATGTCTAGTAGCTCACAAGCCTCTGATCCTTGTGGCCTCATCTTTTGAGGGGTAACCCTAAATGGCCACATGCCTTTTAAGACACTGTCTCCTCCCTGACTGACACGGTGCTCTCCCAGCATGCTGAAGACTGAGAAAAACTTTGACATGGAATCAGGATGTTTAGGTTTTCATTTAGTCTCTAGCACATTATTGATGCTTCATAAGTAACAACAGCCCAGCTTCAGACCAGGGGCCCTTTGTATTTATTCCTCAGCTTTACCAGTGCAAGTTTTCTGCACATGTGTGAGTTTGTGCCATGGTGAGGAGTGACTCCAAGTAAGGCTCTGCCTAGACTGGTTTCACTGTGTGCAATTCTATTGTGGAAAGATGGGTTATCACATAGGACTCTTCTCAAGCACATCTGAGGTACACAAAAGGTCAGCATTCTTCCTTAAAAAATGTTGAAATGGAAAAAGGCCAAGCGCAAAAAGAGCAGTCACAAGTTACACATTTGCAAAGCGGTGCCTGAATCAGATGGAGGGGAAAACACACATAAAAACCCAATAAACGGAGGCACATTTAACCACTGGAGAGAAGGCATCAAAATATATTTCAATATATGAACTGCAGAACATATATAATATTATGTAAACTCATTTTAAAAAGTCCGGGATTGAATTGGATGTGTTATTACCCTCTTAGAAACACTGTCTGCTTTACCTCTAGCTCCAAGTGGAAGAAACCAAGCTGTCAATCTGTGTGATGGTTTAACAGGCATGTGTTAGCACTGATAACTGTTGGCAGCATCAGACAATTTATCCAGTCTTCCATCAGTTAGTTATTTAATATCCTAAATAAAGAGGGCTGCCAACTTTTATCATTTAGCTTGCTAGATAGAAACATTGTCCGATTGCCTACTCAGCATCCAACTATTGTGCTATTTCATATTTTCAAACGTTTAGTCAGGAAGGACAGACTAAAGATTACCGGTGACTGATAAATGAGTGGCTCTCCACACACAGGAAATAGAGCTCAGCTCTTCACCTGCTAACAGGTGAGCAGTCCAACACAGGGGGGTGGATTTCAGTACCTGGCATGCCTATTATTCAAACATTCCCCTTTTGTCACATAATTAATGGAAGTGTTTGTCCTGGTGATGGACTTATCATCAATTGATAATCACTCCAACATGTAAATGAGTAGCTTCATTCCTATGAGCAGACGCTAACACAGCAAAGAGTACAACACATCTATTTGCACAATAACAAAGTTAAGCATGCACAGAAAGGCTGTAGAACTGGAGTCATCCCTGGAAAACAAGGTTGTAGGAAACTTGTCCAAAAGCATTAAATACATCCAAATACTGTGTAAAAACCTCATTACAGTAAAGGTAACATTCATCATAATATTTTAAAAGTACCACTAGAGGGGGTGTAGGTTGTAGCCATGGTGGTCTAAGGACATAGGCAGACAAAGTTCTTTGGATAAATCTGATATATTTTATTAGACCAACTAAATAGTTGGAAAAATTTTTCTTAGCAAGTTTTCAGGTTTAAAAGCACACACCAATGGCAGATGCTTCCTCAGCTTAATGAAGGGTTTTTAAACACAAAAGCTTGCTAAGAAAATTTTTTCCAACTATTTAGTTGGTCTAATAAAAGATGTCAGGTTTACCCAAAGAACCTTGTCTACCTCTAGAGGGAGAATAAGTACAATAAGAATCACTGGTGCAGACAGAAGTGCAGCTCCCAGCTATAACTCAGAATGATTTTTGCAAAGCGTTCCGAGTTATAACACTACCCCGACCAAACAGAAGATCACTGTTGGTTCCAGGGGGACGGGAATCTATCTGCGGGCTGGGAGCCTGCAGCCAGATTCCCATAGCAAGAGCCAGGGCTCTCTGCCACTGCTTGCCGTTTTGAGAATGGGAGGGGGGAAACGCAATGGAGGGGGCTCATTCTTGGGCCTTCCTAGCTGCTGCTGAAGCACAGGGTGGGTGAACTGGAGTCATTCCCCCACTACCACAGGGGGTCTCCAATATACCTGCCTCACCCTCCAGGGGGCTAAAAAAACCCCAAACTGAACTCCCTCCACTTCCTTTCCCCCCTCCCATTCTGAAAACAGTGACAGCCTGGGAGCTCCCAGACACAAGTTACAAAAGATGCTACATCTTTATCTGATACCGCATGTAATGAGGGGTCAGATTTTTACCCAGTCGTCCATTTTTTAAGCTGTTTGCAGCCAAGCCCTTGTGTTTGGTCACAGCTATATACTACTGTCTGTGACCAGATTGGGCAAAAACAGGGTTTTAATCACAGGGATGTTGGGGGGGGGGGGGCTGAACCCCTCCCCCCATAAGAGACAAGAGCCCCCCTGTAAGATTTGAAAATCATAACCTGGCAGTCTCTGTTTTTATTAGGACATCATGATGGGCAGCTCAATTTTTTTTGCAGACTTCCCCCACAAGAGTCAAAATGTAATTCAAACCCTGGCCAAAAATTGTCATTTCTGGCTGCACCTGTACAGGCTGGTGAGCCTATGCTAAAGAGGGTGTGTGCACCAGTTCCAACATGGGCTTGGTTACTGAATCAGATGAAGTTGGCAAGTATGAAGCATGCAAGGTGTTTTGTTGTCAGATGAGAATGCATAGTCCATGTTTTGAACAGCACGACACGACATCACACACTCACTGTGAGAAGCAAACTCATACATGTAACTTAAATCTATTTAATACCACCATACTGCTAGACTGACATTAAAATTTATTCATGGAGTCTAAAGTCCTTGTGGGAATACTTATTCTGATCCTCTTCTAAACAAGCCCCTTTTGATATGACTTGTATAAAGCCAGAGCAACTGTGAGTATAAAGCACAAATATATTATGCAGAGATTGCAAAATGAGTCTAAGATGCTATGATAATGCAAAGTGCAGGGCACTGGAGATTCATCTCTTAAGTTTGCTCTCTAAGGAAAGCCACATGGACAGGGAGTTAGGAGGTAGGAAATTCCAGGGTCTCATTTCTTTGGCTACCAATGCAAAGCCTTGCTCAAATTAATTATTTGCAACTGAAAGGCTGTCCAGGGGCTGGTATGAAATTAATAGGAAGAGCTCTCAGCTTAGTTCCTGGCAGGCAGGTATTCATTTCACAGAAGTCACTACTACCACACTTGGCATGTTCAGCAGACAGACTAATGATTAATCCATCAAGGATCTAAAACACCCTCTGTCATCTATCTAGCCTTTCTAGATCAGTGCTCAGGGTTTTTAGCGGGTTGGTAGGCAGAATTATTTGCAATATAAGTACACTACTAATGGTCCACCACACAATAACAGCATTGTTACTACATTATTGTGGTTACTTTATTCTTCTTTTTAAATGTAAGCTAGGCTGTCTTTTATCCCTCCTATCCCTTTATTTGCCAGTGATGGAAGCCCAGCATCTTTCAATTGCACCAGGGCCCCTTTCTGATTTAAAGCTGTTTTCATTTTAAAGTGCTGGATATAAGTGGAAGCTGTCCCTTGGACAAATAAATAACAGGTCAGGCAGCGTTACAAAAATCCTTTCATATGTTGTGTTAGATCCCATTAAATGCTTTACATTACTGTATTCCATGGGATAACTGCTACCAAAGAGGAAACGTGTGACAGTAGAATGGTTCTTCATTTTGCTACCAGCTGAAAAAAGGGTCCTTCCCAAATTTACTATAATTTGTGGTGAAAGAAGGCAAAGGTGGATTGAAAATTGGACAGCTTTGAGTAACAATGAAAATTATAATCTCAAGTGTGCCTCTTCAGTGCACAATCCTGCCATTTTATGAAAATTTTACAGAAAAACTAAATCTGAAGGAATATGATGCTGTCCCAAGCAAAATACTGAAAAGGACATGCAAAAATAGTGTATGGAAACTTGTTCACAGTTTTCACGCAGCTCAAGTTATATCAGCTCCTTGGCATCAGAGAATACAGCTAACAAAGTCAGCTGAGAAGGCTGTATCTACCCGAAGATTTCTGACTGGAAGATTTTTAGGTAGAGACTATTTTTAGTGTGTTTTTACAGCACCCAGCACCTTGACTTGGACTTGCAACCAGTACTACAGTACAAACCAATAGTAACAATAATTTTTTCCCAGATGATCCATTCTAAATATTCTGTGTCCAACAGTACTCAGAATTTAAGAAAAAGCATACGAAAAACTCGTCCTGTGGTCCTAAACTTGGATCAAACTATCCCTTTGAAAAAAAAAAAGCTAAGCACTGTAGATTAGTTGGCTGTTCACCAACCAAGTCTTGATTGAAAATGAAAAACAGATGTGAGCAAAAAAAAAAAAAAAACCAAAAAAAAAAAAAAAAACCTGAAGCAATTTCTGCTCTCACAGCAGCCGCTCGCTGTTGGCATGCTCCAGAAAAATATCAGCACAAACTGGTACCATCTGGAACACTTAGCAGTCTTCGTGGCAATGATGTGACCAGACCATTCTTGCTGTCCCTGTTAAGATAAACTGTGTGTTTCACTAACTGATTCCCAACAGAGAAAGAAAGGAGGGACTTAGACAAGAAAAAATGAAGAAAAGGAAAAAAAAAAGACTTGGATGTGAAAGCTGAATTGCTACCACTAAAGGGTATGTAGGCAGCTCAGTGCCAGGAGTGAAAGCGCCAGCCAAGGGGATCATCCTCCAATTGTTTCTAGTCAATGAAGCCTGCATGGAATGCACATCCTTCACAATGCAATTCTCTGATGCTGGGAGGGTGGGAGCTTCTGTTCTCTGGTGAGCTAATAATCAGTACGAGAAACAGGCTGGAAAATGGGAAATATTAGGGAGACTCAGCCACTGTTTTTTAGTTCAAATTCCAGCACTGTTGATGGCAACACTGCACATAGGGCCATGGCCTTGTGAAAGAAAGGGGAATAGGAAGGAAAAGTGATTAGAGTCTAGATGTCCCGAGTAGTACTGTAACCTGTAGAAGAGGCCATGCAAAGGAATGGATTTGATGATAGGTCAGGTCAGTCTAGTGTGTATCTACAGCACTAGAAATACATCTTCCAAAAATCAGAGATACTGCTTTTAAAACAAGAAAGTAACTTTGGCTTTATCTGTTCTCTCTGGAGCTGGGTTCCAATGTTAGGAGAGGGCACCTAGCGCGATCAGGTTATTCTTTGGGGCATAGTCGATATTAAGATAAGTAAATGCAAAGAAAGAACTTAAAATCATGAACAACAGGTGGCATGGATTCTAATTTCCCAGTTTTTCTTTTCTGTTACGTCACCCGTTAGTTCATTTGCCCACAAAATATTCAGCGGCTGTTGTGCAGGTTACTCATTGCCTGCTCACAGAAAGATGCAAAAATGGAGCATACAGAGTCATCCATCATCAACAGCACAAAATCTTGTTTGAAGGGTCTCACAGCAAAGGACAGCCAGAGTACCTCTCTGTTTTAATGAATACTCTCCAGGGGGTAGAAACTTGGAACTTATCTATGCTACTGAAGAGCAATGTATTCCCCTTAGATTTAATGGGTGGACCCAGAAGCTACACATTTCATGCTACACTTGGCTTTACTCACTTACAAAAATAATCTGCTCATTATAATCACATTAACCTTTTTAGTACAGAAATGCCTGTGGCAAAGGAGTTGTCTTGCACTAAAAAAACCTTGCACCAGCAAAATATCAGAGCTGGTTTTTCATCCATCCCTGGCTCTATAACACAACTTCAGTAGAAAAGGTCTTTGGCTCTTATGTAACAGACATTGAACACCTCCCAAACTTGAGGGCTGCCCCTCACCTCCTGGTCCTGGGGACTTGAGGCCAGTTTAGCTCCTGGTGCAGGTTGAGCCTTAAGGTGCATCAGGTTTCCTCTGATTCCTACAGGCTTTGCTACAGTTGGACAAAGGACTACCTTAAGCCTTCTCTTTCCCTCAAAGAATCTCCCCACCTTCTATCTGGAACAAACTTGGGGCATGTCTACACATGCACTTTAATGTGCATTAGCCTATTTCAACGCGCATTAAAGTATCACTAAAAATACCATGCTGTTTAGTTAATGTGCATTAAAATAGGCTAATGTGCATCAAGCACCACTTTACAAACATGGGCGCTTTTACATGAGAGCAACTCTAATTAACGCACCGCAGCATCTCATGTATCAGCATCTCCACACTTCAAAATGGGGACAGGCTTTAGTTCAACCACTCCTGCCACCATTTTGAAGTGCAGGGATGGTGATGCATGAGATGTGGAGGCTGGCCAGAGCACAGTAATTACCATGCTCTAGAAGACTCAATTAATTAAATCTGCTCCCATGCACTGCAATAACAGTGCATCGGAGCTGCCTCATGTCTACAAGTACCCCAGGCTCTTTAGTTAACGTGCATTAAGGCAGACTAACATGCATTTTCCTAGTACCTCACAATGGAAGTACTAGATTTAACGCACATTAACTAAAGCGCTTTAATGCACATGGAGACGCGCCCTTAGAGAATTGCTTGTGGGTGGACAGACAGGTAGCAGAGTTCTCTCTGTGCATGGGAAAGGACTTTTTCAGGCAGAGATTTCAGAGGTGAGGTGGGAGGGGGCTGCAAGTTGCTTCGTTGTGCTGGTAAAGCATTAGGAAACTCTAACCAGCTCTCCTGAGTCTCCAGACTCTCACACAGGGATGGAGAGACTAAAATCTAAACCAGGGGATGAGAAAAGAAATGTGCACTTTAATAAAAAGTGACTATATTAGTGTTGTGCACTAAGAGCAAAATACTGCAGAGAACAGTTGCTGAACTAACTTCACAACTTCAAAGCCTGCAACTTTCAAAAGAGAAAAATCCCCTTTGGTACTGGGAGAGCAATGAATACCAAGTTTTATTTCTTTTGCTGAGACCTGCAGTACAAAGTGCTCATGAGAGAACTGCTCAGAGTGCAGCAAGGCGGTATTGTTGCAGCCAAGGAGGTGGCAGTTCATTGTGGCAAGCAATCAAAGTGCAGGGAGAGTGTGTCATAATAAAAACAGAAAAAAACTTGCCAAATTCCTTTTCTCTTGTTAACTGTTCAAATGCTGAGTCATTTTCCAGGCTCACTGCTTTCAAGGGCACACTATACAAACATACACATTCACACACACTTCTAATACGAATCAACAAGGACTCTTTGGATCCATAAGGGATCATATAATTTAGTGGCCCTCACACCTTTCATCTGAGAATTTGCGAGTCTTTTGCACCTATTAATGCTTTAACTCGCTCTAAGCTGCATTAATTATTTCACTTTGATGAGGTATGGAGGTATCATCTTCAGTTTCCAGCCGGGCAAGCTCAGGAATAAGAATACAAAGCAACTATTTCAGATCATATGGGAAGATAGAAATTGAAACTAGGAATCCCGGTTCCCACAATCCTCTTTCTAACTCCAAGAAATACAGTCCTGCTCAGACACGAGTTCCCTCCCCAGATTTTGGAGTACCAGAGACTCCATCCAACCCTTAAAATTAGTCATTAGCACTTAATGCTGCATTTCTGAGCCGATCCCTTCCTTTCTAATATTTGCTTTGTTTGGCTGAAAATTGCAGATGACCATTACAGCCAACACTCTGGAGAGAAATTATGATTAACTGATTTAACAGGAACCCTTTCCAGCCTTGCTCTATTCATTGCAGCCTTCTCTCCGAAATGTTCACTGCCTCTTCTTTCTTGATGCCAGATGCTGGATTAAGTGCCAGCCCGCCTCTGATGGCCCCTTCAATTTTTGCAAAATTTAAGCATTCATTACAAAGAAACTTAACTTTCTAGGCCTCCCAGTTATTAGAAGAAATTACCATAAAACGTGACCAGAGAAATGCTGATCTCAAAGTCTGCACATGAAGAAAACAAACAAGCACTCTCTGGGTGGTAAGAACTAGGCCTGTGCGAAGCGGCTAGTATTTGCTTTGGATTCGGCCAATTTGGGGGGCTGTGATTTAATTCAGTCATTCAAATCACTGTCCTGAATCGATTCGGCCAAATCTGATTCAGAAATTTGGCTGCTGCCAAATCAGTCGAATCTCTGAATCACACAGGCCCTGTTCCCTGCCCACTCTCAGTAGCTGTCCTGCCCCAGCTCCTGGCACAATTTTTTTTTTCCAAAGCTCTGACTACTGCCGGGTGATCTCTGCTGCACCCCATTGCCCCACTCCACATGGGGGACACTGCCATGAGTCCCTGACTGCCACCTGCTCTCCCAGCTCCCCCCCCCCAGCTCCTTTAAGAAAAACAAAAACAAAAAAAATGTCCAAACTCACTGGCTCTTGCCTGGCAGGGGTCAATACCTGCTGCCTTCCAGTGCTCCACGCCACGTAGGGGGCTCTGCACAAGCCCCCATTAGCCCCGATACCACTGCAGGAGCTGGTACTCTCACCCTTCACCAGATAAATCCTCTTTCTGCAATTATTTGCCAGTTCCCATCTGCTCTTTTTGTGGGAGCAGAAGACATATTAACCTTTACAGCACCACCATTTATCTCCCATGTGCTAGACTGTCCCTCAAGTTAGGAAACAAACTGGATACTTTTAAAGTTCCAGTTTTAATGGACTTGCAGAGTTCTGTGCCATCACTGAGTCCTATAAATTCTGATGTACTCATGATGTTTATGTGGTTCCTAGAGATGGAGTCAAAGTGTACACTACTAACTCTGTCAATCTACTGGCTCTTCTGCCATTTGCAGTGAACTACAGACTGTGACAAGAAATTCTGTCTCCATCAGTGGTCTCCAACCTTTTTAAATAGGAGATCACCTTTGGCATTTAAAAGTAACCCAAGATCTACCATCTGTTGCCACCCCCATCTAGCAGGTAAGTCTGTGGGGAAGAAAGGAAGGGCAGATCAAGGCAGAGGGAGAAAAATTTATTTGGGGGCGCACCACCCCAGCAGGCAAGTCCCACTCGGCCAGGGCCCCACTCAACTTACCCCTGCTCCTGCCTCTGCAGCACTGCCCCTCGCCATGGGGGCTTCAATCTAGCCCCTGCCACTTCCCTCTCCCATGGACTGACCTACTGGGCTGGGGCGCATGCATGCATGCACGTGGGCACTCCACCCCCCGCCCCCAGCCTTGGATCAACTCCAAGAAGCTCTGGGATCTACCGGTGGATTGAGATTCTTTGGCATTTCCTTCAAAATGCTTGGGATCTTCGGATCCAGAAACTATATAATCCACTTATGCATTGGCTGGTTCGACTTCTCTAGGCCAGTAAGTAGAAAGGGTAGACTCATAGCTCCTTCACTTGTTCACAACAATACTGCTGGTCTCCAGTGAATAACCCAGTGCCTGCTCAGTGCTACTCACCCAGAATCAAAGTCCAGGCAGTCCACGCAAGGAGGCAAAGAGAATTCTTGCCCCCTTTATGTAGGCACAGAGCCCAAATCACAAACCAGCCCTAATGAATTTAAAGCCCAAAAATCTCTAGTATCACGTAATGGAATCTACATTTCCAGTAATTGTATCTGCTCCTTGAAGAAGCTGGGAGATTCAAATGTTCATGCTGGCCACAGGCAGTGCTCCTGGGAAGAAGAACTAAGGCCTCAAATGTGAGCTTCTTGCCAAAATTAACAGCAAGCAGAGAGACATCTTAAAAACAGGCAACAGCAAAGCCATTATGTTAGAACCATCAGAATGGCCAGTTCAGCTGTTTATCTCCCAGCTCCCATTCTGGCATCCAAAGGTTTAACCAACCACAGGCCAGCCTGCAAATTCCCAGCCTGTGACTATACCCAAGAACTGGACACTTAATACCTCTCTGGTAGGTACAAACCCCCACATATGTGCACTCAAGCTGCTGAACAGGCCTCCAACTCTCCCTTTCCTGCACTTTAGCAGATGGAACCAACTGCATGTACAAAAGCGGGTATATACATCTAGAGTCCAAGGCTGTAAGTTTGGTAGCTAATAATATTCTTACATGTGGTGAATGCACTGTAACACTATCAGACCAAATCCCTTGCAGTCTTATGGCAAAAGGAGAAAACTGAAGCCGTGTATACTCCCCCTTGGCTGTGTATGTCTACATCCCATTAAAGGTAATGGGAGTTTTGTGGTGAATATACCCATATAATTTTTAATCATGGCTTCTATATTTTATGTACAATGCTTCAGTGATTTTCTTCAGTACTGTACTGTCAGTTTTTAAAAATATTCATTGCTGCTAGTGACACAGCTAATCTGATATATTATTCCCATTTAATTCTGTTAGCAAATTTCCTGGGAGTATCAGACCCTATTAACATAACCATATAATCCAATTACCACTTGAGGCACTATGTGATGCAATTCATGGACAAACAGGCACATTGTTATTCTTCTGATTGGAGATTCATGAACAAAATTCAAATGATAATATTAGTAGGGGAGAAACACACACAACTCTGACACATCACGTTTCTAGAAATCCAAAATAAATTTCCTTGAATGCTAAGACTGCCACCAACTCCCCCATAAATGGAATGGAATCCATCGCAAAAAAACCCCCTGCCTTTTGAAGTTCAGATCTCATCCATAAGCACACAGTGAATAGGCTGTCCATTTTGCCCTCTCAAAAATCTGCATTTGCAAAGTGCATCTTTCCATATGATGCTTTCATTCCATGTACACCAGTACCGACCTGCATGTGCATACGTAGACTTTCCTGTGGAAACTGTTAACATCTAACACTTGTGAGCATAATTTTGGAGGTCTTTTGAAAATGTATCCCCTTACTGTTTAGTGAGGTAGTGCTCCTAATTTTGTAGGAGCACTGTGTTGCACTCAGTGCTTTACAGTGGTAGCAGACATAAGCTGAAGCCTAACAATGAAGTGGCAGAATTAGGGGACAATTCTTGTGTCTCACGTGCATGTGTAATTTGGTGACACTCTGATCCTGTGAATTGCAAAGTCCACTCCAGCCGCTATTTAGAAAAAGTGTTGTAGGTAACGACATTAAAAATTGTGCGTGCTAATGATGATAACTTTCTGATGAGTAAGTAAATTCAATGTTTAAGCCTACATTTGCACGAGGCTGAGTGCAATATGCCTTTATATGTAAAATTTCCATGAGTATGAGTGCACTCACAACACAAGGACTTGTAAATGGCAAGTGAGACATTTTACTGACCATCTGCTGTCAGCTGAATCTGCAAGCAGAATAAATGAAAGTGCAAGTTATCCATACAAGTTCACATGCAATTTGCACATACAATATTGAAAGTACTGAACCATAAAGTCTAGGCTGCTTTTGAAGACGTCAATAGCAAATCTATGGACTTAAAAAGATGCAGGATTAAAAGTTTCAACATCTGTGGCTGGTTGTTTTCAACAGTAACCTAGCACCAGTGGCCACAAGGGATCTGGGTGTTGGGGAGAAGTGCTGCACAGGGAAGTTGCGTCTGGAGGGAACAAGCAGGAAGAAAAGAAATATAAGGGAACTCATGGGGATCCACGGTATAGGAATATATGGAGTTGGAGCGTGACAAGGCATGAAGAGAGACATCTTAAGTCATGATTCAATTGGCTTTCCCTCTCCTGGAAGACAGCTTGGTGGCACCCATTACTTCATGTGTATCTTGTTTATTGTTGGCCTGGATTGCTTCCTTTGGAGTCAGCCCAACTCCTTTATGAACATAGGAGAAATCTGGATTCATTCTGAAATTCTCCGTTCAAATGGTAACATGTTAAATCCAGAATGCTCCAGTTAATTTAATGGAACTTACCTTTGGTTTAATCAGAAAGGCTCTATAAATTTCAATCCTTGTCTACGCTGAAAGCAGGCAACACTTGGACAGACAGATTTTTTTCACCTCAGAGCTTTTGGGCTCTTCTTTAATAATATATTTCTCTGTAAACTAGTGGCCCCTTGACAAAACTACCCCATAAAAGACATGTATCAACCAGGCACTTCCCATCTCTCCTACTGCAGCATTCTTTTAAAATATGAAATCTCTACACCCTTAATAATTTGTCAAAGTAGTGGAAAAATGGAAAATTACCTAGGAAAGGATAACAACAAAGAATAAGCAGTATCAATAGTATACAGCAAAAAACTGCATGCTTTTTGGAAGGTGGGACACAAATTAAGCCCTGTCTTCTCCCTGAAGGCTATCCCAATGCCCCTCTGTGCCAGGACTGGGGTCCCAGAGCCCTGCATTGGCCCCACATAAGGGAATCTGACCCCACACTGCCCTGTGCACCCAATCTAGCTTGCAGAGCCCAAGGGCCCCGGCATCAAGTTATCCAACTGGTTCTAGCATTCTGTGCAGGGAGGATATTTAACTGTGCTACATTTCATAAATTAATTCAAGTTATTTTTGATTCCTCACTTGACTTTTGAGAAGGAAGACAATCATGTGTTTAAGGCAGTAGCTTAGGACATCTGGGTTTAAATTCTAGCTCTGCCACAAATCCCCTGCATGACCTTCAGTGGTCCTTTTCACCCATCTCTGCTTTATTTTCAAGCCTGTACGTAGAATAAGGATGGTTCTTCCTTCACCATATGAAGGCCCGTTTTCTACTATATGCTTATTTAGCACCTCCTACTTGGTTTCAGCTGAGGCCGTCATCATTTTGATGGAGGATTGAGGGGCTTCACTGTTGTATGGCTGTGGTAATTCACTGCCAACACAATACACTTTCCAGTGATTGTTCAACATTTTTCAAAGGTTATATTCTCCCACCTCACCCACCTAGTTTTGAGACCCCCATAAACCAAGCTTTGTCTTGGGGAAGAATCGCTGCGGTAGTTACAATACTCTGAAAAGGTGAAATTTTGAATGGAAACTCTGATGCATCTTTACCAGTCACAAATACACTGCCGTAATGCTAGGAAATTACTGTTATGAAAGGCAGTGGTTCACATGACAGACAACGCCAGTAAAATACTATAAAATATTCTTAAATTTTTCCAGAACTTCAGCCATGGGTATAATAAGCAAAGAAAACATCAGGGTGAAGGCAAGAGTTTTTTTTCTTTTTATAATAAGAGTGCCACTCATAGGATTGACTGCTCCACACATCTCTTCCCTCAAATAACCTTCACTCTCACCAAGGGCTGATGGATATCAGTTGCCTTACACCAACTTTCCTGAGGAACACTTTCATACAAAAAAATGAATAGGAAGATTAAGGTGCAATGAACTTTCTGGGTTTAGATCCTCAAGGGTAGTTCAAATGTAGAATGTACAGGATAAAAGTGGCTTGTAGTTCCCTGTTGCACTCTCCTTATTCCGCTCTTTGTGTGGCTTCTTTCTTCCTATGAGCTGCTCTGAGGCCAAAAGGGGCAAAAATATAACCCCATATCGTTTTAGCATAAATACAGAAAGACATGTTATATTTTTCAAACTCTCAGTATATCTACTATACAGCTGAAAGTGAATGCAGCATGCACAGTAGCTTTAAAACTAACCGACACAGCTAACAGTAGTAATGAGAGGGCAGAGGCATGGGCTTCAATGGGACCTAGCAAAACCCAAGATCCTCAGTGGCCTGTACTGACAGCATGCGGTCACGCCTTCCAAGGTCTCGGTACCCAGCATAGCTAGTTTAGACCTAACACAGGTATGCTTGCAAACCAAATGACTTATTTGCAGTACGGACACGTGTATCCTGTAAGAGCCTAGAGTGGGTAAAACGGATGAGCTGATTTGGGACTAGTCCCCAAGGATCTCTGCTTTCTTGAGCCATGCTGGCCACACCTCTATTTACTCTAACTTTCAGCCTTTCCCACTTCTCAGGAGGCAGCAGACCTGTAGCCCAAGAAAGACATGGAAAGGATGGAGGGAGGGAAACAGTCATTCATGTTTTTCCGCTCATTTTAACACATGAAAGAGAAATGCACAGCCCTGGATAAAACTGATTGAAACTACTGAACTTAGCTGCCAAGTTTCTGTCCCTAAAAAAAAATCCCTCTGGTCCATCCCTCCTTCCCACTCCGACAGAACAAATAAATAGTAACAAGCAAAATTGTTACCATACTCTCTGTTCCCAGTGCTGTTCTCAGTTAAAAATCCTCAGGCCCTTCTTCTTTCAAGCAAGGCATTTGTAAGTTATAAATACTAAGCTCTAAATTGCCTAGGTTCATTTACATTCAGATGCTGAACTCTAGGTTCCCAGGGTGCTGATTCTCCACTGGAGGTTCCAGTGGATGCATGGCAAGGCATAAATGTTTGTTTTTCATTTGTACAAGCATAAGCAATTATTGGAAACCAAACCCTTAGCCAGAGAAACTCAACTGCATACTGACATAGACACTTTTAGACCTTGGCTGACCACAGATCCAGTGGTCGGTAATTTAGAGTGATAGGATACGGTGACATCAGCATGACTTTGGTCCCCAATATTGTACCAACAGCAGAAAAGATTAATCCTTGTGGAATCATGAAAGGTTTTTCTATCTCTGCTCAGTTTTGCAGGCCTGGCACTTATATTAATATCAACAAGAAAGAAAAACAGATACATTTCAAAACAGCTTCAGTTATAATGGCGGAACAATAAACAGCAGTCTGATGTCCAGATTATGGGACTGGTTAATCCCCGACTGGCAATGTGGATGATCATTGTACATTTGTATTAAATTTATATTGTTCCTATAGATCATGGGTCCAGTTATGAATTTACTCCACTATAATTACAGTGTTACTGCACAGACCTAGTTACTCCAAATTTAAACCAGAAATAGCAATATCAGAATCAGGCTCAAATGGGCCCTGACCCAGTTCCCCTCTCAAATGAATGGCAAAAAACATTAATTCTAATTGCAGACTTCAGTGCTATGATAAATGAATGTTGGTAGTACAAATAAGTAAATATGCCCAGCTTTAACCAAGGGGTCAGCCTTCCAGGTGTAAATAGGCAAAGGATCACTAAAGTCAACAGAACTGTGTCCATTTCTGTAGGCTGAAGATCAGGCCACTGGGGCTTTGCATTTTAAAAGTAACGGCGTCAGTTCAGCAGGCAAATCTACACGTGCATTAAGGCACTTTTTCTGATGCACATTACATTTAGTACCTCCAATGTGAGGTACTAAAAATGCATATTAGGCTGCCTTAATACACAGTAATGAATGGGCACAGTTTTTAAGTGATGCTTAATGCACAGCATATTTTTGTAGCCTATTTTACTGTGCATTACCATAATTGCATGGGTTTTTTATGTATCGCTTTAATGCACAGTATAATAGGAAACTGCATATTAAAATGCACATATAGACGTGCCCAACATAGCCCCAAAAAGATTTTATAAAGCCTAATGCCAGTAACATTTCTACAAGCCTTCTCATTTCCTGTAAAATTAGGCTTTGATTTGCATGCAAAGAGCTCCTTGTGGTATTGGCATGTCAGAGGCTGCAACTGCAAGGGAAAAGTGAACAGAAGCTGAAGTGAACAGCAAAGAAGGAGAACACTTTCTTTTCTCTCTTGCTCTTTGGTGAGATAGTTAGCCTCCCTTTGAGGGGACACTTCAGCCATATGCAGAAATTACACTTTTCCCAGTATAAGTGGCAAAAACCTACAACCATAACAGAACAGAACAAAAGATCGCCACACACAGACTGGTTTAAAAATGGCAGAACCCAGTCTAAGATTTGCACCCCCAAACTGGGTGAATAGGTGTTCTGCTCACTACCCAACTAAACTAAGCTGCTTACAGAAAACCACACAACTTAGATCAATTCTGCCTCGGGTTTTTTGAATGTCTGTATCACGTCGTAATCATTAGCAGCAGTATAAAATAACAAGAGCAATATCACTATATTATCCAAGCTGAAACTAGTGCAAATAGTATACAATAAATGCTTGAATTTGTTAGAGAATGAGAACTTGCCCTTTTGAAGGGATATTAGATACATCTGCATCTGTATCACCACTGTGGGCTCCATGATCTTTTCAAAGCTCATATGCTAAACAGCTTTGCATCAGCACAAAATGTGGATAGACCTCCAAGAATGCCTCGCTCCTCAGAGGCTCTGAGAAGTGACTTGGTGGTTTGTTTGATAGCTGACATGGTCCCGAATTAATCAAAGCAACAAATCAAAAAGTAATGCAGGCCAAATGATCCTACATGTGGATTTAATTATAATTATTTATGATTTTATTCAGAAAACACTGGAAACAAATTTTTAAAAAGCCATACAAAACATGTTTTTACTCGATTATTCCTTTTAAAGAAGCAAATACTTTTTAAAATGTACACTTTAAAATGCTTGGTGACAGCTTATTACTGTGATACTAATGTCAGCCATAAAGACAAGGAGACACCGACAGTGATTCTAAACCACTCAATATACCAACGTATCAGAGCTCCTGATTTTTGGTTGGGGAAGACCATTACATATACGATGATTTTTTTGCAGGTCATCTTTACAAGTTTTCATCAACAAATTTGGCAGTGCATGCAAAGTTACATATGGCCATATTTTCATCTCCCAGCAGCAGTGAATTCAACAGGGACAGGATTTCACCTGTAATCTTTAGTGCTGGTAAAAATAAGCCATAACACATTGGGCATATTTACTTGTGCTGCTGACTGTGCAGTTGGTACTGTGCAGTCATTTAATACTTGCACAGTCCCAGCAGTGCATGGGTCGTTTTTACCCATGAATAATACTTACCATGAATAGTCCCATTGAAGTCACAGGAGTTACTTGCTTACATGAGATGTATGAACACATATAAATAAGGTTTAAAGAATCAGGCTGCATATACTTATGGGGATTTCTTTTTCTAGGTTATGCATGCCAACCAAGGCCAGCATAGCACAAAGCACACTTATATGAAGGTCAGCACAGAGATAGGCCAATGCCTATATGAAGGTTGAATCTCTCACATGTGGGATTGTTTGTCCTGCATTATTATATGATTTGTTCTTTTGATTCACTGGGAACCATGTCAGCTATCAAACATACCACCGAGTCACTTCTCTGAGAAGCAAGGGGTTCTTGGAGATCTATCCACATTTTGTTCTCATGCGAGGCTGCTCAGCATGTGAGCTTTTAGAAGATCATGGAGCTCAACTGGTAATACAGGTGCTTGAAAAGGGCCAGTTCTTATTCTGTGACAAAGTCAATTAAAAGGAATTGATCCTTAAGGAAACACTTTCAAGAGTATACACCCAGTCACTACATCTTAAACCCACAGTTTCATGTGCAAAATAATTTGCAGGCACTAATGAGAAATTTTTCAATAGCTTTCTTATCCTAATTTGCAGTCAAAATGTGGTTTATTCAAGCAGTTAGATATCAAAATCTGTACCCACAAATGATGTGGGTGTAAGTACTTGTCGGCACATATTTAGAGGCAGTTTTTAAAATGTTCTCCCTCTTGAGTGTAAAATATCAGCAGGGGGGTTTGGTATCAAATGCTTGGAAACCAACTTTTTGCCAAAGCAGATTTGCTTACTGCATCTGTGCCATTCAAAAGCCAATGATTCTAAAGCAAAATGTTACCACCTCTCAAGTACATAAAGCAGAACTCAGGTCCAGTTTAACAAAATAATATTAACTGATTAATTAAATAAAGGAAAACTTGCATAAGCAACAGTCAAATAATTTGACCTGAGCCACTCTGAACCCCAAACCTGTGACTTTTCAGCAAACTGAAAATCTGGTCCCAAATCCAAATGCAATCTGCTTCTTCTGATAATGGGCCACATTCAAATTCAAGGTCTAGATAGCCAAAAATCAAGATCTGCATACAAACTTAAAGTAGAACTATCAGTTTCTAGTCATGTGCCCACTCCATGCACAGAAAGTCCATATTGCTTTCTTCAACTTTCCTAGTTATTTCAGAACCAGTTCTCTCCAAAAACAAGGTTATGTCATCTGTTTCCATCAGAGTACTTTGTCCACTATAGGAGCCATTGAAATGATTCCATCAAAAGTGTTTTACCACCCACAACGAAGGGTGTTTTATAGGTGACTATTGAGTCACATGGTACTAGAGCATGAGTTTTTTGATGAAAAATGGAAGAACAAGAGGCCAGGGAGCCATTCTTTAAAGGAAGCCTTAAATGTATGAACTCCTTCCTCATAGATAATAAGGAGAACAGTCTTCATTTTTCAGTACCCTGTTAGCTTTCAAATTTGCCTTAATGCCACAATGAGCTATTTTTAATTGTGACTAGATGTTGTGCAATGATACCATTAATAACTATGTATGTCCCACAGGTCTATCCACAATGGCTCTAACAAACTATAGTATCTGGATGACACAGCATTGACAAGGGGACTCTGGACCTTCTTTTATGTGCACAGTATAACAGTTTTTAACTGGCCAGACAGAGCCCTCGAGCATCCTTTATTCAAGGTGGACTATTTGTAGAAATGGTGAAATGAGTCTGAAATTGCCTCCTCTTATACAGATATATGTGTTTACCAGGTGAAAAAATGGTTACATTGTGGCTGTATCAGACTCTCACGAGAAGCCCATAATGTTGGTATGCATAATGCATGCAAACAAGATAAACATAACATAACTTTGGAGATATTTCCAAATAACAACCTTGAGATCTTTTCTGTGTTGTAAAAGAAAAGCAACAATCTGGCCATGGCTACCCAAGACCCTGACTGTGCAGTTGTTACTGCGTAGTCATTTTGTACTTGCAGTAATGCCTGTGCAGTAACCAGTTACTGTGCAGTAGCATCCCCAAATGGCTTTTGGTGATGCTGATTGTGCAGTAGCATCACATCACACTTCATGCCATGCAAAGCTACTGCGCAGTAGTAACAAGCTACTGTGCAGTCAGCATCTTGTGTAGACGTGGCAGCTGTCACCTTTGCTACTTCTGTTCTGTACATGCTAGATTACCAGTGCCAAGGAGAGTCATCCATAATAAACAAAATGGGAGATACCTTGGATTATAGAAGAGTTGATCTGATGTGATCATTAATCACAACTGTATCTATGCAAGCAAAATACTAAAATAGAGCTTTAAAATCCTCATGCTTTAAGAGCCATGTAATTATGCTTGTGTGTGTATTTCACCATTCCTATTCAGCATTGCACAAACTGTAAGTTTTCTTTCCATTTTTCTTTCTGTTGTTTTTCTTATTAGCATCTGAAAAGGCACACTGGCAAAGGCAAGATGCTAAAAAAGATGGACCTATATTCTGATCTGACAACCTGCAAGCTCACAATGAGTTTTAAGAATGGCATAAAATCAGCTATAAGAACATACATATGGCATAAGATTACAGTTTGAAGAATGGCATAAAAACATACTTCTCCATTCTTCCCGTATTCTAGTGAGGCATTCAATTTCTGTGCTGTTCTCAGAGCTTTAGATCAGAAGTACCTGCCAGGTACACAAGAAAATTGTCCAGACTTAATACCCTAGTATATTAAAGTTGCAATGAAAGACTATTTTATTAACCATGCCAAACTACTAACCTAGATATTTCTGCTTCAAAAATAATGAATGGTGACAACAAATTGCAATAGTCATAAAGTAAAAGCTTCTTACCTAGAAAAAAAACCCTTTTGGAAATATGGAGCAAAACCAGATTTTAGTGCTCAGACCTTCAGCTTTCCTGCTTTGGCTTTATTGGACATAATAAAACCAGATTTTTTTTTTAGTTAAAATCATTAGCTATTTCTTATTGTTATATTAAGGACAACTATCAATCACCCCAAGTCCACTTGCTTCTATTATTTCCAGAGGATGGCCAAAGACAGAACCTTGAATCCAAATCTTTTAATTGGTTTGGCTGTTCAGCTGTGAAACTTTTGAAACGCTTCAAAAGTTTTGCCTGAGCAGACAGGAAGACACTTTTGTAATGTAATGGTGCCTTATGATCTAACCTGCTGTTTGGCATTTTTCTTTTTAAAAACAAACCAATCGCAAGCTAAACACCCAAGAACTAGAGTTTGCCAATGCTCTAAACCAGCTTTGTGAACAACAACCAGCCTCTTCTTTAAAAGCTGACCTTTTCCCAGTTCAGTTTATTCAACTAATTCTGCTCAATGAGTAATTTGTTCAGTATTGAAAAAACAATTGGGAATTAAGAAATCAAGAACACGTACTGTTTTTTTGAATTTTTAATAAAATTTACAATTTCTAGCCAAATACATCTTGACACAAATTACAAATAAGAAAAATGATTAATCCTCTAGAGAAAAAGAAAAGTATTAGTTACCATTTTAAGCACAATATTATAAACCTGAATAAATATGTTAAACAAGCTTAAAAATATGCAAAGATATCCAGTTTACAACAGAATGAGTAAAATTAAAACCAACCAATATAAATTGGCCCTTTTTTATAAGGAAACTAACTGAAAGGCACAGATGCAAATGTCAACTATATAAATCAATGTTTTCTGGCCCTTCTTGTCTCCCCGTGGACTTGACAGTCAATGTGGTGACTGCTATGCAACAAAAGTGTGCAGTAGGGTATAAAAAATATTTTAGGGCAACTGAAAGAGGGATGGGAATTGTACATCTTTCTTGACTGCTCTCCTTATGCTAATCATTACCTACAAGGAATTGGTCATTATGTCATTCTGTAACTAGAGCTGTGTGGAGTGCAATACAGATAGATGCCAGTTATTTTACTTTGCAGCCACAAGAGGGGAGCCTTCTCCTTCCGTAACCACAGGGAAATTATGCAAATAAATTAAGTCATGTGGAAGTGATAGACCTTTAGCTGACAAGTCACATTCAAGTCTGGAGTTATCATTAAAGAGGATCTAGAAAGGTAAGATTTTAGAAACAAGCTACCCTCAGTTAAACAAATGCTCATTATTCTTTACTAGCATCACTGATGTCTCTTTTTGCACGGATTTTTTCATGAAAATGTGTATATTTGTATAATTTTCCTCTACTGTCCGAGGATCACAGTGTAATATCCAAACTAACTGGTTTTTGGAGCATTACAGTCACTGAAGGAAATTTACAAATGTTGGCTGAAAAGCTAAAATCATTTGTTTTGAAGTTGAAGGTTTGAAAACAGAAGAGTGTGTTGTGGTAGACTGCTGCTCATTAAGGTCAACTCAAATGTCATGTTTGCTATTAAAACCGTTTAAGTGGTTTATTTCGCATGTTACTCTTGTATTCTATGAACAAGTTAATAATTTGGAAAGTGAGGCTCTCTCTGATTGTTGAAATCATGACAGTAGTAACAAATAAATAGTTTTCACTAAGAGAATTTTAACTAATAAGGACCAGAGCCAAGACCTGCTGAAGTCAATGAGGGTCTCTGAGGCTAGGAACAGAAATTCCTCATATACTGGTTTAAGTGACCAGAAACTGGTTTAAACATGTAACAGAACAGAAGCTCACTGCACATAAACCAGATTCAAAATGGCTGACGCTGGTTTAAGATAAGCCTGGTTGAATGTAGTATCAGACATAACTGATTTGAGTCAAACTGGTTTATGAAACTTCTGTCCCAAACCCCATCCTGATTCAAGTTAAATCGCAGTCCCCCAGCATCCCAGCATGCTTTGCAGCTCTGGGCTGGGCTGGGCTTTCTGCTCCAGCAGAGCAGGGCTGGCCCCACCACTCTGCTCCCTAGCTGAAGTAGTGAGGACTGGCTGACAAGGGGGTAGGGAGGTCAAGCTCAGCTGGAGATGCACCCCAGTCTGGGGAGGGGAGGACTGCCCCTTCCCAAGCCAATGCTGGCTGGGGTCTGGGGCCATGAAGAGGGATTAAACACCCCTTCCCCTGCTCAAACTTACTACTGGCTTCAACTGTGGACTACAAATCCCAGAGGCACCTGGAAGCAGAAAGAGGAAATGATGAGCAACCCTGCAAAGTCCTGCTACTGTGATTCTGGACTGCAACTCCAAGAGATCTTGGGGGCAGCAGGAAGAGGAAGTGAACACAGAGCCCATGCTGGCTATGTGCCAGACAGCCATGCTCTATGCTGCCTGGCTTATGGCCTGAGCCACTGCAGGCATATGGCTGCATTTCCTGAATCAAAGGTAAATGTCTGCCCAGTTGTTTCTCAGTTTAATCTCTTCAGCTTAGACTAACCTGCAAAGACTGAATCAATTCAACCTCAGGCTTTTTCACTGTCTGTACCTAGCCTCAATGAGTTCCTGATCAAGTCCTGCAGGATATTTAGAAGAAGAAAAGTCCATTCTAGCTGCTGAATAGATATGGCGGGATGCTCTCAGAACAATTCCTTGTTGGTAATTGTTAACATGAGGAAAACAATCATGATTACTGGCAACATTACAGACAGTCTAGACAAAGATGACAAAGAGAAAGGGGAGATGAGATTACATAGTGAATAATGGCTGCACAGAACAACAGTCCTTAAGACAACTGCACAGACTTGAAACAAAGAAATTTCCATTGACATACAGGTTTGTAAAGGAAAAGGTGGGTAGAGCTTCCTCCTTACCACTTCCTGTGACTTGGCCTTGAGACTGAGATAGACAACAGCAGACATGTTAAAGGGGTTTCAGGACTTTAGTAAGGTGGAATACAATTGCACTTAGACACCTAGATGCCCAAGTGCTGCTTAGACATCTAATAGACAAAACAGGAATAGGCTCCTTTCTTAGAGTGGTTTTCATTTCTGCTGTTTTAATTGAGAAAGGTATGGTCTTTTTCATGCATTTTCCCTAAACTTAAAATAATTTAATTCAAAGATTTCTGAAGGATCTATAGGCTCAAGTCTAACTGTCCTCAAATTCTATACCAGCTTTTTCACACTGCCCTACCCACTCTCTTCAATGAACTAGAAGGACTATGTTTTATGAGACGGTAGATCATTGTTAGGTATCTCCTTGTCCCATGGTTCGCAACACTTAGCTCCTTTGCAGAGACAAAGCAAGGTCCAATTCTCATTCAGTTTGGTAGGACCATCCGCAAGTGCAAACTCCTCACCTATTTGACCTAGGACAAAAATATTTGTTCTTACTCCAAACTAATTGCTAGAGCAAAGAACACATTTTCAGTCTTCAACAGACTATAGGCTTCACCTATACCAGGCATATGTAACTACCTAAAGTTCACTGACAATTTAGTAATGGTGGTAATTACAGTAAGTCCAGTCAATATAAACCCCCACATCTACAACCTCAAAGTCTTCTTGGTATGGAGATAGCTTTGAGGACCCGAGCCCAATGTTTAAAGGAACAAAGCAAGACTGTGACTGGACAATCATACACATTTGTTCAGAGTGTTACAAAGTACTGTCATGCTTTAAAGTTCTGCAAAAGATGGCAAATTAGGAAACATCAATTTTTATTTGCAAGTCAACAGAACCCTCTTGAAATACAATTCAGCAAGCACTGAGGTGAGAAACAAATTTACAACCTGCTTGAGACTTTCAGAGATCAGCAAAGGTGACAATGGGGGTAAATTTCTTATCTGAAAGAACGGAATGTACGTTTATGACTGAGAGGGAAAATACACTGGCGCCTGCCTATTCATGTACTTTCCCTTATAAACATTTTATACTTTCATTGTAAATTCATTTTTACTGCTGTGCAAAGAAAGTAGCACATGGCTTGCTTATTTACAGAACTGGTAGTGCCTAGGCAATGACTCTCTGAATCTTTCACAGCACCATACATATTATTAACACTTATTAGGTCATTTTAATTACAACTCCACAGCTAGGGAGGCCCAGCCATGAGCTATGTGCTTGAGTATGGCTCACAGTTTAGCTATACTCCTTACAATTTGAGACTGAAGCTCCCCTCCAAGGCTAGGGACAGAAATTACTCATAAACTGGTAAAAGTGATTGGACACCAGTTCAAATTTTGTAACACAACAGAAGTCCAGTGCACATAAACCACTTTCAAAATGGCCAAAACCAGTTTAAGGTAAACCTGAATGGATGTGGTATCAGACTTAACTGATTTAGGCTAAATCAGTTTATTGAACTTCTGTCCCAGATCCCCTCCAGATTCAAGTTAATTCACAGTCCCCCAGCATCCCAGGATGCTTGGCAGCTCCCCCACAACCCTCCCAGCCCTCGCAGTGTGGGTGGGCTAGCTTTGGCCCAAGCTGTCTGCTCTAGCCCAGCAGGAAGGCATGCTCTAGTGACCCCAGTTTCTGCCCTGTGCCAGTGCAGGCATGTGGTTGAATTTCCAGAATCAATAGTGAATGTCTGTTCACTTGCTTATCGGTTCAATCTACGCAGCTTAGACTAGGCCGAGTAGATTGAATCAATTCAGCCTTGGGCTTTTTGGCTGTCTGTACTTAGCTGAAAGGTCTTTGCCATTTACAGTGAGACTATCTCCCTCTCAGCTAGTTGGAATTTAGCCTTGCATTGAAAAACAGATGGAGGGCAGGGTGGTTGTGACCTGTTGAAAATCTGAATTCTGAATTAAGAACTCATGCCGTAATGACACCTGTGACATTGCTATGGTTATATCAAGGCTGAAGTTGGCTCCACTACTGCTTTGCCCTTCATAAGGAAGAAGATACATAGTGTTCTGTATCAGTTGGTCACAAGCACATATCTGGTTATTTTCCCCCTTCATTATACTTACCATTCCACTTCTTTGGGTAGTTTTGCTCTGTTTCCCCATGCTGGCTGCTGTAGATTCAGAAACTAGCTACATTATAATACTTATGAAATTAAAGAATGGTTAGGACCAGAAGGGACTCAAAAGGTCTCTCATCTATCTCTCTGCTTTTGTGGAAGGCTATTAGTTATAAACCACAGGGCAATGATCTAGCACTAATAGACTTCTTCACAATAGCTTGAGTCAAGCTGTGACTTAAAGGTTTCAAGTCATTTTGATGCCACAGCAACCGTCTTGTATAAAGCCATTAACTTCTAATATGAATGTCTAGTGGAGGAAAAGCCTAAGAATTTTCTTAAAGGCCCTCAAGGCTGTCTGTCATTAATGAAAACTTTCCTTCTTCCCTGAAATAACTGAGACCTAAATATTTCACTTACTGATATTTCATGAGAATAAATTAACCAAATTAGTTTTAAGCATTCTCTATACAGAGAGCCCTTAGGAAAAGAAACCCCAGAGTCTATTTTGATGGATTTCCAGCTTCTTATTGGGAAATGTAAACATAAACTATCAGAATGCAATTTTATGGCGAGTTCTCCCTAGCAAATTACAGTGAAGCATAGTAATCATTGTTCACTGAACATGTACCGCCTTGCATACAGTATAAATCAAATGTCTATCATGGAAGTTCCTCTATTATTAGCTGGCTCAGACTGACCGGAGCTCTTTTTTTTTTTTTATTGGCATATTTAGTTTTTGGAGTAGAAATAACATAAAAAGAAACCTTATTTAAAATGGACTCACTAAAAGAAAGAATTGATCATTTTCTTGCAAAAAAAAGCCTTAGAATTTTAAGCTGTTTTATTCTACTTGCTTCTCTGTCTCTCTTATGAAGAATGTTAATTCTGGTCCTCGCCTAATCTCTTTAGGGTTTCTATATAGAAACTGTAATTTCTTACTATGTACCTGAAGGTAATTAATTTTGTCAGGTATCTTTATTCTTAACTGTTTCTTAGATATCCAGGTTGAGGAGTAATAAGAAAAAACACAAGCAAAACAACAAAAAGCTTTACATAGTCTAAATAAAAGTCACCTCCTCTCTCAGTGAATAATGTTTCACTTGCAAAACATCCCTAATATCATCATCCTATCAGCTGTCCAGTCATCCAAGAAAATCTGGAAAGGAAGAACCTGAACATCTCATACAAAAAGAAAAAGATATTAAAAATTCAAAAAAAGCCCCTAGGCCTAGTTTAAACAAACACCAGAAAGCGGCAAAGAAATAAAAACCGAAGATATTCACACCAGGTTTTTTGACCCTTTGGAGGTCATCACAATAAAGGGAAAGTCTCGACTATGAACAGTGGTGTCTGTTTTGCCCACTATTTCTGTGCACAATTTTCTCTTTTCACTGTAGTGCCTGCCACTTATTAGGGCTGAGATTTTCAAAACTAGGTGCCTCATGTTAGATTCCCCCACTTAGGCCATCAAGGTCTGATGCAGCTTCCAGGAAATTCAATAGACAAAGTCCCTGCAATTCCAAAGAGAGGCCCTGTTTTTCAAAAGTGCTGACCACACACTGATTCTACCTCTGAAAAAAAACCAATCACATCATTTAGGTGCCAGCCAATGCTTTATCACATTGCTAAGCACTGGGGTGGGGAGGTGTTCTTTGCCTTCAAAATCTCTTTTCCCGTGGCAATGCTACAACACACATTCCCTTAATGAGGAACTTGGGGGAAAATCAGTTCAAGTGGTTGCCTAGTGAGATGAGGTTAATCTGCTGTGGCTGTTGGATAGCAGTCCTTGTGTGTAATTAGTGATTCTCTTTCGGTGGTATAAATAGTATTACTAATGACACTGATATATTAATATCATCACTAATGTTACGAGGCTTCATTATGGATACAAATTAGGTTTCTTCAGAATCAGAAAATCATCAACAAAGGAGATCTGTAAGGGACTTTTGCTGGTGCCCCAACCACATACAGACCAAAAAATTAAAGCGGCTTTTTAAAATTCAGTCCACATGCTTGCTTTTTTAAGTCTCTCCTTATTAACTCTTTCTTTTCTGGGCTCATGTCATCCTCAAATCTATTGTAAAAACTCCCACTCACCTCAGTAAGAGCTGAACTAAACTTCAGGGTAGGAAAAGATTTGTATCTTGGTATCAAGAAAAAACAAAAGTACTTCAGATTTGCCTTTGTTACAACTAGTAGACAGAGCCTGAGTTTATCCAATAGGATCTACAGCAAGGACCACTGGGAAGAAGGGAAGAGTGATCTATCCATCTCTAAGTGTACTTGGTCACTTGAGATTTAAATTTCATTTACTCTGGAGGGCATTTCTACAGGAGACACCTGTTGTTACTGCACAGCCATTTTGTACTTGCATAACCACATACTAAATAACTATGCAGTAACCAGCATTACTGCATCATAGCATCGCGGCACAGTTGCCTGATGATGCTTACTGTGCAGTAGGTCAGTAGTTCGTTACTACTGCACAGTACTGTTGTGTCATGGTCCAAGCGCAGTAAGCAACGAGCTACTGTGCAGTAAGCATCTTGTTTAGATGCACCCTCTGTGCACTAAATTATTGATCAGATATATTTGATTAAGGGAAAAACAAGATTATTGGCATAGGAAGCTATCACCATTTCTCTTCCCAGCACCTATCCAGACACATACTCATGCTCCTCGTATGTGAAAATATGGGTGCTTCTCTCTGCTCCTAAGCTTTCTCCTAAGACTTCTGGGAATTTGCTTTTCAAGTTATGCCAGAAATAATTTGCTTTTGCAATATTTCATTATATTTATCACTGCCTGTTTTTGTCCCCAGACAGAATCATGGAATGCAGAAGCAACCACAGAAAGGATCATCAATAAAAAGGGCACCTGTAAAATCTGTGCTCAGATTTTGGATGAGGGAGTATGCTGCTGCTTGCTTTGTCACAACAATTTGCTTGCCAAGTCATACCGTATTCTCCTCCCAAAAGTTTGTCCAAAACAGAGTCTGATATTGCAAGGGAACAGTATTTCCTGCAAGACTGGAGACAACCTAAATTTCTACAACCTGGCTTCAATAAGAACAAGAGCTTTCTCAGCAGCTTGAAAGATTAACTGAGAAACAAAGAACTTCCCAAGCCATATGAACACCATTCCATCAAATCACAGCACAATAAAGAAATTATTAAGAATTGGCAGATGCTGGAGGGGTGAGGTTGCAGGGGTGGGAAACTACACACATTCAAAATGTTATGAACAAATCCAGTTGTGATGCATAGGCGGTGCACGTGCACCCTGAGAGCTCTGGTGCAACCCGACAGCCGTGCTCACCGCTTAAGCGATCGGCAAGGGAAGCAGGAGGGAGTGCTAGTGCTGCCCCTGTAAGCTCCGGCCAGGAGCAGGGCCACCAGGTGAAGCGGCTATGCTCCCAGGTGGTGCACAAGTGCCATCCAGGGAGTGGGGGCCACCAGCAGAAATGGCCGCAGCCACTTGCAGAAGTCAAATCAGTCACAGGACCCCCCTCCCCACCCCGCTTAGTGAGATTGGCTGTGGGGGACTTCCCCCCCCCCAGTAGCTGACTGGTCACTGGGGGGGGCACGTGCCCCACCTAACTCAAGAGGCACCAGTTGCCCATGAACAAATCTCATTAATCTACTCATCTGTAGGAATGCTAGGCCTATTCATAGTTTCATAGTTAGTAGGGTCGGAAAGGGCCTGAGCAGATCATCAAGTCCAACCCCCTGCCATGGCAGGAAAGAGTACTGGGGTCAAACGACCCCAGCAAGGTGTTCATCCAGCCTCCTTTTAAAGACCCCCAGGGTAGGAGCCAGCACCATTTTTCTTGGAAGTTCGTTCCAGATCGTAGCCGCCCTGACCATGAAGTAGCGCCTCCTGATATCTAGCCTGAATCTACCCTCTGCCAGCTTGTGACCGTTATTTCTTGTCACTCCTGGTAGTGCTCAGAGGAACAGGGACTCTCACAATGCCTGCTGGTCCCCCCTGACTTGTGGAGGCTGAACAGGTTCAGGTCCCTTAGCCTCTCCTTGTAGGGCCTGCCCTGCCAACCCCTGATCATGCGGGTGGCCCTCCTCTGGATCCTCTCCACATTGTCCATATCCCTCCTGAAGTGTGGCACCCAGAAATGGACACAGTACTCCAACTGCAGCCTGACCAGTGTAACATAGAGGAGGAGTATCACCTCCTTGGACCTGCTTGAGATGCATCTGTGGATGCATGACAAGGTACAGTTGGCCTTCCTGACCGCGTCCCCACATTGCCGGCCCATGTTCTTTTTGGCTCAATAATGACTCCAAGATCCTTTTCTGCCTCTGCACTGTCGAGAAGGGAGTTCCCCAGCCTGTAGGTATGCTGCTGGTTCTTCCCCCCGAGGCGCAGTACCTTGCACTTGTCAGTTTTGAAACCCATCCTGTTCTTATCTGCCCACCCCTGTAACCTGTCTAGGTCTGATTGCAGCTTATTCCTCCCTTCTAGCGTGTCTACTTCTCCCCACATCTTAGTGTCATCTGCGAATTTGAACAGGGCACTTTTTACATCCCCGTCAAAGTCGCTGATGAAGATGTTGAACAGTGTGGGCCCAAGGACCGAGCTGTGCGGGACCCCACTGCCCACATCCCTCCAGGTCAAATAAGACCCATCCACCACCACTCTCTGGGTGCGGCCCTCCAGCCAACTAGTGACCCATTTGACTGTGTAGGTGTTGACGCCACAGTCGCCTAGTTTTTTAATGAGAATGGGGTGAGAGACAGCGTCGAAGGCCTTCCTAAAGTCCAGAATGACTACATCCACTGCTACCCCTGCATCTAAGGGTTTCGTGACCTGGTCATAGAAGTCCACCAGGTTGGTCTGACAGGACCTGCCTCTAATGAACCTGTGTTGGCCCCTCGCGGACATGCGCCAGGATAATTCTCTCAAAAATCTTACCCAGGATTGAGGTAAGACTAACTGGCCTATAGTTCCCCGGGTCCTCCTTCATCCCTTTTTTGAAAATGGGAACGACATTGGCCCTTTTCCAGTCCTCTGACACCACACCAGAGCACCCTGAATGCTCATAAAGCCATGTCAGGGGTCCCGCAATGACCTCTGCTAATTCCTTCTGCACTCTGGGGTGGAGATTGTCAGGACCCGCTGATTTAAATACATCCAGTCCCTCCAGAAGTTCCCTGACTAGGTCCTCACTGACCCTAGGCCTGGTGCACCTCCTTTGGGGTCTATGGGGGTCCCAGTGGGGGGATGGGGTGACCCAGTCCGTGCTCAGAAAAATGGAGGCAAAGAAGTTGTTAAATAGGTTAGCTTTGCTGTCTGGTGTGACAAGCAGGTTTCCTACCGTGTCCTGCAGAGGCCCCATGTTACCCGGTACCTTCTTTTTACCCCCTATGTATTTAAAAAAGGACTTCTTGTTGTCCTTGATCCAGGTAGCTAGTCCCAGTTCCATCTCTGCCTTGGCCATCCTGACTGCCCCCCTGCATCCCTGAGCAACTGAGGTATAGTTCTCCCTGGTGATGTCTCCTCCCTTCTAATGGGTGTACGCCTCCTTTAATATTCCTTTAATATTAATCACTAATCTGACGTTATTAGTTTCATTAATGTTATCAGCTCTCTTTGCTACTTTATACTTTACTTAATTCATGCTAAACATTAAAACAAATGGGGAATATGGGTTATGACTTGGATTCTAGGGAAAGCATACCACATTTAGTCAAATACAAGCTGAGGTTTTTTCCACCTCCATCAGTATGGGCGAGGGAAGCACCTTGTTTTATATTTGTATGAAAAGAAACAGGCTGAGAAGAAGGGGATCTCCCTTACCAGGTAAATAAATCCACCTGAGCTTAAAGCATCATCATGGTGTCTCCCTTGCCATGCATGCTGGTAGGAACCTACCACAAGGATAGGTTAATGCAACTAATCTGAATCAAATATATAGTAGTGCACATTGCATGCAGTCCCCCTTAGTGCCAACTCATGGCTTACAAGTCATGGTGAGCTACTACATTGCATACATTCAACTTCCTCTCCACTCCCACAGCTGAGCTGTGCCTTTCTTTCCCACTTCCAATGATTCCTGTTTCTTCATCTAGCCTTAAATGTCTGGCAAATGGCACCAAATTGGGCCCCATACAGTTCAACAAGAATTCTTCTGTCACCCCCTCTCAGCCTGTCACATATAATTAGTGTGGCCCTGCCTCCCTGAGATGAAGCCAGACCAGTTGTCCTGCACCTCATCTACACATACATGTTGTAAGATCCCAGGACTCATGCATGACAAGAACACCCAGTTCCAGTCATGATCGGGGGGGACTAATTAGCATACAGATCTTTCATGGGGGTGGTATGTGGAGCACACACACATGCACGCGCACATGCACATACTGAGCAATGCTGGGCTATGGGGTCATCGTTGACTCAGCTAGGGCCCAGTCCAATGAACTATATGGTAAAGCTAAGTCTTTTGGCTTTGGACTAATATCGTGCATAGTTTGTACACTATATAACTAGGTGCAAAATGCTGGTTAAAAGTATGTTTATGGACAACCTGTGGTAAAATTTCCAGCAGTTTCAGAAATCAAGTCTGAATTAACTAAGTCTGTGAGTACCTGTAATAATTTGCCTATATGCAAGTTAGTAAAAGGATGGTTTATTTTAAGGTCATCATTTTCAAATTTGCCTCTCACTTCCATTTTCTCAGAGGAAGCAGGGTCTGACAGTAAGGAGGACCAGAAGGGGCTAGATGGGGAAGAAGTTTGGGGTGGCAGAGGTTAAGGGGGCACCTGACCCCTCCAGACTTCTTTTCCCACTGTAGCAGTAGGAAGGGAATGAATTCAAGGCAAACCTCCAATAATTAGATTCTACACCTGGAAAATTATAACAAATTTATAAATGTTCCATATATAGAATCAAATTATTGGGGGTTGTCTTATATTCAGGGTCAGCTTGTATTTCAGTAAATACAGTAATATAGGAAGCAAACTTTTTATGAAACCAGCAGCTCTGTATTCTCTGATCTAGAGTTAGATATTAGAAATGATCCAGACTTCAGAAGGAGCTTGTCTCTTCTGAAGGCAGATCAGAGAATGGAAAAAATAAGTGCAATAGTGGCTCAGCTCTCCCAATTAAAAGTGTGCATGGCTATTATTTAATTTAGGAGGAACTAAGAAAAAAGGCACATCAGAATAGTGCATCATCAAATAGACTATTTTGCATACTGCAAAAAATATTAATCCTAAAACACCAAATCAGAAGGGAACTAAACAGTTCAGGAAGCTGGAAAGTCTTCCACCTTTAGGCTGCTAGCTCAAATTTAGCCCTAACCACGCATCCAAAAACTTGCCATCTCTTAGCTTTTCAGTGACTCAGGAGTTCCTGCAGACACATACATCTGAATCATTCTATTCAACATTTACAATCATGTACTTTATTTCCATTTGCAAAGACATATTTTGCAGAACAGCAGAGGCTACCTGAAAATTGTCAAGTTCAGAATATTAACAACCCACTCTGCAGTTGGAAATTTGGGGAAAAATGGCTGATGATAATGCCTTGCACCACAAGCACCTCACAGAGACTAAGAATGGCCAGATGGATTCATAAAAAAGAAGACAACTATTATCTTGCATCTCACAACTGAGTTGCCCTTCAAGAAAAATGCCACTGCCAATCATAGCTATTTGTTAACTAACACCTGTGAGTTAGGACTGTGAGAAGTGTCGTTCCCTGATTCGATTCGGCCTGATTTGGTGGCCGAATCTCCGAACCCAAATCAAATCGGGAGACCCATTATTCTCTCCAAATCAAATTGGAACCCTCCAAATCGATTCAGAGAGATTGAATGATTTGAACGTAGACACAGCTTTAAATGTTTTTTCTACATACCTCAAGGTACCAGGCAGCTCATGAGTGCTGCAATGGTGGGGCTGATGGAAATCCCACAGATGCACAGGGTGCTCCCTAGCATGCTCGACAGCAGACCCAGAAGTATTTCCAGTCCATATCCGGGTTTGCCAGCAAGCATGCAGGCCCTAACCGTGCTCCTATGGGATGCTTCATCCACCCCACCATCACAGCATTCACGAGCCGCACCTGCTACCTTGAGGTATGTAAAAAAAAGCATTTAAAGCTGTGTCTATGACCAAATCACTGATTCTCTGAATCAGTATCAAACCTTCAGATTCAGCCAAATTGAATCAGGACAGTGATCCAAATCAACTAATTGAATCACTGTCCCTGATTCGGGCCAAATCTGAATCAGAATCAAATGCAGCCCGTTTTGCACACCCCTACTGTCAGTACCACAAGAAAAGTGAAAGAGGCCTGTTTTTCAAATGTGTAAACCAGCTTTTCTTATACCTGTTACTTTCCTTTTTACATGGCTGGGTAAACTTAGCATTCATAAAAGAAAATGCCCAGCTCTGACATAACTATATCCATGTAAAAGACTTCAAGCTGTGGCAAATTGCAGGAACTCATGGTATGAATGGTGGGGGTGGGGTTGTCCCACAGACAGCCTTGTTAGAACACCTTCTTCCCAACTCCCACCATTTCAATCTCAGAGCTCTCCCTGGAGAAGAAAAGTGTTACATAGATGTACATTATCATCATCTTTTCCATATGTAGGCTACTGCTACACAGCCCGCCAGTCTGCCACACTGAGTCATTTGGAAAACATGATCCACAGAAATTAACTGCTGCCTCATTTCTTGCTGCCTTTTCAGAGTTCACACAGCAGCAACCAATCTGATGATAAAGGAGAAAGGGCTTTTGTCTTGGACCTGACCTGGAGCAAACTAAGAAGCTGTGATATAGCAAAGGCTCTTGCAGCACACTGCAGGTGCTCCAGTCCTACATACAGCAAGATCAATGGTAGATACAGGGCAGTGACTGGATTAAAGGATACCTTCATACAAATAAGGCATTGGTGGCTGACAGCAATGTGGTGACAGGGAGAGAAACAAGAAATGAAAACAATAGGCATACCCATTACTGTCACCTACTTGGACGTGGCCAATTACAGCATCTCATGTTAGTTTGCTAAAAATTACTCTGGTGTTCCAAAACATGTGAACCAAATCCAGGTGCAGCTTCTACTACAGCTGATGTGCATTTGAATACAGTCCCATAATTTTAATTCATTTTCTATAAATACTTGCACCATCTCATACAATGTATTGAAATGGGTCATAATCATTCATTGATAACATATGTTTAAAGAACAAACTCAAACATCATTAATATTGCAAATTCAAGCATTCCAGAGCTAGCAAATGCCTGACTGCCCCATGTAACTTTAACGCAGCCTCTTTGCATACATGATTTCTGACATTTGTGTCCAAAATCAAATGGGAGGCCTCTGAGAGACCCAGGAATAAAATCCCGCTAGATATCCTTCCAGTGTCTTCAACATGAGAGAACGTAATTCCCATTTTAAAAAACATTGCACAGAATAGACAGTGAATGAGACAGTGAACAACAACGGGTCCTGCAGAACAAATACCATATAACCTTGTAATTAAAGGCACAAGCGTGCATAATTAGGATTCCACGGTCTCCACTTCTGGCATTCTGACTTTTGCAAGGTTACCTCTTTAAAAACTGAGTTATCTGATTTAAAAAAATTAAATAGATTTTTTTTAAAGGCAACCAACAAAAATGCCATCTGGTGGAATCTGGCTGAACAGCCAGTACACATGTATACTTGTACATACACCCCCGCCCCTAGCAGTACTGGAGACCCAAAGACCTGATCACTCGCTTCTACCTTTATTCCATGATAGAGTTACTGGTGAGCTGTTGCTGTTTATGGCTGCATCTTCCCTAGTTAAGCTACTCCAAAAGATAATTTTGATGAAAATAAGGTAGGTTGTACATTCATGCAAAGAAGCAAGAGGTTTTTTTTTAAGACAAAGCTTTAACTCAACCCATACCTTGTGTAAACACTCCAAACACCCTAGGCTTCACTATTAAACCTGAGTGAATAAGTTGACTTCAGTAAGGTAGCTCATGAACACCATTTTCCCCATAATGAGGGCAAGGATTCCATGAACAGTACACTTTGCTAATAACTGACAATCATGTATCTACAAAGGACTGTTTAAAATCCAGAACCCTGATCTTTATTCCCTGTCTTTGGGTATGATGTAGTGGTTAGGCAACGCAGGCAAGCCCGCAGATTTGACCTAGAGTTCCTGTGAAAGTCACAGTGGCTAAGAAGACAATACTCACCCAATCCAAGGTGAGTCAAGAATGATGCCCGTTAAATGCAGGAAATCAATCAGGTTTTGTAAATACCAGAATAGATGATTGATACATTAACAGACTAAACATAAGGTAAAATAAATCTTTTAGAGGAAAAAGGGACGGTAGGACATTGTTATGAAAACCAACATTGGACTGAAATTAAAAAAAAGGAATTGTACATACTCATTGGCTAAGATAAGCATAAAAGAAGGAAGTTCCTTTCCTTTCCATTCTCTGCCCCCTCCTCACTCAAAATTTGTCTTCATTTTTGTGGATTCATTTTTATAGGATTTGTTGTTTTGTTCTTTGTCTCAGTATCCAAAAGCCCCAGCTGTAATATTTCTACAAGGTTGCTGTCAAGTGAAATTAAACCTGCAAGGATTGGTGTGAGAACTCTCCAAAAATATAGTGTTTTCTCTCCAGATGGGGTTCACGATCTTGAGTTGTGCTCAGGATTTCAAGTTCAAGCAAAACCAGAGCACTAAAAATCAAAGCTTATTCCAAGCACTTTAATATTAGGATACCGACCAAGTTGCTTTTAACCTTATAATTGAAGACAAATGTTAGCCCTAGCGTGTTCTTTTTCTTAAGACCACCACCACTACTATCACTACCACCTCCTTATAATAATGTAACCACCACCATCACACAGTTCTTAATAGTAAATTCTTCACTATGGAGGCCAGAGTCATCATCATTTTATTAGAAGGGGAAGCTGAAGCACAGACTGGTGAAGTGATTTGCCTTCACTTACCGAGCAAACCAGATGCAAAACCAGGAATAGGGTCCATGTATTCTGTGTGCTCTACCCTCAAAACCGCACCTTTTGGGTATATGTCTATGCTGAAGTTAGTGATGTAAGAGCTAGAGCTAAACTACCTAATTTGGCTACTAGTAGTATTCCAGTCAAGGCAGCACAAAGGTCATCTTAAACTAACCACAGGGGTATTTACCCAGCGTCTCAAGTGTGTTTTGAAGCTTATACTGCTACCAGTATACAAGCCAGCTGTTGTAAGGCTAGCTCCGGGATGCTCAACAGAACAGTTTATTGACTGCAGTGTGAAGATATCCATCTTTGCACGCAGGCACATACTAGATTAGTGGCTTAGATTTTAAAATTTCTGTTCCCAACATTTTACAAATTTTTGAGCAATGAGAAAGTTAACACATGATGCATTTTAAAAGGGCATTGCAAACTGAAGCCCAAACTGGTAAGGCCTCTGCTTTGCTTGCTTTGAGTCAGAGATGAGAGCAGTCTATAGCTAGTAGGAGATATTCAGGTCCTTTAACTGGGTTCTTAAAGTTCCCATCTTTGTTGCCAAATCAGCATTCATAAGTCCTACTTATAGAAGTATTGTTCAGTGACCTTTAATTTTGCCTCCTAATTTGTTTTTCAGTAAAATTTTAGTATCTTTATTTCACTGATTAACCTCAGAAAGTATTCAGTTTTTCTGCACTTTTCTTTCAACAGCTCTACTGATTCATCTAGATACAATAAATCCTTCTGAAAAGAATATGGCTCATGTTGGAGATCAAATCAGAATATCCAGCCAATTCAATTACCTTTAAAACCCACAGAAGAATTATCGGGCAGGACTCTGTTTGAGAGGTCAAATTGAGCTTAAAAATTTAATGAGGGTTGCATGGGTTGTAACATACCTGAATTTGGCCTTTTAATTTTAAAATGTATCTACAAACCTTGGCCATCTGGCAATATAATAGCAGCAAAATAACATACATTCCAGCACAAGCACATATGGCATTTCATCTTTCAACACCAGGAATTATCTCCTCAAAGAATAATACTTTGTCTTATTATAAAAGGTCTTAAAGAAGTCAAACAACAACAACAACAACAATAATAATAATAATAATAACAACAACAACAACATGTTCTTTTGAAGATGAAAACCAACAAAAAATTCATTTATAAATTATTTTTTATTCATAACAGCTCTACTTTCCAGGTCCTCATTAGTATGGGTCAAAGCCAAATGGATTGGCCAGTGAGTTCTTCACCCCCACATCCAAATTATTGATAAAGGTGTTGAAAAGCATGGACCCCTGAGGGACACCACTGACCACTTCTTGCCAGGATGACACAGAATTCATTAGAACTCTCTGGGTCCTACCCCCCAGCCAACTTCCTATCCACCTGACTGTTGACCAGTTAGGCCTGCAATCCTCCAATTTTCCCGTGAGAACATCATGGGATACCAAATCAAAGGACCTTTGGAAGCCTACGTATATAACTGTTGACCTCCTGTCTCTTATCCAGGTGGTAAGTTTCCTGGTCATAGAAGGAGAAGAAATTGGAGAGACAAGACCTACCTGCAATGAAGCCATGCTCGCTGCGATTCAGAATCCTACTTTCTGCAAGGGTATCACACATAGACACCTTGAATAATTTTTCCAGGATTTTCCCTGGGATAGAAGTTAAGCTAACTGACCTATAGTTGTCCAGGTCCTCTCTCCTCCCCTTCTTGAAAATGGGCACAATACTGGCCCTTTTCCAGTCTTCAGAGACCTCCCCCAAGTGCCACCAATTTTGGAAGAGTTTCGCCAGAGATCCCGCAATGACTTCAGCCGGCTCCTTCAGCACTCTCGGATGAAGTTCATCTGGTCCTGCTGACTTATATCTAACTTTCCTAACTTACCATGCACCAGCTCAACATTAACAGTAGGAAAGTGAGTATTCCCACCATGCCCATTCTGAACCTTATCTAGTATGACTTTCCCCTTAGTCGGAAATACCGAAGCAAAATAGTCATTCAGGAGTTCAGTCTTCTCCTGCGTGTCAGCAGTGGTGACCCCCCGACTCAGAAGACACCAGTGACCACGTATAAGTGCCCCCCAACTCAGGAGGCACCAGTCGCCCATGCATGTTGGTAACCAGTTGTTAAGCAATGGCCCTACACTTCCATTTGTTTTCCTCCTGTTGCCTACATATCTAAAGAGCTTCTTATTGTCCCTGATTTCTGTTGCTAGTTTAAATTCAGTCTTCACCTTAGCCTTTCTAATCTTCTCCCTACAAGTGCGGGCCATTGTTGTATAGTCCTCCTTGGAGACTGTCCCAAGCTTCCATTGTTTGTATGCCTGTTTCTTCTTTTTCAAAAGGACCAGGATATCCCTATTAATCCAAGAGCACTTACCAGCCCTTCCACTACCTTTCCTCCACATGGCAATGGACTTCTTTTGGACTTCAAGGATCGTGTCCTTGAGGAACAACCATTCTTCATGCACTCCTTTCACCTTTGGTCCCTGGTCCTGCAGCGCTTCCACTATTACACTAAGACTCTTGAAATTTGCTTTTTTGAAGTCCAAAAGTTCAACCCTGCTACCTGATTTGCCTGCCTTCCAATGGATAGTAAGCATGATGGTTTCATGGATAGTAAGCATGATGGTTTCATGGTCACTGTCACCCAGGCTACCCTCTATATTCAAGTCATTCACCAGATCATCTCCTTTGGCCAAGGTCAAGTCTAGGACAGCATTACCTCTGGTTGGCCCATGCACTCCCGAGTCAGGTAGAGCTCTTCATTACAGGTCATGAAGCAACACGACCAATCCAACTTAGCCAAGTGTTCATCCCAAGAGATGTCTGGGTAATTGAAGTCACCCATGACAACCATGTCCTGTGCATGCACAGCCTCTGCCAGTTCTCAAGAGAACTTCAGATTGAGCTCCTCTCACTGGTTTGGTGGTCTACAGTATACATCTACAGTTAGGTCTCTCCCCTCCTCCCACCTTCCACCCCGTAGTTTGACCCAGAAGGTCAAACTACCAAAGCTGAGTACATTGCAGCAAATAATCTGACTGAATTTATTATTTTTACAGTTTGTTGAAAACTATATCAGTATCTATCACACTGGAAGGAGAGAGTGTTACCTGGAATATATGGTAAATGGAAGGAGACTAATATGGGAAAGTTTGATAATTCACTAAACATACTACTGAATAAGGAAAAAATTCCTGGATTCTCTTCAGAGACTGAATACTGATTTTCTGGGTGACTCTGGGAAAGCCTCTTTGTCACTAACAATAACATCTGTCATACAGCAATAAACACTAGCAACCTCACTCATAGAGAAATATTGGTGCATTTCAATAATTCATGTGTGCACAGCTTCCTTTGCTGTAAAAAGGAAAGCTCAGATGGAAAGCATTACAGAAAAGCAATGCTAGATTTAAAAAGGTCAGATGCCAATAGGCAATGCCCAGCTGAGGCAGGGCGTGGAACAGAGCCATGAGTGGTTCATTTGGTGGGGGCACAGGGATGGGGGAAGGGTGACTCCCACCACTGCATGCACTCCCAGGCAAGCATGGGGGGGGGAAGTATGCCCCCTGAATCTGTGTGGGGTGAGGGCAGGCTGCCACTGAGGGCTTTGCCCTGGGTGCCAAACTTCGTTGCTATAGCACTGCTTCTCTAAATACTGCTTGGATCATGAAATAACTCAGAAACACTCTCCTCTGATTTCACATTGCTTTCACACAACTGTAACAGCATACTTCATTGGGACAATGCCTGATCTACATCAGTATGAGTTTAGATTTGTTCTGTTGTTCAAAGATTAATCTACATACAATACTTTATCCAGGCTATACCAAAAACATAAGCATGTGAGTTATATGATAATAAAGGTAACAGTAGATTGTCTGCCTGATATTCCAGGAAAATGGCAATGCATTTCTTTATTCCTTCATGTATGCACAGCTTTAAGTAAGAAAACAAGTTTTAAGTTACAAAAACAAAGGTGCTCACATGACACGTTCATCTACTTACTAGTTTAAAATTTATTTCCCCACTTTTATGTATACAGTAGGTAAACATGACTTATCTTGCTGTACAGAGTGACTCAATGCAGATTTGGGGTTTAAGGCCCATCTCTAATTAAAAAAACAGAATGTGATCTTTAAAGAGACTAAATTAAGCCTCTATTTTTTTTAAACAGTAGGGATAAATTAATGAAGACACCATTAGAAATGTTCTTCTTTTTTAAATAACCCATCTGTATTTCCCCTCAATTAAATCTGATCATACTTTCTTGCATAATATGGTCACACAGCTCATTTTGCGTTTTCTGTCAGTTAGACCATTTTAAGAACATTTCCTGATGCATCAGTTACTGGAAGCACCCAAGTCATATCAGTTCACGCTAAACTCTGTAACAGATCATTTAGAATCTGTATACAGGAAGGATGTGCTCCTTTTCACTGGGTTGAGTATATTTGACTACACTGGGTGCATCTACACATTCAATTAATTCAAAACAATAAACACTAGAGCAATATGAGCCAAAGTAAACTGCACCCAGGTGCAACATCTACATGTGCCCAGGACAGCAGCAATTTGAGCTGGGGCAGAGAAGTTTGTGCCAAGGCCACTCCTGCCCTGCTGGAAGGTGCGTCAGGCCCAGGCTCCAGATGATGGCGGTGGGGCTGGCTGGGGCATGAGGGTGCTGAAAGTGTGGAGCTGTATGGGTAGGAAGCAGGCAGGAGTCTGGCTGGGTTGACTGGGTGCAATTTACACCCATGGTTGGGTGTATTAAACCCACATGCATTTAATCGCAGTTAATTACCCTGGTGTTAGTTTACTGCAGCCTAATACTGTTGCATGCATAGATGGTGACATTTTACTGAAGAGAATGAAACCTTAAGTCCATTACCAATATATTAAGTGCAAAGTGCTAGCATTAAAAAAGGCCACGTCTACGAGATTTCTGAATGTAAGAACATGGGCGCTATGAGGTCATAATTTCATAGCTGCTCCACTGTGACCGTCCATGTGCACATTCTTACCCCACATTAAACAAATTTAATGCATGCTAGCTTGGGCATTGAAGTAACCCATTGTGGCTTCCGTCTTTCATCACTCTCCCTGCAGGATAAGGAAGTGTGTTAGGCAGTTACTGCAGTTCAGCAGAGGCCCAGTCTATCCATCTCTATTATTCCACACCCCATTAATTTTTAGCATAAACATACATGCTATGAGCAAAGGGAATCTCTGTACATAGCACTTGTCAATCTCACCAAAGCTTTTGCTCTTGTCAGCAGAGATGGTTTGTTCTGAATCCTGAAGAAGACTGGCTGCTGTCCTAAGCTCCTGAATATCATCAAGTCTTTCCATGTCAGTATATGTGGAATGGTACAGTTCAATGGGTCACTTCCATATGAATTTGAAATCAAGAGTGATGTCAAACAGGGCTCTGTCCTAGCTCCAACAGTTTTGCGGATTTTCTTGACTGTCCTATTCACATATGTATTCATTGGCTATTCAGAAAGAGTATACCTTTGGACCAGATCCAATGGGAAACTCTTTAACCTTGCTTATCTCAAACCAAAAACGAAAACCTGAAAAGTTTTTGTCCATGAAATGCTGTTTACCAATGATGCAACAATTGTTAGTCAATCAGAAGCAGAACTGCAAAGCATCATGAATAGCCTTTCTCATGCTTGTCGTGATTTTGATCTTACCATTAACCTAAAGAAGATAGTAGTAACGGGTCAACAAGTTGGAATAAATCATGACAGCCTAGAAGTGGTTGAGAAATTCACTTACTTGGGATCAACCATCTCACAAAATGTTGGCTTGGACGCCAAAATTAATGCTTGCATTGGAAACACAAGCAACGCCATGGCTAAACTTCAAAAGGGTTTGGAAAAACAGTGATCGCTCCTGTCAACCAAGATGTCTGCCTACAGCACTTGTGTACTTAGCTCTCTATTGTACAGCAGTGAAACATGGACTTCTTATTCTAAGGAAGAAAGAAAAATGGACAGTTTCCATCTTTGATGTCTCCACCGTATTCCAGGCATAACATGGTGTGACAAAATCTCCAACTTTGCTGTTCTGGAATGGGCCAAGATACCCAGTATGTTCATGCTCCTGAGACAGAGATGACGCCATCGGTTAGAACATGTCAATCATATGAGTAATGGCTGAATCCCCAAGGACATACTGTATGGTGAGATGGCCACTGGCAAACATTAACTTGAACAGCCCAAGATCCATTGTGTTGATGTCTGCAAGAAAAACCTTTGCACGTCAATGACCAACGCTGGGAATCAATCACTGAATTGCTGCAAAAAGAAAGCCACCATGAAGCTGGGCCTATATTGTTTCGAGGTGGAGAGGGTCAACGATGACCTAGAGAAGAGGTGTCAGAGGCAGGCAAGACAAAATGGTACTCGGCATGCTAGGTGCAGGCTAAACAGAGTCTGTATGTGCAACTTGCCAGAGGGTCTGCTTGTCATGCACTGGATTCCTCAGACACTCAAGAAGCTGTGGTGGTACCCAGTAACCCAAAGATGCAATCTCCATGGTCTCCCAAGACCAATAGTGCCAATGAATGAAACATCCAAAGGGGCCACTGTGCTGGATGTTGCAGACCCACATAGCAGGAGATTCCTATTTTCCCAAAGAACTTAAAATCCAAATAGACAAGAAAGAGTAGGTGAAAGGAAAAGCAAATAGCCATCCTCATTTTACAGACTGATAACAAAGGCATTGTAATCAAAGGCCTCTCTTCAGTGAGTACTTACACACTTGTCTAATTTTAAGGAAATGCCGACAGTGATACCTGTGGGGCTACTGGCATGTTTAAAGGTAGGTACATGATAAGCACCTTACTCTTTCAGGGCTTTAGTGATTTGGCTCAAGATCAGATATTCAGTTTGTGGCAGGGGAGTGATCCCGTGTACCATGTTCGTGCCTTAACCTCATGGCTCCCCTTCTCTTCTATTTTGACTTATGTTATAAGACCTTGCCTTCCTATGTGAAAGGTTCTGAAAGAACAACCAGTAGTGACTTAGTCTCACAGCACTCTTGGAAAACACACAAGGGTTATTCATGGATTTTAAATAGTAATGCAGTCTGTTCACTTGCTGTCCATAATACACAACAGTTTTTGTTACCATCTACTTCAGAGATCAGGATGAGGAGACAGACAGAGGCATTAAATGACTTGCTAACACTTCACACACACAGTGTAATAACAGCCCTTTTAAAAAGTAGCTGTGACTTTTTTTTTTTAAAGAGTGAAAAAGGCTGTTACAATTTGCTGTCCTTCCTCCATGTCCTACAAATGAAGTGTTGTTTGGCTCCAAGTTGATCACAATACCCACTGATCTCCTCAGATGTTCTTGTTCCATAATGTTGGCATTTACAAGCAGTTGGACACATAAGCAATGGGCAACAGAATATAGCTAAGAAAAAGTCTCTCTTTTACAGATACTTGGTACTAAAGCTAGACCCCAAGAGAGAGTGTGGTTCAGTGATGACATTCATTCCTTTCCATCGGCATTCTCTTCATTGAGTGCATCTTTTTCACTCTCTTTCTCCCACCAAAAAAATTGCTATTTGCACATAAAGTTTAATGCTTCAAAGCCATAAATGCAGAGTTAAATAACTGAAAAGAAGAAAAGACTTACTTGGGAAGAGAAATGTGAAAGTCAATACTTATAGCTGCAAAAATGAATCCAAAAAAATGTACCCTGAAGTTTGGTATCCCACCCTGCTGAGTGTAATTATGCCTAATTTCTATTTTATGCTCTCATATTGCATTCATCTGAAAATTATGCAAATCATATCCCCCTCAAGCAATCAGACCAGAGAATTTTATGGGTCACAAAATGTACAGCATCTGTGTGCTCTCACTGGCCACAGCAATTCCATGATTTACTGTAATATCCATTAACAATTTCTTTTGCGGCTGAGCAGGAGAAAGGAGTCAGGGATCATGGCTTCTACGTGCTGTTCTGATCCTGGTTAACAGCATTCAAACATTTTTGTTGAGTTTGATCAGCTGTCTATTTTAAGGGGGTAAAGGGCAAAATCAAGTATCTTATTTCTGCAAACCATGGATTTCTGCATAAAAGAAAGGTGCATTTTGATAAGGTTAGAACAATTGTCATGACTTGTATGGGTCAAAAACCCCCGTATAACCTGAAGAGCATAAAGATCTTGTCACTCTCCCTACTTATGCCTTTGAGGCAAAAATCAATTTAGTTTACTGACAAAATGAAGTTTTTTACTCCACTTAGAATGGAGAAATCTATAATAGAAGAAGAAAAATGACCTAATTCTTTTCTGCATAATACTGTAGCAACACCATAGCCTGCGACATTCGGCATCCAGGTTCATTGCTGGCAGGGAGGTTACATGAAACAGAATGAATGCATGTTGAATTCCAGGCAACAAGCTAAGCCAAAAGGCAAAGGAAATACGGGGCAAAAATTTTGTTTTGACTTGTTAATTGAGCAAATGTGATATCAAAGTGATGCCTAGAGAATATGAAGCACAACCCCAGGGTGTCTCATTGTAGACTGTGTTCTAACTATGGTTAGTTTTTTAAAGGGTGTGTATATATAATTGCAGTTTTTTAAAACAGTTACAGCAATTTTATGTACAATTAGAACTTTGAGAGAGAAAAAACAGGTCTTGAAAGAAAATCATCTGGAATAAAGGAAATCCTCATAGCCTTAGATTTCTGTTCTGTGATTAGAAACCAGAGATGGGAAACAGGTCTCATTTCTAAAACATCAGGGACAGTTTTCAAAACTGTCTGATATTGTGGGGTTGCACTTGAAAACACTTACAAAGGGCCTAATTTTCAAAAATGGATACTAAAAAAACAAGGCTTCTTCAGGACGGATATCCCAAATCATTAATGGTTTTGAAAATCGTGCCTACATGTGCAACACCATAAGCTACTTGTATTAATAACCCTAATTTTATATTCTAGCTATGCTGATTTACATTCACAACTACCTGAACTGTACACATAAATTAAACTGTGTGCACAAACTGGGCTCAGAGTTGCTCATCCAACAAATTTAAAAATCTGGTGCAGACAGTCAAGGTTACTAGTAGTGATGACATGGGAGGAAAACCCTGAAACTTTCTTCAAAATGATGCTCAGCAAACCGCCTCTCTGGGTTTTGCTCAACAGAATGTAATGAGAAAAAAATGGATTGATATCTTGGGTTTATTCACCCTAAAGAACCTCCAACACTGAACACTAGTAGGAGGGGTTAAGCCAAAATACATGGGTCCACAGAAGATTTTCCCAAACCTCCAAGTTGTTTATAGATATTAAGGCTATTTTATCATCTTTTATGACTTCCATTAAAGCAGAGACCAAAGAACCTATTCAGTAATATCTACCTCAGGTCTGTAACTCCTTTCAGCACTGTACATCTTTTATAAAGAAATCTATCCTTAAGCTTAAAATAAAGACTTGAAGTGCTAAAAAAAATCTATCATCTCAGTGGTTAATCACCTTCACTGTTAAAAGTCACATCCTGATTCTCCCTTTGCCAACCTCTCACACACCTAATCTCTATAAGCTTATTAGCCTGTTGCTAACATTCAAATGAAACTAGGTACTTTTGTTCAATCTGTGGTAGCAAACACCAAATGTGGTTGATCTTGTCATGAAGACCCCACAATGGAACTCAAGGATTTAAGGAGCAATATTTTTATTCCTTGAAAGAAACCTGTTTAAACTGATACTTTTACCTGGTGTCAATCTAAGGTAGCAGGCAGGTAGCACATCAGTTTAGGAGATCCCAGGGTATTTTCCCCTCCATTAGCATTTCAGGTCCTTGACAGTCAGAAGGCATTTAAGAGGAAGGATCTTTTTGTAGGATCTGATTCTTTCCCCTACCTCCTCAGTGTCTCCCCAGGTATTAAAACTTCTGCTTGTTGTAAATTCCACAAGCATGCTTTCTGCTATGTCTGTGTCAGTCTCTGTAGCAGGTAGGAACATTTTAATGCTTTAAATGTCAGTGTAATGGAAAACAGATGAGTCTTTTATAACAGTAATTTTTCACTCACTCTTCCTCCTTAAGCTTTTAACAGGAATAAGCACATAGAGTACACAGTTTAAATCAGACACTGCACCACTATTCATCGCATTTGCCATGTGAGGCATGTAAACTCTACTAAGGTATCAACTTCCTTTCAGATTGCTCCAATATAAGCAGAAGTTGTGGAACTGCCTAGCAGCTGCTCATTAGCACTGCATAACCTTTTCTGCTAGTCATGGCTTATTTGTATGCTTAATTGTTTGGGGCCATTACATGCTAGAATGCTCTTTGTTCATTGCTCAGGCATGTGACATAAGCAACACTATATAAGCATGTTCTAACACAGCACAGGTGCAAAGCAGTTTGATAGGTAAGCACATTTTACCCTCTTCTTCCCACCCAGATCCCTAGAATCTAGCCTATGATTTTGTACACGACTTGCAGAAAAATTCAACATCTCTGCAATGTAAGCATCTGCAAATGAAACAAAGAAATTGCAGACATAGACAGTCATAGATTCCGAATCACATATTTGCACTGAATAGACCAGGAGGCTTTCCTATATTCAGACAAACCCTCAACACTAACCTCTGATCCAAAAATTTCCTCCCAAAATCTTTATGTATCTATACGTCTCCAAAGACGGGAAGTCCAAGGTCTCCAAGAACCCACCCTCCAAGGATCCAGTATTATTACATGTACAACTGAATGGAGTATCGGCAAATTTTGAGACGTTTATGCAACCTCCTCCAAAATAGTTACCGGCAGCATGAGACAAAAGGAACTAAAATAAAAAAACAAAATAAAATAAAATAAAAATCAGATTGTTCCATACATATTAGGCAGGAACATAAATTCCGCAAAATGAAACCTGATGATCTCAGTGAATAAACAAAGCAAAACAACTATTAAAAATACTGTAACACAAACCTTTATCTGTATATCATCAAGTTTCCCTGTTGATCCCTCCAGGTAGAAATCAAGGCCTTCGTTCTCCACTGTTGGCGTGTCTACATGTTCATTAACATGCCTTTCCTAATGCGCATTAAATATAGGACCTCTAATGTGAGGTACTAAATAAATGCACACTAGGCTGCCCCAATGTGCAGTAGCAAAAGTGCATGTTTTTAGTGATGATTAATGTACAATAGCCTATTTTTACTGTGCATTACTGTATTAGCACAATTTTTTTACACAATGCTTTAATGCGCAGTAAAATAGGCTACTGCATATAAAAGCATATGTGTAGACAGGCCCAGTAAAATTATGCATGCCCTTTGCTTGACACATGAGCAAAAAAACCCCCAAGAAACCCCCCAAAATAAAGGTTTATTCATGAAGATCTTTGTATGTACATTAGGTGTTCAGGTGTATATCAGTCATACATAAATTTGCACTCACTAAGGCATAGTCCTTGCACTCAGATTTCTAGTTACTACTGACATTCAAAATGTGAGGTTTTCCAATACAGCTACACATATGCTTTACTGTGGTTGCATGAGCAAATAAGAAAAAGAAATGATTTTTTTAAACCACCTTCTGAAAGTACTTTTCAAAAGGTATTCACCAAAGTGTGACACTGCGATAAAAATCACAGGCGGGTGAAGAGTTCCAGTGCCTCTTCTAGGGACAGGGTGGAAGATTTTTAACAACATAGTACCCCCCCTCCCAGCTCCCCAAACAGCTTAGCAGCTGAATTCAAAGTATAAAGCTCTACAACATGGTGTCAGTGACCTTCTTCTGGTCAGAAGTTCATGAAACAAACAGCTGCCTCCTTGATGAAACAGAAGCAGCTGCAATGCTTTGTTCTCTCTTCTGGATGGACTAAAGTTCACTCTCTTGACAGCCTGGAGAACTATTGACTGCTGGCAAGTGCCCCAAGGGAAAGCAACAGACCCTCTTTCCCTTTCATGTCAGAAGGCAGTTCACATTTTTCATTAGAAGTGAGACACAGAATTAGAGCTGTCAGTATTTTTTGCACCACAAACCTATAAGCCTATTTCATTACCTTACAAATGAAGCCCTGGATATTTCAATTCATTTTCAGTAAAAGTGGGAACTGGCTTCTTTTTTACTTCATCCTTTAAAGGAAATGCCTATAATCATAATTTCTAGATGCCCAACACATCTACACTGGTACTAAGCCAGTGCATGCACTTTGGTTGATTTTGGCAAAGGCGGGTCAGAAGGCCCAGTTTAAAAAAAAATGTGTTGAATTTAAAACAAATCTGAGTCAATGAAAATTGTCTGCTTCTTACTACAGATGCCTGGCATGAGCTGTGATTCTCTAAGTTGCTGAGCATCTTCTGCTTCTACTGGATGAATCTGAAGGGGCTCAGTACCTCCAGAAGCTGTTGAACTACAGTGGCCATCACAGAGGATATTCCAGTTTTCTGGTACTCTGCCCTCTGTCCTCTATTGATATGAAACCTGATGCCTTTATGTCCTCTATTTTTCTCATGAAGAGAAAAATAGAGGACATAAAGGTGTTGGGTTTTGTATCAATAGAGGACAGAGGACAACTGGACTGTCCTCTATGATGGCCACCCTATTATATCAGCACCTTTCAGAATTGGAACCAAACTGGTCTTAGGCAGTTTTGTGCTAGCCATGTGGGTTTGATCTGAAGAGACCAATGTGTTTAAACTGTTTTAGACAATATCTAGATTACAATGCGCAATGCAGAGTCTTATTATATGGGAAGAGGACCGCTTGTGTCAATCCAGCTCTCACTTTGAAGATACCCCCAGGGGAGTTCCATTATGAATCCCATCAGCTCTTCGGGGCAGGGATTATATATGTATAACACGTAACTCTGCACTTCGGTCAGGCCTCCTAGTTTTTAACACAAAGTTACAAAAAGGGTCCAGTAGGTTCACACCAGCACTCCAGCTCCAATCCACCCAGAATTTCTGGATCTATAAAGCTGGAGGAGTAATCATGTGAGCTTATATACTCCCATGAGGCGAGTACCTCATACCTAAGAATACTGTAAGGAGTTATAAGGACTTAGATGGCTATTTTAAATAGATGGACACAGATACATCATGTGGTTCTCTCCAGACTCCCTAACTAACCTAATTAAAATAGTAACACTTGAAACTACTAGGGCCTTCCTCAGCCCTGCCTAAGTGGGACTAAAACAATCATGCCATTGTGGATGGAGGTGACTGCTAACACTGCGCTCCTGTCCTCTGTGACCTGCCCTCTATAAAATGTTTAATCAGTTACCAAACAATGCATATTTTTCTTTGCTCTGCTTATTACAAGCTAACAAGAACATTTTGTGATGCAATTTAATCCCTTAGCTAATCACCCAGTTTAAATGTAATGCAGATCCTCATGTTAACTGAATGAAACAGCAACAGGATTTCTTGTTTGTTTCTGGGGAAACAGAAATCCCTCGATAGTGCTATGGTTTATGTTGGCCAACAAACGAACGCCAGAAAGTCGAACAGATGAGCTATCAGGCTAGCAAAGTTTTAATTTACCCTGCCTTGTTTATGTATAAATTCTTTACAGTGACAGGCCTCCAAAGGAGATTCATTATTTCATTGCACAATTGGAACAAAAACGGCAAATGGAGCTCAAATTAATTCGGTATAAAACCAGAACAAATTGTGTTGTTTGCAATGCAAATGTGATTTCAAGCTTCATTAGCATTTTCTTTGAAGTCTAGTTCCTCAGTAGTAGGATAAAATGATGCTTCCCCAAATACCTAGAAATGTTTGCCAAGCACCTGGGTCCATTTCTTAGTAACAAAGGGCCAGTGAATAGATTATAAATTGACTCAGAAAGCATTCAGCATGCTGTGCAGTAATGTAAGTTCTTCTTTATTTCAATTTATTCCACTCTCACTCTGGCAAATTCTACTTGAGCCAAACCCTGGTCTTTATTTGGTCCTTCCTCAAACAGACCTTCCTTTGAAGTGAATGGGATTTTGTCTAAATCTACTCAAAAGCCAAAGACTGGATTCTCCTATCAGTGGTGAGACTCAAAACAGGTCCTAAGTAAAAGCAAGTAAACCATGAAACAAATAGAGTAAAGGCTTCAGGTTTTGGGTCCTTTTTTGGAACACACGGTCAAATGCATTCGCTCCTATCTATACTACGACCATGCCACAAAGACCGAAGCCTGCTCTCTATTATAATACTCCATTGTTTCTTTGTTTCTCAACCAGCAGGGTCAAAGAAAGCAGCCAGGAGAGTGACAAGGCATTCAAAATGTTATTACAATGTAAAGCAAAAGAAATGTGTTGCCCCGCATCCTGCAAAATGCATCCTTCAAGGCCAAATAATCCTTTGCTAACCTCTCATACACCTCGTCTTTATAAGCTTATTACTATAATTGGCATTTGTTTAGTAAATATAAATATAAATGGGGTATCAACATTTTTAGTTGCAATATCAGTGCTCAACCTGAAACACTTGACAGTCAGAGGTAAAATTATCAGTGCAAGTCCACACTAAACACAGCTAACTCAATGTATATCTATTTATATGTCCTCTAAATGAGCCAAAAGCAGTCTAGCTTCAGTAGAACAGAGTTCCTCAGCAAGGTAAATCAGCCCATGCAGAGCTTCAGATTATTTCTGGTGCCTGCTTTAGCTTGTTGAAAGTTAGCTTTGGTTTCTCTATACTGCACATGGAGTGTGCTGCGTAGGCATACACCAACAGTGTGACTTCAGAGTTATGCCAGTAACGTATTTCTCAGCTTTTTTACAGACTATTGAAAAAAAAAGTGTGTATACATCTGTATGGATGTATCCTTAGAATCATGTACGACTCCTAATTTATCCTGATGCAACTGATATGCTGGTAATTAGATCAAATAAAGGTGCAAGCTCAGCTCAGGTTTAAACAGGGAACTTAGTTTTAATTTGTGTTGGCATTTCCATTTTTTTCTCAACCAGTGGGGAAACATGGGATTGAATTCAGGCTCCTCACCAAAGTTAAAACCTAACAGTGAAGACAAAGCAGCTTTTATTTTAAGGCAAGTTAACTACCATATTGTTCTGATTATAAGGAAACCATGCATATAAACTGACCCCAAATTTTCAGGTTCAATTTTAGGAAAAACAGCTCCCTCCCACCCCGCCAGTATATGCTGAAAATTCCAGATCAAGACCGTAAACTCATCTTGTCTTTACAAAAACTGACACGAGGATCAAATAACCAAAGGGTTTATGCACTAAAAATACTAAAATAAAAACTGCACAGAAAAAGATACCTGAGTTGTTTTTACCCCATGCGCAACAATACTTAGCAAATACTGCAGAAATCAAGAATGCAGGATTCTGATTCACCCTGCATATAAGCTGAGTGCAACTTTTATGGTTCTTTGAGAGGGCAGAAAAGAAAGCAACCTTACAATCAGTATACTACAATAAGCAGCTAACTTAAGCAGCCTGCATTAAGAAACCACTTCTCATCCCTTTTTGCAGCATAAACACACACACAAAGAACATAATTTAACTCAAATAATGTTAAAAATATTCTCTTTCCACAGAGCCTAGATTGGTTGTTTTATGCTCTAAACCTTCAGCATTTCTAGGCTTACAGAAGAATGATATATTTTCAACATTGTGATGACACATCATCTAGCTACAGCTTACTGTATATCCAGGCCTTCTAGTTGTTCTGAAACTCTGATGCCTGCTAATTTTCTCATCAGTCTAGTGTCTTTTTGATGGTTTGAAAACACGATGCTATATTTTGCTATCTGGCATTAAAAACACAAAACCCTGAGTACAAGCTGCAAAAGTAGGTAGAGCAAGCAGTTTAATAGACAAGAATGGCTGCTGTACCAATCAGCAAAGCAACACTGCATACTAATGATCTTTTTTGTTAGAAATAATGCTGTATCTGAATACTGTAAGAACAAGTGAAAATATACGTGCTTTTTAATTCACAAATAAAAATGATGAGCTGAAGAGGGCTCTCATGGGGATTTGGAAAGCAATGAACTGAGTACATTTACCTACAAAGGATCGATCTAGCTGAGATAAAAAGATTGCATGGAGACATGATAACTATCAAAGAGTCTTTTCAAAGAGAATGGACACCAAAATAAGTTCATGCTAATTAAGACAGAAAATAAAATGGATGCAAGATTAAACAGAGAAAGAAAAGTTTCATTATTACTAAATAAAGGTTTCAATGTTACTTGTTTTTAAAAAAGCTAGGGTACTGAGACAATGGAGTTTCTGGAATTACCACAGTTAAAAGGCTTTTCTGCGCAGAAGAGCTCCACCAGTATTGGCTAAGGTGTGAATTTAACAGATAGTTATTTGGGCTGTGTGAAATGGCACCATTTCATGTCGACATCTATTCTGACAGGATAGCGTTTCATTTTGAGTTTTGTTTAGCTTCAAAGTGCTGTTCTGTTTTGTTTCGTCAAAACTGTTTCACTGTTGCGATGCTGTTTCGACATTTCACTCAAAGGCTATAATGGGGACACATGAAACTGCCTATAACTTTGTCATTTCTTGGCATAGTTTCATAGTTTCATAGTTTCATAGTAGCTAGAGTCGGAAGGGACCTAGGTAGATCATCTAGTCCGACCCCCTGCCTTAGCAGGAAAGAGCACCGGGGTCAGATGACCCCGGCAAGGTGCTCATCTAACTTCCTTTTAAAAATCCCCAGGCTAGGAGCCTGCACCACTTCCCCTGGAAGCTGGTTCCAGGCCCTAGCCACCCTGACTGTGAAGTAGCGCCTCCTAATATCTAATCTAAACTTACCCTCCGCCAGTTTGTGACCGTTATTCCTGGTCACTCCTGGCAGCGCACGGGGGAACAGGGACTCCCCCAATACCTGCTGATCCCCCCTGACCAGTTTGTAGCAGGCCACAAGGTCCCCCCTTAGCCTTCTCTTGTGGAGGCTAAACAGGTTCAGGTCCCGTAGCCTCTCCTCATAAGGCCTGCCCTGCTGACCCCTGATCATACGAGTGGCCCTCCTCTGAACTCTTTCCATATTGTCCACGTCCCTCTTGAAGTGTGGCGCCCAGAACTGGACGCAGTACTCCAGCTGCGGCCTGACCAGTGCCGCATAGAGGGGGAGGATCACCTCCCTGGACCTGCTCGAGATGCATCTGTGGATGCATGATAGGGTACGATTGGCCTTCTTGACTGCCTCCCCACACTGCCGGCCCATGTTCATCGTGGAGTCAATGACGACTCCAAGATCCTTTTCCGTCTCCGTGCTGGCAAGAGGAGAGTTCCCCAACCTGTAAGTGTGGTGCCGGTTCTTCCTCCCCATGTGCAACACCTTGCACTTATCAGTGTTAAACCCCATCCTATTCTCATCCGCCCACCGTTGCAACCTGTCAAGGTCAGCTTGTAGCCTATTGCACCCTTCTAGTGCACCCACATCCCCCCACATCTTAGTGTCATCAGCAAACTTGAACAGGGTGCTTTCTACCCCCTCATCCAAGTCACTGATGACACATGGCAGATTTAGATGAAAACAGCAAAGATGGTAGCCCCTGCTGAGGGCATGAAGCTTGACACGTTTCAAGGAGATAGGTGCAAGGATTTCTGGAAAAATGCACCTCAAACTGTTCAGAGCAAAACATGTGGCATGTGTGACACTGTGTGTGCTAAGGCACAGCGGGGTGAAAACTGCAGGCATGCTAGCTCCTGCTGAGGCCATGAAGCCTGCCAAGTTTCACTGCAGGGGTTTTTGGGAAAATTCACCTCAAGCTGCCGACAAGCAAAACTTGTGACGTGTGACTGTGTGTGTAAAGGTGCAACTATTTTTCCATCTCTCCCCCAGAGCACTGAGATTGGAAGGGACCTCAGGGAAGGATCGCAGTCACTGGCCAGCTGCATAGTCAATATGAGAGCAGTCCTTCCCCCACCTTTCCTTAGTTTCGGTTTCCCAGCAAGGGAGCCCAGCTTTGAAACTCAAAATATTTTGAAACTTTCAAAACCTTTCGACTGCCCTCATTTCATTTTGAGGCTGTTTCAAAGCCTTTCGTTTAATTTCGATTTCGCTGTTTCGAGCTGGAAATGAGTTGAAATGGTGTCAAAATGAAACACAGCCCTAAAAATTATATCACCATAGCACACCACATGGATTCTTTTATTAGTTCACCTCTAAGATGTCACTCTCTCCTGTCTTCTGTTCTGATAAGAACAGGGTTTTTTTGGTTTACCTTATGTTTCTTTGGAAGGCATTTAAACTAAAACATATAGGCCATTTCTATTCTGAAACAAGAATATCCTCATAGGAAATACACCAGTATAACTACGGTGGTTTAAATATACAGATATAATTTTACCCATATAACGTTTCCATGAAGACAAGCCCTCAGGACGTGCCATTCCTCTCTCAGGATGGATTAAGGATAATAAAAGTAATCATGTCCAAGCATGGACAAAGAGGCCCACTAGAGGTCCCTCTCAACTCAAAATAATGGGAGTTTGATTTTCTGAACGTGCCTTCAGCTGTATATGCTAAAGTACAGGGGAAGATATGCAATGAATCTACCCGTACAATTGCTGTGATTGCCCAAAGTCAGGTACCTGTACAGTCCAATGGCCAGAATGTCAAACATACAGACTAATGTCCAGCTAGTGGGTATAATCAACTTAGCTGCATGGACAGCATTTAGAAAATCAGGTCCCAGCATTCAGAAATCTGAATCCATGGTGATATGCTATGTTGTCAATTCAGATCTTAATTCACGTTCACCGAGTGGTTCACTAAAGTTCAGAATGGAACTGATAGGAACTATCTGGCATTCATTCACAATGCATGAAAGGAGATGTAAATAGAAGTCTAACAGGAGCCATATATTAGGGGAGAAAGGAGTGAGAATGAAGCTATGCTCATAATCCAAAAATATCTGGATGTAAAGGTATAAAAAGGTTAATACCAACTGTTATTTAGCCAAAAGCCAAAGGTATCTGCAGTGATAAAAGCCCTCAAGTAAAAAAGCAGCAGCATACAATGCTGGAAAAATTCTTTGAACAGAGGAAAAAAACCCCACTTCTAATGACGAAAACTACTGCATTATGTGAAAAGACAAATATTTTTCCCTAGGATGGTCCATAAATCTTGACCCACAGGACTGGTGCTCAATCCGTGTATAAGCCAACACATCCATTTGAAATCATCTGTTAATTATCTGAGGCAAGAATTCTTGTGGGTAATATCTTTTATTGGATTGACTGCATGGTCAAATTAACATTTATTATCCTCATTCCTACAGTATCCATCACTGGAGCATCTTACATCATGGGAGAAAACAAAAGTCTTCTGTAGGGATTTAACTGGTCTTAAAGCCAAAAGCTATCAACAAGCCATTTTTTGGAGGTTTGATCCTTTCTTTACGTTGATTTTCATGGGAAACAGTGGAAAGCCAAGAGAACAACTGCAGATTGATGGAGAGGACCTAAGCCCACAGCAAATGCATTGTGGTCAGTCACTTAGTGCTCTATCAAGGTTAACTAAGTTGTGCTCTGTTCAGCACAGGGGAGCCAATACATCTGCTGGAACAGGAAAATGGATTTGATTCTTCTTTGTGCATCTGCACCAAGATTGCCAGTTAAATTCCAGATACTGGAGTCTTGTATTGTAGGACAAGGGGTGCTGGTTATTTTTAAAAATAAAATAAAATCCCCTGCTGCATGTTTTGGGCTTGATTTCACAAACCTTCCTTATGCAAATGAAATCAGTGGATCTACCCTGCCCAGATAAGGTGAGCAAGACTTTTAATACCAACAGGAAGATCAGAACCCGGATATTATAGAGGGTGTAAATGTGCAACTTCATAAGGTGCCAGGCCCTGAAGTCCTCAACCCTTTGGTTGATTTAATGCATCCTAGTGAATTCGTATATTGCCAGTATACGAATGGAGTAAAAAACTGATAGAGGCTCCCCAGATTCAATCCAATGTCATTTCCAAAGCTTGACATCTTTCCAAAGCCAATCCCAGGAAAGCTCCAAAGGAAAGGCTAAGAACGACAATCAAAATTCTGGTATCACATCAGTAGGGACCTACCGAATTCACAGTGAAGTAGAGTGCACACAGCAGCTCCTTTAATTTTGCAGGTTCCCCCGCGTGCACCTCGCACCTTGCCTCTTGCTCCCCCCCCCCCCCCCCCCCCCCCCCCCCCCCCACCCGGTTCCCTCCTGATCAGCAGGGAAGCTAAAACTGTGATTTTAAGCAAGGCGCCATTTTGCCTCCCTGCCAGTCAGCAGCAAACAACAGGGCAGTCCAGGGCCCCTCGGCCAATCAGCGGCAGGAGGCAAAAACAGCACCATATTTAAAACTGCAGTTTTCGCCTCCCTGCTGCTCAGGAGTGAGCCGCAGGTGGGGCCCCTCCACCAATTAGGGGGGGAAAACCTGCAAGATTAAAGAAACCACAGTGTACCCCATCTCCAGCATGAATTCTGTAGGTCCCTACACATTGCTACCCTCTGACACTAGAAATCTGCAAAAGAGCCAAGCTAACCCATTCGCCCAGAAGGAACAGTTCTTTGTTACAGATGTACCATGTTCACTACGAGAACAGCTCTCTGCCCCCATTTCTGTGTACAGGCTGCAAAGGAATTGAAAGAGACATTTAAGCCATATAATCCAGCCATTAAACTCTACCTACATGTACCACCCTAAGAGGCTGGCTCCAGCTCTCTTCCCCACTTACTCATTCCAAACGGCAGCTCCCTTTCTCACGCTTTAATCATATCCGTGGCAATTTAGCAAATAATGAGTTCTGAAAAAGACAGCAAAGTTCAGAAAAAAATCTTAATTGAAAAGTAGCTAATGAGCTAGTCTTTTCATCAGAGCAGAGCAGAGAAGGCATGAACCAATAAATCAATGGCTCAGGAGATGCCAGTTTTATTAAGTTAACCTTTTTGTTCTCTTTACCTGCATTGGTTCTCCATTTCACTCACTGAAAAGCATTGTGCAGATTCAGGCCATGGGCCCCTTCCTAAACCCCGTCTAATCCAGTTAATCAGAGCCAAACAGTGTAGTCAATTAAACCAAGTTTCCCAACAATAGAGTCCTCTGAGGTTA